>NC_064921.1:371727201-372039951 GCF_023897955.1 Schistocerca gregaria | reverse complement strand
CTCAGTGAAGTGTGTGTAATATTACGTAATAAAGCATTTAACGATGAATGACAATGAAGATGTTCCTGACCCATCTGGGTCATGTAAAATTCCGACTTCCCGACGAGTTTGGAAAAACAAAATAACATTTGACATAAAACACGGAGTTAGATGTTTAATAACTGCTTCAAATGTCATTGTCTTCTACTCACTGAGTTGTATTACATCTAGTTTGATTTAAAATCCTATTCATTAGTACAAATATGCGACACATTTGAACACGAACGTCTCTGTAATACAAGTGTACTATTTTAAATCTCCGGTGCCAACTTGTTCCGGTGAGTCAAGAAACATTCCCTGGCAGATTCCAGAACGCCGTTCCGGCGCGTTCCTGCCGCAATTAAGCTCTAGTCCACCCTTCATCTTTATGACAGCTTGGCCTCTGCTGGGGACATTTTTAGTGAGGTGTCTGAATGCCTGAGGAGGAATGCCAGCTCATCCTTCCCCAAGAGGCGAATCTAGAGAAGGTGGTCTCTGGGGTATGGTGCAAAATCAACGTTGTAACTGATATCGAAGGTGATCCGTTGGGTTCATGTTGGGCCTGTGGGAAGGTCAGTCCATTTCCGGAACGTTATAGTGCACTAACCACTGCCTCACAGAAGCTGCTTTATGACAGGGTCAGTTTTCACGCTAACAAAAACAGCTCCCATCTCTCAACTGTTCCTCTGTCTTACGCAGTACACAATGCTCTAGGATGTGTACATATATTCTTCCGTGGTTAGAGATTACTTACGCGCCATGGTGGGGCCACAACCATGAGACCAAATTCCCCCCTATACCATTACACCACCTCCTTCCTACTTCACCATCGCCACAACCGCGATAGCATGTACCGTTCACCAGGCATTGACCGAACCCAAACCGTTCCATCTGATTGCCACTGGGTACAGCGTAATTCATTACTCAAAACCACTAGTTTACAGTCATTCACAGTCCAATGGCATCATTACTTACACTATCTCAAACGTGTCTTGGCACTGACCACAGAAATGTGTGGCTTATGAACAGCTGCTCGACCATTGTACCCCAAACTTCGTAACTCCCAGTACAAAGTCATTGTGCTAGGTGGAGCTCTGGTAGCACTTCGTAACTCAAGAGTCACTGACCGATAATCTCGCTGTTTGGTCGCCTCTCCAAATCAACAACCAACCAACCAATCAAGAGTCATTCCTTCCGCTGATTCCATGCAATTTTGTTACAACCACCCTCCATAACACTCGACAGTTCCCTGTCCGTACGTACATGAGATCTACCTCTTTTAGGTTTAGCTGTGATTGTTCCTTTGCGTTTCCACTTCACAATATCGTCAATAACAGTTGACATGGGAAGCCTCAGATGGGCTGAAATGTCCCTGATATACAGGGAAAATTCCCGTTACAAGATCCTAGGACTTAAAGAGAGGAGTAAGTACATAATATTTTGAATAGGAACCCATGTCCGGAAACGTACCGTTTCCGTTCTACGTCAGTTTCAGTTCACATTTTTAACTTACCATCTTCTGCTTGAGGAACTCAATTAGGTGCGTTACAGCACATTTATTAGGCAACAGTTTGAAAGGAAACATAACGAAACACCAATTGTCACTTAAGCACATTTGTTTGTATTAACACTTAAACACGACATGTTTACATTATTCCCAAACAGAAAGGAGCCCAACTTACTGTACGTACAGAACAGTGCAGATGCATTACAACGGCGGCTCGATGTGGCTATCACCAACGTTGTTACAGACACTGTAACTACGAAACATGTTCTGGCACACTCCCTCCATATCATCTGATGTCTCATCAGTTGCTAGTGCACCACACGTGAACCGCTACGTTTCCAAATATGGATTCCTATTCAAAATATTATGTACTCACTCCCCTCTAATAGCCCTACGAGTTTGTAACGAGAATTGTAACACCCTGTATTTATTACTCGTATGACATATGACATGCAATGACTAGTCCATGTCTGAAGCCACTGAGCTCTCCTGCTGTTACTGCTACTCTGGTGACAACAGAATACTATCCGCTTTCTTTTATAATGGCATTCCCGCCTCTAGTGACATCTAGAGGTCATTTTCGCTTTACATAGGAGTGTCCGGTTACTTTTTATCTGATTGATCGTCTTTTATATCATGCTGCCATAAACAGTGGCAACATCTGAGCTGGTGGCGCCACCGTAGGAACGTAAAAAACAAAAAACAAACAAAAAATGCGGTAGATTTCTTTGTTTCTCCTCAGAGATGAGAGATCGCTCTCACGTACCACTCAGATTGTATCCGCTGTCTTGTCTGGAGCTGTTCTCACACATTCTGATTTCTACAGCCTCGCAGAATCCAAGTATGTAAAAATCTGTGACAAAAATTTTGTCTCATCAAACAGTATTTTGTGTTTACTTGTGAGGCTGTGTTCAGCAATTGCTGATTTCCCGATCTTTAATGTTCCCCTCCTGTTCTGCACAGTGATGTAAAAATGTACCATTGAAGAGACCCATGTACACACATCAAAAAAAGTCACCTCGGTTCCGAGAGTTTCGGTACGTGTACAAAAAAATTGGGATAGAGATCAACATGAACATTATTTCCGTCCTTTCTATTACTCATGAAAACCACACATTGTATTTTGTACCACCACACAGCGAGACCTTCAGAGGTGGTGGTCCAGATTACTGTACACACCGGTACCTCTAATACCCAGTAGCAAGTCCTCTTGCATTGATACATGCCTGTATTCCTCGTGGCATACTCTCCACAAGTTCATCAAGGCACTATTGGTCCAGATTGTCCCACTCCTCAACGGCGTAGATCCCTCAGAGTGGTTGGTGGGTCACGTCGCCCATAAACAGCCTTTTCGATAGGATTCATATCTGGAGAACATGCCGACCACTCTAATTGAGCGATGTCATTAACAAGATATGCACGATGGGGGCACGAACTGTCGTCCATGAAGACGAATGCCACGCCAATGTGCTGCCGACGTGGTTGCACTATCGATCGGAGGATGGCATTCATGAATCGTAGAGCCGTTACGGCGCCTTTCATGACCACCAGCGGCGTATGTCGGCCCCACATAATGCCACCCTAAAACGGCAGGGAATCTCGACCTTGCTGCACTTGCTGGATAATGTGTCTAAGGCGTTCAGCCTGACCGGGTTGCCTCCAAACACGTCTCCGACGATTGTCTGGTTGAAATCATATGCGACACTCATCGGTGAAGAGAACGTGATGCCAATCGTGACCGGTCCATTCGGCATGTTGTTGGGCCCATCTGTACCGCGCTGCATGGTGTCGTGGTTGCAAAGATGACCTCGCCATGGACGTCGAGAGTGAAGATGCGCATCATGCAGCCTCTTGTGCAAAGCTTGAGTAGTAACATGACGTCCTGTGGCTGCACGGAAAGCATTATTCAACATGGTGGCGTTGTTGTCAGGGTTCTTCCGAGCCTTAATCCGTAGGTAGTTGTCATCCACTGCAGTAATGGCCCTTGGGTGGCCTGAGCAGGCATGTCATCGACAATTCCTGTCTCTCTGTATCTCCTCCATGTCCGAACAACATCGCTTTGGTTCACTCCGAGACGCCTGGACATTTCCCTTGTTGAGAGCTCTTCCTGGCACAAAGTAACAATGCGAACACGATCGAACCGCAGTGTTGACCGTCTAGGCATGGTTGAACTACAGACAACACGAGCCGTGTACCTCCTTCCTGGTGGAATGACTGGAACTGATCGGCTGTCGGACCCCCTCCGTCTAATAGGCGCTGCTCATGCAAGGTTGTGTTCTTCTTTGGACTGGTTTAGTGACATCTGTGAACAGTCAAAGGGACTGTGTGTGCGATACAATATCCACAATCAACGTCTATCTTCAGGGGTTCTGGGAATCGGGGTGAAGCCTTCCGCTGTGGCCCAGCGGTTGTAGGCGCTTCAGTCCGGAACCGCGCTGCTGCTGCGGTCGCAGGTTCGAATCCTCCCTCGGGCATGGATGTGTGTGATGTCCTTAGGTTAGTTAGGTTTAAGTAGTTCTAAGTCTAGGGGATTGATGACCTCAGATGTTAAGTCCCATAGAGCTTAGAACCATTTAAACCGTGGTGATGCAATTTTTAGTTGCTTCCGCGCTCGCAGCGGGGTATTATAGATCCCAGGAACACTGAAGCCGAGACTGTCCTTAACTGGGCGCAAGTTGACCTAAGATCTTCTTAGGCGGTCGGAAAAGGTAGGACCAATTCTTTTTCCCTAGTAATGTCCCTATTTTGCGAGATGCAGTACTGTAGAAATGAAGGAACGTAATCGGTGGCCTATCAAATGAATATTCAATATTTTCACGTTTCCGTTTATTGGGGAGCGTCGACTTAATATCACGTGAATTGTAGCCATTCTTTCAGAATGATTCATTCTTTCAAATGATTATTTCGGAATCCAAGTGCTCCTCCTCTGAAACAGTTATAGCTCTGTATATCAGTGTATTCACAATGGCGTTCTTCTGTACTGGATGATGGAAACTCTGCCCACTTGCTAAAAACCAGTGTATGGTTGCTTGTATTACACAGAGTAAGCGAGACGTTTATCCGACTTTTGTTGCATCAAAACATTTAAAAATGGTAATTTTCCTCGTCGCTCTGTCTTGATAGTGAATTGGATTTTTGGACGTATGCTGTTTGTGTTTTAAAGGAAGTGCGCAAGAGCTTCAATGCCATGTGGTCAGACCATAAATACGTTGTCAGCATATCGATAAAATGGAAACGAGCAGAATGGAGTCAAATTTAATGTAAGTTCCCCGAAGTGTTTCTCACCTGCATCTACACTCCACAAGCCATCTAGTGTTGTGACGTAGAGGGTACACTGCGGGTCAGAAGTTTTCGATCACCTATCACAACTATAGATCTGTGGTTAAGACAGGGATTTCATTTTCAATATTCTATCATATCCCCAATCTGATATTAAAACAAGTATGAAGATGTATATACTAAGCGCCTCTGTTGTGTATTTGTCTGGCTGTTCACATGGGCCGGCCGCGGTGGTCTCGCGGTTCTAGGCGCACAGTACGGAACCGTGCGACTGCTACGGTCGCAGGTTCGAATCCTGCCTCGGGCATGGATGTGTGTGATGTCCTTAGGTTAGTTAGGTTTAAGTAGTTTTAAGTTCTAGGGGACTGATGACCACAGCAGTTGAGTCCCATAGTGCTCAGAGCCATTTGAACCCTTTTTTTGTTCGCATGGAGGGGCGCTAATGAGTATCCATAACAACACTGACTTGCCTTTACTAAGACGGTTTCATTCGAATAGGCCTCATCCTTCAGCTTTCTGTGTATTCATCATTTTGCATTACTTTACAGTACATTATGTGCATCTAGCGATGTGTTTGTATCCCTGATGAGGTTCATATGGTATTACCTCCTGATGGGAAGGAAGCGCCAGACTGGAATTGAAAAAAGTGCGTGAAAAACGTGTAGTTCTGCATCAGGAATGCTATTCTAGTTGGGCAATAGCAACAAAACTTGGTATAGCCCACTCTACAATTTTGTTTGCATTACAGTGGTTCAAGCAAACTAGTGCGACTGCAAGAGTTTCGTTACCTGGAAGACCCCAAATAGCATCATACAAAGAATATCAGTTCTTATGCGTACAATGTAAACGTGACGGGACTCATACTGCTTCTGAAATTCGAGAGGAAGCAAACAGTATGAGAGCAGCTCCAATCTCTGTCTCAAAAGTGCAACACTGTCTCCGTGAACAAGGTTTAAAGGGGTACATAGTGGTCAAAAAACCTTCATTACTCAAACGAAATAAGCTGATGCCTTTACAATGAGCACAGTAACGTAAAAACTGGAGGGTACAGCAATAGTTAAAAATGTTATTCACTGAATAACATAAATGTGACGTATATTTGTTCGTCGACTTCGTGGAGAACGTATGAAGAGTCAATGTGTGTCGCCAACGGTGAAACATGGCGAAGGGTTGGTCATAGTGTGGGAACGTTTTGCGGATGATGAAGTCGGTGTGAGGAATAATGGAGCATTAAGGAAGGAAATATATGACAGAATACAAGAGACTTATTAGACCTGGGTTTGCGTAGGGCAATGATCCGAATCACGTTTCTAAACTGAGCAGAGGGTATGTCAGTAGCAGAGGGAAATTTGGGGAACTGAGAAATAGGATTTGGCTAACTCAATTACCTGACTTAAGTTATACTGAACTCTTAGGGGATAAACTTGACATAGTGGTCAGAAAACGAGGTAGTATAATGTTGAAGAACAGTGGAATAATTTACAGACGTGTTGGACTGAAATATCTGCAAAAACACTACAAAATCTTATTTTCAGAATGTCAAGGGTTTGCGCACCTCCACTGAAGACAAGGGTGGATACTCTGAAGAGGCTAAAATCTAAATCATGCTGCATTGCACATATTGATAAACAGAGAAAAGATTTATTATGTTGGTTTATTTAGTTTCGACGATGTTAGTTGTACATTGAAATAAAGTACATAGTTTTTATCATGAGTTTTCGAAAGCTTTTGACCGGTAGCGTACGTCTGATACTATTAGCATCTCCTACTTTTCTGTTTCAGTCGCTAACGCGCATGGGCAAGGCCACACACAGAAATTCAAGAGGGTGTGAGACTGTGAAATTGCCATTATTTTGTGCAGCTGTTTGGATGAAACTGAAGAGGTTTCGTGTCCCAAGAACTAAATTTCAAAATGGGTACACAAAACTTATTGTATCCTATACGACTATTAATTCTCCACTCAATATATATTTGAAGATAGATTAATTTGATATCCAAAAGATAAGAAAATTACATTAGTAAATGTAAAGTATGTCTTTTTATATTATTAATAAGACAATGGATGTAAGATTTTTACTTAATGGCCAGAACTAACATCCTCATATGATTCCATCAAGCGTATCAAACAAGATAGGAACTATATTTAGAAATTTTTCACTAAAGAATTGTGATCTTAAATCAATAATAATGGATTGCATTGGAAATACAAAAAAGGAGGCTGCAGTAGAAACAGGAAAGTAAAAGCAACGACAGAGAAAATGCTGTAGTTACCAGAAAAATAACCAACAAAAATGATTAAATCTCTACAGAGTGAAGGAAGGAGACAAAAACTTAAAAAAAGAAACTGTTGTATCATCTACAACAATTTGCTTCCAAAACTTCACACCCGATCAAATTAATGGATGTAACACGTCATTTTCATTCTTGCAATATTTTTAATATTGACTGTCGTGATTGAAGATCAACAAAATGTTTTTTGAAGTTACAGTTTTTTGGGCTCTTTGCGTACAGAGAAACCGAGGACCAGCACGCAAGTAGATGACTGTGAGTAAGCGCTAAATCTGTGGTTTAAATCATTTCTACAAATGCATTAGAAGTCTGTTGTGGATTAATAGTTTGTACCCAAGATCCCAGGAGGGCGAGAGAGCCTCCTCTTGCCTCCGTCTTCCCCTACACCGACCCTTGCGGATGGCGGATGCCTATGTGTGCGTGAAGAAGGAAGGAAGGAAACCATAGAAAGCCGGAATCAGGATGGCTGGACGGGCATCTGGCCGCAAACCTCCAACACCCGGGTCCAGCGCTTTAACCACGGCGCCGTCTCTCTGTTTACGTGGGATGAACGACTGTCGGTAAACCTCTGTTTGAGCTCTGGTTTTGTCATCTCGGTCATTTCAAGAGACTTATGTTGGAGGAAATAATAGACTGACCGACTCTTTTTGGAATATACTCTCTGGGAATTTCAACAGCAGACAATACTTTCCTTGTAGCGTTTACCACTGAGTTTGATTAGTCTCTCCATTTCAAAAGAAACCCGTGATGAAGTGCATTGGAATTATTCCATTTTCTCTAAGAGGGCTATCTTTTATTTCAACTTCCGATCGGTCGCGAAATGAAAAGCACAGTGGAAATCTGGAGAAGCTTTGCGCAGTTATGTTTTGAAGTGTGTCTATTATGTCTGACTGTCGCACTTTTCAGTTCTGAGCGCACAGATGCCTACAAAATGATGTATTCCGCCAAGTGTGAAGTCCTGTTGAGAAATTTAGTCTCATTTCGTAGAGTCCACCTAACATAGCTGTCATGCGTTTCCTTATTCATGAGAGCTGTCGGCCACACACTGCAAGCACAACGAAGACACTCCTGCACCCTTTTCGGTAGGAAGTGTTTGATCACCCACCATACATCTCCCACTTGGCACCCTCTGATTTTCATCTCTTCACTCGCATAAGCCGCTTGTTATGAGGATATCATTTTGCCACAGACAACGATCTGCAGACAAGAGTAGGGAACTGGCGGAAATCAGAGGTGACCGCCTGCCATGGCGGGGGTATTGGAAACTTGGTGCCACACTACGATAAATGTGTAAGTCTGAGAGGCGACTATGTAGCTGGATGGTGTAGCTAAAGGTTTCAAATAAAACGTTTTTGTTTTCCATTGTAGTTTCCATTTCGCAACAAAGTAGAGGTTGAAAAAAATAGTCATTACTTATATTACTTGGGAAGGATACTAGAGAGACGAGCAATATTCAAGAATCTGCCTTAATCTGTATGTCTGGAGTATAATTTGAGCCTCTCTCTTCCAGAATGAGACTCCAATGTCTAAAACTACTGGACCATCTCGTTCAGTGAAGCATTGCAGAGTCCGAGGAACTTATGATTTTAGTCATATGGAGTACAAACACACTGTACATTCGATTTTTAGGGACATTTCTGCGAAGTGTATACCATCATGTAAAAAGATTATGTGCGAGACACATGTGCGACTATAATACGAGCTATCCCACCCATCACATCGTATGAAGAGAGCAGATTGAAAGAATTTATGAGCTAGTTGCTTTATTCTTTATAAATGTTCTAACGACTGCATCTAGGGCAAACACAGTCTCAACTTTGGTGCCATGTCCTGAACCGAGCAACGACTTGTGAACTGCGGCGCCTAACGTGTCCGCAGTTTGATGGCGGCGTGGGCGGTGATGATGCACGTGCCGGTGGCGCCACCTCGGCGCCTCCGTCGGTTCTACGGTGCGTGGTTGTTGGGTTGCTTCGTAATGGGATCCGTTTACAGATGCGCCATCGTGGGAATGCTCATCGACCCTGGCTACGAGAAACAGGTACGTGCTCAAGATACATTCGGATTTACGCTGCGAGCCCCGCCCGTCTACGGGTGACTTATACCTAAAATGTTTAATGAAATCATCGTAGGAATGGAACATATACAGTTTACATCATTTGCTGTAGGACAATAAAATAAACGCCTGAATATATTCTCAGCGAATGAGTGAAAGAATCAATGGTCAGGAAGGCTGAAAGCAATGCTGTTTACAAGGACATAAACACGCACAGCGTTATGAGTACCTTTATTTCGAGGTTTCATAAATCTCAAAATTTTAATGTACGCTATCCACGGATCTTGTAAACATAATGCAAAGTAAAAGAAATTTAATGTTAACATCTCACATGTTTGCCCTTTTGGGGGATAACATCAGGCAGGACTTCATTTTAAGGAAGATGACTACATGCCAGGACCCAGGAACTCTATGGATGTCAATAACTGTAGGCCGTTGCTATTAATTTTTCCATGGCAATGAGAGATTATTAACAACAAACGCTCTTGACTGCAAAAAGCATCAAGTCTCTTTCATAAAAAGTCTCACTGCAGCAAGAGTGATGGTCATTGTGACTGGAATCTCGACGTCAACAGCGACAAAACCAGTTATTAGCAACGAGAAGGTTAATGTCGATTTATGAAGTCGACTTGGACAATCAATTGATCTGAGACGTGGTCGTTAGCCGTAGTTTAACATAATATGTATCTTAACAACATTCGAATCCTGAAAGTCAACTAACATCAAGAGCTTCTTAATAACGTAATTTTCCTGTTCCCTGCTCAATAATAAACAAAAATTCTTACATAGACAATAATATTTTAAACTCGGCCCGAACAGGTCTCGGAAGGCCAAACAGTACCGACCGACCGCCGCGTCGCTGGATGCGGGTGTGGAGGGCATGCAGTCAGTACACCGCTCTCCCTGGCGTTGTCAGTTTTCTAGAGCGGAGCCGCTACTTCTTAACCAAGTAGCTCCTCTGCCGGTGTCACAAGGGCTAAGTGCCCCCCCCCCCCCCCCCAACCCCCGCTAGCGCTCGGCAGACTCGGACGGTAACCCATCCAATTGCTAGCCATGCCCGACAGTGCTTAACTTCGGCGATCCGACGAGAACTGCTGTTACCACTGCGGCAAGGCCACTGGAAGCAGTATTTTAAGATGTGATTAATTTTAACTGACATTGGTAAATTCGGCCCTGACCAAATTAGACTTTGCCGCCTACCTCAGGGATAGAAGAGTAAGTAGTGCTGCCACTCCAAGTTTCGAGGGTGTAAGAAGGGGTCTTTTATTGTTTGTCTTCCAGTGCTGATACTTCATGGTGGAATATTTCTCCTATCGATCAGCTGCCATGGCATAAATTTGGAATGCAAGCAACATGGATTCCTGAATGCACATTACGGGAACAGTCGTCTCAAATGCGACGATATCTGGTTTTGTCATCTCGGTCATTTCAAGAGACTTATGTTGGAGGAAATAATAGACTGACCGACTCTTTTTGGAATATACTCTCTGGGAATTTCAACAGCAGACAATACTTTCCTTGTAGCGTTTACCACTGAGTTTGATTAGTCTCTCCATTTCAAAAGAAACCCGTGATGAAGTGCATTGGAATTATTCCATTTTCTCTAAGAGGGCTATCTTTTATTTCAACTTCCGATCGGTCGCGAAATGAAAAGCACAGTGGAAATCTGGAGAAGCTTTGCGCAGTTATGTTTTGAAGTGTGTCTATTATGTCTGACTGTCGCACTTTTCAGTTCTGAGCGCACAGATGCCTACTAAATGATGTATTCCGCCAAGTGTGAAGTCCTGTTGAGAAATTTAGTCTCATTTCGTAGAGTCCACCTAACATAGCTGTCATGCGTTTCCTTATTCATGAGAGCTGTCGGCCACACACTGCAAGCACAACGAAGACACTCCTGCACCCTTTTCGGTAGGAAGTGTTTGATCACCCACCATACATCTCCCACTTGGCACCCTCTGATTTTCATCTCTTCACTCGCATAAGCCGCTTGTTATGAGGATATCATTTTGCCACAGACAACGATCTGCAGACAAGAGTAGGGAACTGGCGGAAATCAGAGGTGACCGCCTGCCATGGCGGGGGTATTGGAAACTTGGTGCCACACTACGATAAATGTGTAAGTCTGAGAGGCGACTATGTAGCTGGATGGTGTAGCTAAAGGTTTCAAATAAAACGTTTTTGTTTTCCATTGTAGTTTCCATTTCGCAACAAAGTAGAGGTTGAAAAAAATAGTCATTACTTATATTACTTGGGAAGGATACTAGAGAGACGAGCAATATTCAAGAATCTGCCTTAATCTGTATGTCTGGAGTATAATTTGAGCCTCTCTCTTCCAGAATGAGACTCCAATGTCTAAAACTACTGGACCATCTCGTTCAGTGAAGCATTGCAGAGTCCGAGGAACTTATGATTTTAGTCATATGGAGTACAAACACACTGTACATTCGATTTTTAGGGACATTTCTGCGAAGTGTATACCATCATGTAAAAAGATTATGTGCGAGACACATGTGCGACTATAATACGAGCTATCCCACCCATCACATCGTATGAAGAGAGCAGATTGAAAGAATTTATGAGCTAGTTGCTTTATTCTTTATAAATGTTCTAACGACTGCATCTAGGGCAAACACAGTCTCAACTTTGGTGCCATGTCCTGAACCGAGCAACGACTTGTGAACTGCGGCGCCTAACGTGTCCGCAGTTTGATGGCGGCGTGGGCGGTGATGATGCACGTGCCGGTGGCGCCACCTCGGCGCCTCCGTCGGTTCTACGGTGCGTGGTTGTTGGGTTGCTTCGTAATGGGATCCGTTTACAGATGCGCCATCGTGGGAATGCTCATCGACCCTGGCTACGAGAAACAGGTACGTGCTCAAGATACATTCGGATTTACGCTGCGAGCCCCGCCCGTCTACGGGTGACTTATACCTAAAATGTTTAATGAAATCATCGTAGGAATGGAACATATACAGTTTACATCATTTGCTGTAGGACAATAAAATAAACGCCTGAATATATTCTCAGCGAATGAGTGAAAGAATCAATGGTCAGGAAGGCTGAAAGCAATGCTGTTTACAAGGACATAAACACGCACAGCGTTATGAGTACCTTTATTTCGAGGTTTCATAAATCTCAAAATTTTAATGTACGCTATCCACGGATCTTGTAAACATAATGCAAAGTAAAAGAAATTTAATGTTAACATCTCACATGTTTGCCCTTTTGGGGGATAACATCAGGCAGGACTTCATTTTAAGGAAGATGACTACATGCCAGGACCCAGGAACTCTATGGATGTCAATAACTGTAGGCCGTTGCTATTAATTTTTCCATGGCAATGAGAGATTATTAACAACAAACGCTCTTGACTGCAAAAAGCATCAAGTCTCTTTCATAAAAAGTCTCACTGCAGCAAGAGTGATGGTCATTGTGACTGGAATCTCGACGTCAACAGCGACAAAACCAGTTATTAGCAACGAGAAGGTTAATGTCGATTTATGAAGTCGACTTGGACAATCAATTGATCTGAGACGTGGTCGTTAGCCGTAGTTTAACATAATATGTATCTTAACAACATTCGAATCCTGAAAGTCAACTAACATCAAGAGCTTCTTAATAACGTAATTTTCCTGTTCCCTGCTCAATAATAAACAAAAATTCTTACATAGACAATAATATTTTAAACTCGGCCCGAACAGGTCTCGGAAGGCCAAACAGTACCGACCGACCGCCGCGTCGCTGGATGCGGGTGTGGAGGGCATGCAGTCAGTACACCGCTCTCCCTGGCGTTGTCAGTTTTCTAGAGCGGAGCCGCTACTTCTTAACCAAGTAGCTCCTCTGCCGGTGTCACAAGGGCTAAGTGCCCCCCCCCCCCCCAACCCCCGCTAGCGCTCGGCAGACTCGGACGGTAACCCATCCAATTGCTAGCCATGCCCGACAGTGCTTAACTTCGGCGATCCGACGAGAACTGCTGTTACCACTGCGGCAAGGCCACTGGAAGCAGTATTTTAAGATGTGATTAATTTTAACTGACATTGGTAAATTCGGCCCTGACCAAATTAGACTTTGCCGCCTACCTCAGGGATAGAAGAGTAAGTAGTGCTGCCACTCCAAGTTTCGAGGGTGTAAGAAGGGGTCTTTTATTGTTTGTCTTCCAGTGCTGATACTTCATGGTGGAATATTTCTCCTATCGATCAGCTGCCATGGCATAAATTTGGAATGCAAGCAACATGGATTCCTGAATGCACATTACGGGAACAGTCGTCTCAAATGCGACGATATCTGTCACAAGGAATATGAGATTAAATTAAGGCTACTGCAATACAACCCAATGAGTAGAAGAAAAATGGCATTCAAAACATTTACTAAGCATTTGTGATCGTGTATCATATTGCTTAATGCATTTAAATGAAAGTTAAATTATTGCTGTTAATCAATTAATCACACAGTTAACACAACAACATCTCGTCTGGCTATAGCAGTATCACAACCTTGTGGAAGCTCAGCTTGTCAGGAATCTGAAACAAAGAACAGTCGACACGAAGAATTCCAAACCATGTGGAGTTTAACAATTCTTACCCGGGTGGCCGGCGGACAACTTATCGTGCTCTTACTGTAGCTACACTGCGGCCTCATAACATGCTGATTTACGTAGTTACCAATTTACAATAAGAATGATACATAAGCGGTCAAAGGTGCCGCACCACAATCTCAGTATTCTTCTTGAGTAAAAATTTTGGTGACCATCGCTCTAGAATGACAAAATTCAGATTCCAGAACCCATCCTGCGCTAAACTTCAACAGTTAAAATTCCACTAGCATAAAAAAGTTTGGAAACGCTAATGTTTTTTTGTATGACAAAAATATTTCAGACTTACAGTTGGTGGGCAACAAGGACTAAGAACGGGTGTGCTGAGATGTTCATACTGTCTCACGTATGCTGTTTTAGAAGTGTTATAGGATCTGACAAGTAAAATTCACATCCTCATATAAATGGTTGTCTAAGACACTCGAATGAACCATGAACATCATTAACAATCACCGAATTTGCAACGATGCAGGAAGCCATTCCTTACAAAGGTGTACGTCCTGGGCCATGTTTACAAAACATCGTCGTCGTCGTCGTTCTTCAAAAATCGTTCAAATGGCTCTGAGCACTATGGGACTCAACATCTTAGGTCATAAGTCCCCTAGAACTTAGATCTACTTAAACCTAACCAACCTAAGGCCATCACACACACCCATGCCCGAGGCAGGATTCGGACCTGCCACCGTAGCAGCCCCGCGGTTTCGGACTGCAGCGCCAGGACCGCACGGCCACACCGGCCGGCTTTTGAATAGGAATCCATATTTGGAAACGTACCGTTTCCGTTATACGACGGTTTCAATTCAGATGTGTAACACGTCGTTCTCCTCATTGTTTGTTTAGGGCGCTCAGCACCGTGGTTTCCAGAAGCCCAAGGAGAAATTGATGCACCCAACTAATTTTTGCCCAATTAGAAGCGTCATTTTAACTTTTCTAGCAGTTATGAGAGACTGAGCTGGTCCAGTCACCATTACTAATGAGGAAAGACGAAGAAATGTAGTGACATCAGATACATTGTGCTTCATGTAGCTATTGGGTTGGTGCATACGAAACAGATATACAGTGAATAAAAAAAAAACTACTTAAAAAAGATGTAAGCAGATTAAAAAGAAATAATAAAGTAGAGAAAGTAGCTACGAATGGCAAATTATGATATGAAATTATAAAATTGAAAGAAAAATTCATAAATGGAAATAGAATTCGAAGGAAAACAAACATCACGCAGAGGCCAATAACGAGAGAGAAAATTCGCTATTCGGCCAGAAGTATCGGCTTAAAGCCTTCAAGGAAAGTCTACTTGAAAGCTGGAGTTGATCGCTTAAACTATTGCCGCCTTCGTTCCTTAAGTGATTGAAAAATTTCAAGTTGTCCCCATAAATCTAATACCCACCCTTTTACCTCTTTGCGTGCAATTACGATATTCTCCAAATTATTCGGAGAATGATCACCAATAAGTAAATGTTGTGCGAAGATAAAATTTTGTACATTGTACCTATATTTAAATTTATTATGTACTGTCAGACACTACAGAAAATGTTTTCTAAACATTTTCAGTGAGATTTTTCTTCTGTTCATTACTTTGTTTTATATCAGCAATAATTTACTTTCGTATTCGTTGCCACAATAAACATTGTATTTGAAGGCAACCGCCTTTGTAATGCGCATTCACAAATCCACATTATTTCCGTGTAAAAATTTATACGATAATAACCAACCGGTACCACTCGCGCACGCCCTTGAGTTATCAGCACTGGACGACAACTATAAAACATCCCTCCATCTTACATCCTCTTATCGCGCAGTGGCCGCGCTGTTTACCCTTCTTTTCCTGAGGTAAGCAGCCAACTTCGCTTAGTTCACAACCGAAGTCACCAATGTCAAAATTAAGCACATCTTTAAATGTCACTGTCTCATAATGAATCATCATTTAATAGTGATACGTGGGCGGGTAAGATTACACCCTGTAAGTATTTTTGTTTGTTACTGAGCAGCAACCTACATTCTTAAGAAGCTCTTAACGTTGGTTGGCTTTTCTTGATTCTACAGGTTGTTGCTTGACGAATATTATTACACAATACGACTGTGAAATGAGGGGTGCATGAATACTTGAGTGGTCTGCATACGACCATTGCGCGCAGTTTAAGGACCACTGCTGTAAGTAGTTAGCAACGGATAGCATTCTTATAGAAAATTTTCTGTTTCATAGAACTGATGATAATCGGCGTGACGGACTACGTGGGAAAGTAAAACTTTTCCTGCTTACAGTTCGGAAAAAATAGATAGGGATAGCGTTATGACCTAGGCAACGTCTTCGTGAAGACTTTATCAGAAGAGGCTTCAATATGTGTGATACGGCGCAGTTGGACTATAACTAGTTGCCAACACAATGTGATCTTAAACTGCGTTTTGTACTTCTTGAGACTGATGATCATGGGCGTGATGATTAAACATTTTTCAACTATTGCTTGGGGAGTACGAAGGAAGATCGGAAAGTAACGCACAATAATTTTACTACCAAAAAGTTTAGCACGTGACAAAACAAAAAAGTCAAAAATGAACTTACATCTCTCACATAGTTTTCTACTTAATAACCAACGTTCTCAACACATTTCTCGTACCAATCTGAATATGTTTCATTCTTAGAAGTCCTTTTGGATAGAATGTTGCCATCTGCGGACCATTGATTTCACTTCTGCACCTGTAGCAAAACGTTGGCCGGCCAGGAATTTCTTCACATGACCAGAAAGATGAAAGCCACACGGAAATCTGGCGATTTTCTTGCGAACAGGTACAACAAAATGGGTGCGGGCACTCTCAAGAAGTTTGACACCGCCAGCATTAAAGTTGTGGCGATTGTCGTGAAGTGCATGAGGCAACTTAACCGAAGTCTTAATATGGGCTGCAGTATTCACAGTGGTCCCGTGTACACCACCAATAACTTAACTGTTACGGAGATGCTTCGGTAACTCAAATGAGAATCCCTGGAGGGAAGGTGGCGTTCTTTTCGGGAAACACTGTTGAGAAAATTTAGAGAACCGGCATTTGAAGCTGACTACTGAACGATTCTGTTCCCGCCAACATACATCGCACGTAAGCACCACGAAGATACGAGAAATTAGGGCTCATACGAAGGCGTACAGAGAGTCTTTTTTCCCTCGCTCTGTTTGCGAGTGGAACAGGAGGGGACAAGCAGTGGTACACGGTACCCTCCGCCAAGCACCTTACGATGGCTTGCTGAGTGTCTATGTAGATGTAGATGTGGATGTAAATGTAGATGAACACTGTCACAAGCACTTTCCTAGCAGACCTAGTCACTCCGAATATTTTTCGTACTAAGAAATCAGCATGTTTCCACTCCATAGAGGGTTGCTTGGTTTCAGGCGCGTAGTGGTACGGCCACGATTCATCACCAGTGACGATTCCTTTCAGAAAGTGATGTCCTTCTGGCGGCGTAACGTGTTAAGTGATCCATGCTTGTCATCATTCTCTGGTCCTTGTGGTTTTCTGACAGGTTCTCAGGCACTCAGCGAGCACTAACTTTACGAATTTAAACTTGTCAGGAGCAGTATCTCACACCCCATCAAAGGGGTGAAGGGTTGCAATAAGGTTCCCAGTTGTACACGCCGGGCTTCCAAAAATGTTGCCTCAAAGGCTACGATGGCCGGTGAGGTTGCCGCTGTTAGTGGCCGCCCTGAGTGCGCCGAATCACTAAGGTTTACACGGCCCTCTTGAAGAATAGACACCATCTGGAGACACTGCTGTGGTCCACACGGTCGTCCTTCATACACGCCACTCACGTCTCTGTGAATATTACTCGGTTTGTGCGCTTTGGTCTATGAACATCGAACTACGCGGCGCTGCTCTTCACAAGTTGACGTTTGTAACATGCGCGCCATGTTTGTTTCGTAGTTCAGGCTTCCTTAGCCATAGCTGCATGTGAAAATAAAATACCCTCTGTAGCGTAAATTTCCAACAATATAGTCAGGAAATTGATACATTCCATTTGCAATACCAGGGGAGAAAGAATTATTGTGCGCTGCTTTCCAGTTCTCTCTCGTTATAATAATAATACTGTGGGCCCAGCTTTATGGTGTGGGGCATGTATTCGTGAAGACTGTGCCAGAAATGTGGGCTAATCAGCGGGATACTCCAGGTGGACACCTTGGACGAGGTGCTGGCGAGTGCTCGCGGTTTCGCCTTCCAGGCGGTCATGGAGTCCCTCATCGTGGAGGCCGATGACCCGCGCCTGCGCAACGTACTCAGTCGGTGCAGCATCTCCCCGTCGACACCGCAGCTGCTCGAGAGGGTGGTGGCCGAAGACTACGCCGTGCTGACGTCACACCGTGTCGCCAGCTTCTACGAGAGCCACCAATACTGTTCCCAAATCCACATCTCTAGAGCTAACTTCTTACCCTTCAGCACTACCATCTACGTAACCAAGGACCACCCGCTGCGAGAGCCCATCAACGCCATCATACACCGAACAACATCCGCTGGCCTGGTAGGGACATTTATTTTCTGCGAAAGAAGATTAGTGATTAGGTAGATTTTCCCTGCTTAACTAATGTTGATGCTCTTCACTCGTATGCATCCGGATTTCATCGTCCTGATGACGCGTTGTGTCGAAGGTCCAACTGTCCGCCATCTTCAGGTGAGATTGCAGGTGCACGGTCACTCTGGAACTGAGGGAGCATCAGATACAGCGGCTCCTTTATACTCGGGAACAGGCCACTGCGCATGCGCGAGAAGCGAAAGGGCTGCCTTCTGCGAAGCATCACCTGCGGTTCCAACTAACAAAAGCGATGAATCACAGATTAATATGCAGCCGGGCAATAACCATTCATTTTCGAAGAAATACTACCCACAATCTGTAGTCCAAACTGAAAAACATGAACAATTTGACGGTCAGTACATCCATTTTGTCTGAAAACAACCTTAAAACAATTCAGTTCCTGCGTCAAATTATGAGAATCCGAAACAGCATAAACTCTCCTGACGAGAGTACGTAGAACTCCAATGCGTTGGTGTGGTAGGTGACAACTAGTACCATGAAAGTAGCCGTCGGTATGCGTAGGTTTACGCTATACACTGTGTTTTTTGTACTAAAACATCCAAACAAGGTAACTTCCCATCTTCTTCAATTTCCAATGATTATTTGATGCATGGATGAATGCAGTTAAAATGGTCCATTGTATATGGCCAAACGATAAAAATACCATCCACGTCTCTCAAGAAACATGTGGGCTTAAGAGAGACCAAGTCCAGAGTGCGGTACCTTCAAAATGTTTCATGGAAAGATTCACGCAGGAACAGGATTACCTTAAGGTTGTTTTCAGACAGAATAGACGTACTGATCATCAAATTGTTCGTGCTTTTCAATTTGGACTAGCATGCTAACCAACAATGGACACTTGTAAATCAGTTGCTTTTATACCCCTTGCGGGGAGTATTTCTTCGAAAATTTCAAGAACCCTCAGAAAATAGGATATTAAAAGTGTCCTTTTGCCTTTGGCCAAAACTAGAGCCCTTCTTGGATATGTGAAAGATGATTTGGGATTGAGGAAGCCTGGTGTAAATAAAATTCCTTGTCATTACGGAAAGGTTTGTGTTGGAAAGGCTGTCGTATGGTTCATGTGGAACATGTAAGTTACACACGTTTGTTCAAGTCCGAAAAATCTGCAGTCACTGAACATTGTCTCAATGAAGGACGTAATATGTCATTTAAAGAGACGCAAATTATTGCTCAGGCTTCCCATTAGTGGGATTGTGTACTTAAGGATTCCATCGAAATACGATTATCCGATGACATTTTTAATGACATAAAGGTTTCCATTTAAGCAAGATGTGAAGCCTAATTTTATCAGATACAAAACAACAACGGTCTGGTTTTCGACCGGCTGCATATTAATTTGTGATGTACCGCTTTTGTTAGTTTCAACCGCCGGCTGCGCTGATAATTCTTCGCTTTCCGGTGGGCAGTCTTTTCGCTCCTCGTGCACGCGCAACGACCTCTTCCTGCAGTATGAAGGAGCCGCCGTATTTGATGTTTCCTCAGTTCCGGTGGGACTGTGTACCTCCAATTTCACATGAAGATGGTGGCCAGTTGCACCGTCGAAAAATCCTGCCGTCAGGACGGTGAAATCCAGCTGTATACCTGTGAAGGGCGTCAACAAGAAAGATTAATGTTTAACGTCCCTTTGACAACGAGATCGTATAAAGGAGGGATGGGAAACGAAATCGACCGTATTCTTTTAAAAGGTACCAACACGGCATTTGCCTTAATAGATTCAGGAAAATCACGGAACCTATATCAGGATGGCCGGATGCCGATCTGAACCGTCAGCCTCCCGAATCATAGCCTAGTTTGCGAATCGCTGTGCGCGGATTGTTTTCTTTCACTCTAAGCAAAATGTCATTCGCACGTCACGTCCAGCTCGATACTTCATTGTAACGGAACGTCTCTCCAGTACTCAAAACTCCAAAGTGGTTAGTCTACATTATTTGTTTGGTTAACAGTTATGAGAGGATAGCTGGCAGACTGCAGCAGACTGACATCTCTTTCCTAGTGTTTGTAGATGGAGAAATGTGTCCTGGATACTACAGTTTACTTTTCATCTGCTGGAGTGAAGCGCTCTCAGGGAGTCGAAACAGAGGAGGAGTACTGCACTCTAAACAGATCTCATCTGCTCCACTGTCGTAAAGATGGCGTATAATTCCATATCGTATTCAGGGAAATCTTTAGGTAGCGGTTTTTTGAGGCCACGATCGTTGAAAACAAGAGAGCATTGTTAAAAAGCGTTATCTAGTTCTGTAAGTGTTCTGACTCCTTTTCAGAACATATGCTCTCGTATATCGTATACGTTTAACTTTTGGGCACTAGTGCCTCGTATATTTTGCTTAAAATGGCAGAGAGCTGTTTGCTCATTTCTGTAAATCAGAGTGCTGCAATTAAGCTAAAAGTTCTTGGTTTGGTACAGCTTTATTCAGCTCAGAGTCTTAAGATCCAGCGTTTCGACCTTCTTGCTGTGTCCTTCTCCTCGTAACTAGCTGCACTTTGTTATTCCGGTTCCTCATGAAGGGGCAGGCAACGGATAAATCTACACGTCTACCAAAGGCTATACCAATTTTAAAGAACGTTTCAGTACATAAAAACAGATAACAATATATAATGGTATAAAAACACATTGATTTAAAATTTTTACGAGTTTTAGAGGTCTTGGGTGATTTTATAGTACACATGTCAAAAAATGATTTGTATTACCTCGGTCCAAGAGTTCCGAAACCTGTACAGAAAATTGGAATACAGATCAACATAAACATCATTTTCGACATAAACACCATTTCCGCCTTTACTACTGCTCGTGAGAACCACACATTGCATGTTGTACCACCATACAGCGAGACCATCAGAGGTGGCGGTCCAGACTGCTGTACACACAGGTACCTCCAGTGCCCAGTAGCACATTCTCTTGGCATTGATGCTTGCCTGTATTCGTCGTGGCATACTATCCACAAGTTCATCAAGGTACTGTTGGTCCAGATTGTCCCTCTCCTCAACGGCGATTCAACGTATAGCCCTCAGAGTGGTTGATGGGTCACGTCGTCCATAAATAGCCCTTTTCAATCCATCCCATGCATGTTCGATAAGGTTCACGTCTGGCGAACATGCTGGCCACTCTAGTCGAGCGATGTCGTTATCCTGAGGGAAGTCATTCACAAGACGAGCACGATGGGGGCGCGAATTGTCGTCCATGAGACGAATGTTTCGCCAATATACTGCCGATATGGTTGATCTGTTGGTCGGAGGATGGCATTCACGTATAGTATAGCCGTTACGGCGCCTTCCGTGACCACCAGTGGCTCCTACGTAATGCCACCCCAAAACAGGAGGGAACCTCTACCTTGCTGCACTCGCTGGAGAGTGTGGCTAAGGCATTCAGCCTGAGCGGGTTGCCTCCAAACACGTCTCCAACGATTGTTTGGTTGACGACATATGCGACACTCGTCGGTGAAGAGAACATGATGCCAATCCTGAGCGGTCCATTCGGCATGTTGTTTGGTCCATCTGTACCGTGCTACATGATGTCATGATTGCAAAGATGGACCTCGCCATGGACGTCAGATGTGCAGTTGCGCATCATGCATTATTCAATATGCCAGCATTGCTGTCAGGGTTTCTCCGAGCCATAATCCGTAGGTAGCGGTCATCCACTGCAGTAGTAGCCAGTGGGTGGCCTGAGCGAGGCATGTCATCGACAGATCCTGACTCTCTGTATCTCCTCCACGTCCGAACAACATCGCTTTGGTTCACTCCGAGACGTGTTGACACTTCCATTGTTGAGAGCCCTTCCTGGCATGACGTAAAAATGCGGACGCGATCGACCCGTGGTGTTGACCATCTAGGCATGGTTGAACTACAAACAACACGAGTCGTGAACCTTCTTCCTGGTGGAATGGTTGGAACTGATCGGCTGTCGGACCCCTCCGTCTAATAGGCGCTGCTCATTCATGTTTGTTTACATCTTTGGGCGGGTTTAGTGACATCTCAGAAGAGTCAGAGGGTCTGTGTCTATTATACAATATCCACATTTAACGTCTGTCTTCAGGAGTTCTGGGAATCGGGGAGATGTAAGACTGGTTTTGATGTGTGTATATTTGATATATAATCACTGACGAAAATATTAATGTTGATGTGGTACAATGACGATGCTGATATTGCACTGAAATGTTTATAACCATGATGGTGGTCGTGGAATGATGAAATACCTATGGGACCCTGTGGAACTTCATGCAGCGTCTACAAATAATCGAAGAGGAGGTAGAAAGAGGGAGGAGAGTGGAAGAATGGTGTGAGGTGGAGTATTGTGACTAGAGCTGGAGAGAATAGTATATCTCGGGAAGGATTTTATAATTGGGTAGTGGGAGTGGGTTAAGATCCCCTGGAAGAGGGTGGATAGGATAGAGCGGTACATGGAGGATGGGATATTGATTTAGTGCCGCAACAGGATATTTCGACTGGTGATTATTGGGTAGGATATTGGGAGCCATGGCTAGGTTTTGCGTTTAATATATGGGGTCCGAATGAGCTCTAAGAAGAGAAAAATTTGCTGGAAGTGGATGCGTTGTTACAGGATGCGAGTTGGGGAAGTTAGGCAGATACAGAAGGCGAGGTGGAGTGCATGTCTTTCCAGGATTTCCAGGGATTTACAGAATTTAGGGGAGGCAGAGATCCAGACAATGCATAAGTTAGAATGGGGCGGATGAGGGATCTGCAGGTGAGGATACGGTAAAGGATTTAGACCGCAAGTGGGCGCACTATCTGAATTTCACAAATGTTAGGACAGTGTTTCCCGCGTTTAACGCTGTAAACCTTAATGCGTGGATCTTCAGTGGGGTTTTCATGATTGGAGGAAGTGTTCACCAGTGTACTGCTAGCTGGAGGGCGCAGCATGATAGGCTCCTTGTTTTCGTACGCCTGTGGCGCCCTCGTATCTGTTACGATCACTAAACCCCGGAAGCCTAAATCCTTTGTCACGATGAAATTCTTAAGGCGCTTCGTAACCTCCACTGTGTTTCTGACTTTTCGTTTGCATTTTATGGTGTTTTTGCTAAAACGTTTACGTTAGCAAAGCCTATAAAATGGGAGCATGTTTCACTATGTTAAATGTGTGATAAAGTATACACTGGCGGGTGGATCTGGCAGTTAATGGACGTTTAATACGGCAGTGACGGCACGTAGGATTGAGCCAGCCCGGCATGTTAGGCGTAGCTGAACAAAACGAAACCTGTAGTAAGTATGAAGAGTTTGCTTAGATTCGCCTTTTAGGAAAATCACCGTAGCAATGCAAACGAAAAGTCAGAGAAGCAGTCGAGATTGCTATACGCCCGAAGACGAAGGTTTTATTCTGCCGGTGACTTTGTTACCGGTCGTCAGTGCGCAGGCCAATACAGGGTGTTCGAAAATTCCCGCTAGAAACTCTTAAGACTTGTAGATGAGAGTGGGTACTTAATATTTTGAATAGGAATCCATATCCAGAAAGGTCATCCAGCGATGCTACAGAGCGTCGAAGTTACAGGTGCCGCCGCATGTATATTCAGGGTGATTCCGTGATGATGGTACAAACTTTCAAAAATGATGGAGAAGGATGTATGTATCAAATTGAGGTAAGGGTCCGTATTCCAGAAATGAAAGAGTCAAAAGCCATAAAGCAAAACCGTTCTAATACCTCTGACAGTGGAGTACATGAACCGGTACTGTTGTAGCTAAGATCGTAGCGTAGGCAACTTTCAGAGGTGGAAGTATGGGCTAAAACAAGAAAAAACTTTCTAGTGACACATGGGCTCTAAAAGGCACACCTTAAGAGCTATGGGCAACTTATTCAATACGGATGTGTTTCACATCAGCGGAAATGACATTTCTGGACATTCGTTACTATTCAAAATATTATGTATTCACTTTCATCTACTAGTCCTAGAAGTCTAACGGGAATGCACGAATACACCTCGTGTAATACATAAACACAAACAGGGTGCCACTCACGTCCCGCCACTCCAGCCAGTAATACACAGGTAAAGCTTCCTCCAAGAACGGAAACGTAGATGAATATACAGCCACGAATATTCACGGTGATAAATGCTGAAAATCTGAGAGTGCGCCACATTATGCAGTCAGTTCCCAGAAGAAGGCGTCAGCAAGAAGACCGAAGCACCAGACCCAAAATTCTGGATGGAACAATGCGATACGAAAACCTCAGGACTTTTAACTTCATCGACGACGACCCCGAAGCCTACGTTTTTTAAGAGTGTTGTCAGCACAGTGTGTGGTTGCGCAGGTACCGAAGTGGTCGTCCGACATGGAGTACGAGGAGGGGTTGCGGACCAGCAGGCGCTGCCGGCCCGGCAGCTACCCTCAGCCCCTGCAGCTGCTACACCTCGAGCCTGCCCTCAAGGCGCTGCTCTTCGGACTCATCATCGCCACGCTTACCTTCGCTCTCGAGTTTTTTCTCCACTGCTGGCGACAGACTAGGACCCTCCGCATTGGAGGCCCTGAAGACGCCGGCTATCGTCGCACGAGCAGTGCCCATCTATGAATTCGTGTGAGCTATCAAGCTGTAAACGGCACATTTGATTGTTTGTATTGTCTTTTGCAAGCCACCGTTATGATCCCTGTGGAGAGATAGATCGCAAATCCATGCATCAACTCCCAATGAAAGTAAGTTGGGTCTCTCGCTGCTCCATCACCGAAGTATTTGTCTCATTACTTGTAGCCGTTTCATATCAATCATTAATACATTCGCGTCCGTTCTTTTCAGTCTACATAGGATGAAGCGAAATTCACGCAATTTGGCTTCGCAGCACGACTCCTCACTTGACAGCGATTAAAAAAAATGTCTGTCGCAAAATTTCTTCCGGCAAGTACATCCGGCAGAAAAAGGACGTTAAAGAGTGGCAATCTGGCAACACTGTAACCACATGTATAGCAACTAGCTCTGTCAACACATAAGGATTTACTGTAAAGTTGGTGCAATGGATAGAGTTTTGGGTTAGCATGAAAGAGGTGGAGGGTTCGATACTGGGTTCAAGACTATGTTTTTTATTTAGTGAATGTAGTCCAAGTGGTGCAGTATCTGACATCTTAATCGTCAACAGCGATTGCAGCGGCTCCTCTGGAAAACATTTGCACTTACATGCGACAATTGTAGAAATGGAACATTGGTCAGATCTGAAAGACGTGGGCTCGAATTAATTCGCACCACTTCCTCTACTAGAAGCGAAACCTGTTTTCTTTGTACCCTGCTTTAATGGTCTCACAGATTAGTACCAACTACTATTCTTGCCTCGTTCAGGTCCATTACATTTCGTTAGGACTTTAACATTACCAATAACACTAGCAACGTGCTGTGCGAATAATGTCCAAACTCGGTTACTATTTGTATGTGTTATCACCATGGTCCCATTAATTGTTTCAACTGTCTATTTCTCATTTGTCTAACCACGTATTTGTTGTGTTCAGCGTTACAAAATGTTGTAAATTTAATGTATATGTGACATAAGAAACGGTGTATATTAAAGTATGAAATGTCAGAATGAAATCAGCAAATAAAAAATAATGCATCCCAACCCAGGATTGAACCCTCGACCTCCTGCATGCTAACCCAAAACTAAATCCACTGCTCTAACTGTGCAGCAACGATGAAAGCTGTGTCAGAGGTAGTTACCATACGTGTTGTTACAGTGTTGCCAGATTGCCACTCTTTAAATTCCATTTTCTGCCAGATGCACTCGCCGGACGACGTTTTATAACAGACAATTTTTTTTATCGCTGGCACGTGAGGAGTCGCGCTGCGAACCCCGAGTGCACGAATTTCACTTCACCCTGTATATTGCCGAATTGCGAGAGACAAAATCACGTAAAATTGCATATGTGGACAACCTGGCCATCCCATATCAAAGTAAAAATTTTAACAATCTCGACAAAATATTGAATAAAGACCTGGCAGTACTGATCAGCGAACACACCAAGTGGCATCTACATTCAAACCCTTTCAAAACGACCAACATCATAATGCACCTTAACAACAGAGACTCAACCAGAAAAACACAACTTTCTATCAACGGCCAAAGCATTAGACATGGGGATGAGCCTAAATACATAGGAGTGAAATTATGTCGCATTCTAACGTATAGCTCACATCTAGAAGATACAAAACGGAAACTAAAATCCCGTAACGTTATCCTATCGCAACTATCTGGAACTATATGGGGTTGTGAAGCGTGGCTGAATACTGATCGCTAGTTTGGATGAGAAGTGCACACCTGTCTAAAGTGGACGTCCAACTAAAGCAGAAAATGTGGATAATCTCTGGAACACTTCGGGCCACCCCATTTGCCTGGGTTCCCGTCCTAGCAAAAATAAAGACCCCTCAAAACTAAGCAATCACAGTTAGTCACAAGATCATACAGAAAAATCCTAGAGAACCCAGAACTCCCTATAAAACAAGATCTAGAACCTCTAAATAGATTTAAATCTAGGTCATCTTTATGGAAAATCGACTAAGAACAGCAAGGCTCCGATTCGAAGATACCTACGGGCTGCAAGTCGGCATATGAACCAATACTTAATGGACGACCCCAACAAGAAGATGGATGGATTCAACATCCCGTGTCAGGACCAGTGTTGGTATGTGCATGAAACTGATGAATAAATGTGGCCTGTCAGACAGCCTTGAGCATGAGTGCAGGGAAATCCAATACATGAATCATTTACTTGTGCGTGAAGTGCATCAGTGTGATCTACGTAACTCGGTGTAGAGCTATTAGAATATTTTAGTTAATACATCATGTGATGAAAGCCTTTGTAAATGCTGAAGAAGTAAATAAATTAATAGAGTGTAACACACAGGACGAACCCTTGACAGAGCTCTCACCTTCTACCTATCCTAAAGAAAGCTGCATCAGACTGATATACATCATGATTGCATCTCTCCACAGTCCATTACACCTATAAAACATCAATATAATCCATCCTAACCACTGCACAGCCTCAACTGGACTTCTACAACACCAGAACTATAAAGTCTCTCAGAATTCTTGAAAGCCTATTTTCCCACATCTGATTACTTTGTAGCCCAGTGCAAATCACATGCCGAATGTCCAAGTCAGGTACAGCCAAGAATTCTGCACACGTGCAGAGCCCTTTCATGTGTGTGGAGTTCCGTCGCCTGAGTGTACACCTCCCCCACTACTACGCCATGCTCTCTGAGCTGGAAGAGGGAAAGAGAGGAGGCAACTGAAGCGCGCCACAATTTTAAGTATTACTTAATTATTTTTGACTTGCTGAAGACCTAATAAAAATTTATACCTGGTGCAAACCGTCGGCATACAGACAGACGCAGAGGATTTCACCAATTTGCATCAGTTAGCTTTCCATGCATCAGAAATAACTTGTCTCTCACCATACGCCTTATAGTGGGCGGTGAAAGTCCACTTTAATTCGAGGTCTGCCACCTATTCCAGACGTTATATTTATGCATCCCCTTTTCCTGCCGAAATTCAACAAATGCAGGTCTTAATTCCAAATATCTTTCCAGGCATGCCCCTTAACTTATCAATGTATTTTGCGGTAATGTGTAACGCCCCCATACTTTTCATTCATTTCCATCAAAAACTGTTGCAATTACTTTACATAATGCATATACCTTCAAAATTTAATCCTACCACCAATTCTATTACGTGCTTCATGCCTCCAAATATAGCACAAAGTGCTTCTTGATGTACAAAACAATGAATCCCGTACGAACTGTCTGTCGATCATTGTAATATTTTGTTCTTTCTTTATTAACTAAATATTTAATATCTTTGTGCATGGTTTCGTAATGCAATTCCACGGCAAATTTGAGATAAGCTTCAATTATGCGACTGAATGTTACATACAGAGAATTATAATTGTGACGACAGGTCCCTAGACTCTTACGCTTTGTGTAAATAGACACTGGACCTGCAAAATTACGTTATACCAGCAACAAATAGACAAGGATAAAGAGCGCTGAAAAAATTGGAAATTTGTGGTAAGATCTTATGGGACCAAACTGCAGAGGTCATCGGTCCCTAAGCCTACATACTACTTAATCTAACTTAAACTTACGCTTTGGACAACACACACACACAAGCCCGAAAGAGGACTCGAACCTCCGAAGGGGGGGTGGGGCGGGGGGTGGGGGGTGGAGGGGAGCCGCACGCACCCTGACAAGGCGCCCTTATCTGCGCGGCTACCCCGTGCGGCAAAACAGCGCTGACACCAAGATTCTACCGAACTGTAAAAAGTTGTGCCGACCAGAAAATGCGGCATCAAATTCCGCAAGAAACAATGTCGCATCGCACTGCTAAATGGAACGTCGCGCTGTACCGAGCAGTTCCGAGAAGGAGCGAGTACGGTCGAGACGTATCGAGTAGTGCCGAGGTAGGGCGGACTTCACGCGTGCAGCACTCTGTGCACACTTGCTGTTTTTTTAGGCCGTGGGCGACACCAGGATAAAGCTCCTTTCTCTTCACCCATATTGAAAATATGCATTTTACGATATCGTTTCTTCTTAATCTCCGAACCCGGTTCTCAGCAAGGCCTGCACCGAATACGTCCAGCTTACCCACCCCTGGCAGCACACCCCTTATCCGTGTGCAGAAGTGGGGCATGAAATAAGAGTAAATGAAATTCTGAGATAGCTAACATTGTGTAGCCTCTCCCCCACGTCGTTTCTGTGTTAAATCTCAGTTTGACAGTCTCTGAACTTCAACAGAAAATGCACTTAACTATACCTTTCGATAGCCTACCATAACAACAGAGTGTACTACACTCCTGGAAATTGAAATAAGAACACCGTGAATTCATTGTCCCAGGAAGGGGAAACTTTATTGACACATTCCTGGGGTCAGATACATCACATGATCACACTGACAGAACCACAGGCACATAGACACAGGCAACAGAGCATGCACAATGTCGGCACTAGTACAGTGTATATCCACCTTTCGCAGCAATGCAGGCTGCTATTCTCCCATGGAGACGATTGTAGAGATGCTGGATGTAGTCCTGTGGAACGGCTTGCCATGCCATTTCCACCTGGCGCCTCAGTTGGACCAGCGTTCGTGCTGGACGTGCAGACCGCGTGAGACGACGCTTCATCCAGTCCCAAACATGCTCAATGGGGGACAGATGCGGAGATCTTGCTGGCCAGGGTAGTTGACTTACACCTTCTAGAGCACGTTGGGTGGCACGGGATACATGCGGATGTGCATTGTCCTGTTGGAACAGCAAGTTCCCTTGCCGGTCTAGGAATGGTAGAACGATGGGTTCGATGACGGTTTGGATGTACCGTGCACTATTCAGTGTCCCCTCGACGATCACCAGAGGTGTACTGCCAGTGTAGGAGATCGCTCCCCACACCATGATGCCGGGTGTTGGCCCTGTGTGCCTCGGCCGTATGCAGTCCTGATTGTGGCGCTCACCTGCACGGCGCCAAATACGCATACGACCATCATTGGCACCAAGGCAGAAGCGACTCTCATCGCTGAAGACGACACGTCTCCATTCGTCCCTCCATTCACGCCTGTCGCGACACCACTGGAGGCGGGCTGCACGATGTTGGGGCGTGAGCGGAAGACGGCCTAACGGTGTGCGGGACCGTAGCTCAGCTTCATGGAGACGATTGCGAATGGTCCTCGCCGATACCCCAGGAGCAACAGTGTCTCTAATTTGCTGGGAAGTGGCGGTGCGGTCCCCTACGGCACTGCGTAGGATCCTACGGTCTTGGCGTGCATCTATGCGTCGCTGCGGTCCGGTCCCAGGTCGACGGGCACGTGCACCTTCTGCCGACCACTGGCGACAACATCGATGTACTGTGGAGACCTCATGCCCCACGTGTTGAGCAGTTCGGCGGTACGTCCACCCGGCCTCCCGCATGCCCGCTATACGCCCTCGCTCAAAGTCCGTCAACTGCACATACGGTTCACGTCCACGCTGTCGCGGCATGCTACCAGTGTTTAAGACTGCGATGGAGCTCCGTATGCCACGGCAAACTGGCTGACACTGACGGCGGCGGTGCACAAATGCTGCGAAGCTAGCGCCATTCGACGGCCAACACCGCGGTTCCTGGTGTGTCCGCTGTGCCGTGCGTGTGATCATTGCTTGTACAGCCCTCTCGCAGTGTCCGGAGCAAGTATGGTGGGTCTGACACACCGGTGTCAATGTGTTCTTTTTTCCATTTCCAGGAGTGTATTATGGTAACCGCTGAATAGTTCAGAAGCAGTATGTAGCTGGATCACAACAAGAAATTCATGTGGCCAAATTACTAGAAAAAATCATGTTGTAAGCATGGTAACCGCCATGATCACGCCGACAGATGTCACTGTCCAATAGAGGTGTGTTATAGGGTCAGTTGTTATTCGCATGAGTACCTGGTTTATCAGAGGGTTGCCTGAAAATCACACATTGTAACGCCAAAATCAACAGCAAATAAAGCAAGAACCTTCAATACAACTGAATGACTCATTCATGGTCCAGAAGTATATAGTAAGAAATGGCGTCCCCAGATCGATCTGAAGTTACATATACGATAGCAACTCGGTAAGAAAACATAGAAATGTCTCCTCGGGGTTGGTTGAACTATATTAAAAATGCAAGTAATGTTCATCATTATGGAAACACTACTCAGTTGTACATAACCTTGGTGACAGCTGGAAATCTGGCTCCGAGTGGTCAGTGGCAGACCCGAAACCTAGTATTACCATCCGCTTGTACTCTCTGAAATCATCATAAGTGGGAGACTAGCTACCTTTTCTCAGATTTCGTCTAGGGAGCAAGAAAGATTAGTGATTAGTGTCCAATAGGCATCGAGCACTCTAGAACCGAAGCACAAGTTCGTATCAGACAACGCTGTAGATAAAGTCTACCTTGTCCTTTTAAAAGAAACGTTGCCCCCATTCGACTTGATCGATTTCGGGAAACTATGTTAAAACTAAGTAGAGTTTACAGGATGGGGTTTTGAATAGCTAGTCTTCCGCAGCGTGGAGCCTAGTGTCTTAATCATTGAGCTTTGTTGCTCGGTGCTCTCACCTACGTTCCGATGACGTGCTGTTGCTTCAGGGATTCTCTTCGGCCTTCTTCTTACATATTTCGCAAAATAAAGTGCCAGTGCCCTCATCGCAATTACAGGTTTCTCGTGTGATGACTACAGTTAATCAATGTTACACTGTTTTGTTGGCAAGGGATGAACTCGCTATTCTGTTGACACGAGATCTATTAAGATCCAACAACTTTCAGTGTAGAATATGTTATGTAACTTTTCTGAATGTCATTCTGTGTACAGCCTCTAAAAAGTCTCACTGCACAGTCGTTATCAAATTAGAAGACGTTGCACAGTACACGCCAGAGCCTAGCTCAAAGAACTAAGTGAAGGATAAAGCTCTACCTATTAAGAAATGTTTGACTTGATACTATCATGCCGTGACTACATCCAAATACATTTCTCCATAACGATTTACAGCTCTTCAGCATATATGAATATTCCAAAGTTCAATTAGTTTCTCATTTGCGTTATTTTATGAGGTTGCGAGACGTTGATTCGACGCTTGCTCGTACAGAGACGATGTGTCGTAGAGTGTATAAAGGAAAGAGAGGCAGATGAACAAGAAAGTGAGAGTAGTAGAGGAAACGTTAATTACTTTACCGCCGAGGGAATTTTTTCCATGAAGACTACTCTCCGGACTTAAAAAGATTAAACCACACGCAGAAATCGCTGATTGTAAAGGTGTTATTGGGTCCACCAGCGTGTTCTCTTGGTATGAGTTTGGCCTTTCACCTTTCCATAAATGATATATCAAAATCCTTGCGTCAGCTGTCTAGGAATAATAGACCACGCCATGGGGAACAACTTAGAGACAAAATGTCGTTGGCGCTTACCGGCAATATTAGGCGTCTTTAATGATTAGTTATGTCCTTGAGAGGCGGCAGGACATAGGCACTTTGTGGCATTTGTATGCAATGTGTGTCGCCTGTAATCCAGTCAACTGCGCAACGTCAAAAAGTATGGGCCGCGCTTGAAAATATCTTTCTCCACTTAGAGACATTCATCCTTAAGGTTTTATTGTTGCGAACCACTATGGAGATGCAGTGCAGCCTGGTTAGTAGATCCAGCTAGTTCCTTTTGATCTAGTTGTCCCAGGGCCGACAAATTCAATAACGTGTCTGCGAACATTTCTGTCACCAACAAAAGTTGTTGCAGCTGAATTGATCCATCGTCCCTATGAAAATGTGGCTAATTAAACGAATATCAAGACTGTACGTCTTCCAAAGCCTGAATAACAGCTTACGATTTACTCTTAAAAGAAATAGACACTAACACATAAACTACTGCTCATATACGCTCTAATTATAAGAAAAAAGAAAGAAACGCACTACGAAACAATTATCTAATTGGGCTAGAAATCGGTTGCTATGATTTAGATGTACAGACAAACAAAAGACTACAATTTTTGGAAAAAATTGGATGATTCATTTAAGAGAAACAGCTTCACAAATTGAACAAGTCAATAACGCTTTGGTTCACCTCTGCCCCTTATACAAGTAGTTATTCGTCTACATCTGTATCTACATCTACGTGATTACTCTGCTATTCACAATAAAGTGCCTGGAAGAGGGTTCAATGAACCACCTTCAAGCAGTCACTCTACCGTTCCACTATGGAACGGCGCGCGGGAAAAACAAGCACTAAACTTTTTCTGTGCAAGCCCTAATTTATCTTATTTTATCGCGATGATTATTTCTCCCTATGTAGGTGGGTGCCAACCAGAATGTTTTCGCTATCGGAGGAGAAAACTGGTGATTGAAATTTCATGAGAAGATCTCGTCGTAACGAAAAACGACTTTGTTTTAATGATTGCCTCTACAATTTACGTATCATTTCTGTGGCACTATCTCCCCTATTTCGCGATAATACAAAACGTGCTGCCCTTCTGCGAACTTTTTGGATGTCATCCGTCAGCCCCATGTGATGGGGATCCCACACCGCACAGCAATTCTCCAGAATAGGGCGGACGTGCGTGGTGTAAGCAGGCTCTATAGTAGACCTGTTGCACCTTCTAAGTGTTGTGCCAATGAATCGCAGTATTTGGTTTGCTCTACACACAACATTATCTAAGTGATCGTTCCTATTTAGGTTATTTGAAATTGTAATCCTTATGTATTTAGTTGAATTTACTGCCATAATATTCATGTGACTTACCGCGTAATCGAAATTTAGCGGATTTCTTTTAATGCTCACGTTAATAACTTCACACTTTTCTTTATTCATGGCCAATTGTCACTTTTCCCACCGCACAGATATCTTATCCAAATCATTTTGCAATTCAGTTTGGTCATCTGATGACTTTGCAAAACGGCAAAACTCTGCCAATCTCGGGGATTTTGTGTTCTTTTAAATTTGGCATGCTTTTTTTCGTTGCTTCTGCAACAGCGATCTGACCCATTTGAGTACCGTGGGGGATCACTACCATCACTTGTTATTCGGTTTGGCATTAACTGATGTATTTCAGATTCTTAGGATTGCAATGAAGAGTAACAAATTGGGGCGTCGAATATCGTTGACGTATAGCTGTGCTGTAAGGGAGACGCGGGTGACAACGAAATGGGTCCTGCTATGAAATCAAATGACACCACAGAGAATAATTCCTGGTTGTCGGGCCGTATGACGGGCGACAGTCAGGTTGGTATACCACCGCTATCCGGGAGGTCTCCAGACACTTCTTCGGCCTGCAGTCGCATTGAATGGAGCAGAATTGTCTTCAGTAATCCGTCCCGCTCCGAACTGAGTCTCCATAAACAGCACCCTTACCGCACAACAGTACGTCCACGATTTTCTACGCCCCGTTTTGTTGCCTTACATGGAAAGCTTTCCTGGGCTTACATTTCAGCAAAATAATGTGCGTCAGCACACGGTGAGAGTTTTTACTGCTAGTGTTCATGCTTGCCAAACCCTGAATTTGCCAGCAAGGTTGCCGGGTCCCGCCCCGTTTGAGAACGTTTGGAGGCTTATGGACAGGGTGCACCACCCAGCTCGGGATTTTGGCGATCTAACGTGCCAGTTGGACAGAATTAGGCAGGATATCCGCCAGAAGGACATCCAACAATCATTAATCAATGCTAAGCAGAATAAATGCTTGCGTAAGAACCAGAGATGGACCAAGGCGTTACTGATTTTCCTAATTTGTAAGGCAGTTTCTCTTCACTAAATCACTCAGTTTTTCTGAAATCGTAATAATTTGAAACTTCCTGGCAGATTAAAACTGTGTGCCCGACCGAGACTCGAACTCCCGAGTTCGAGTCTCGGTCGGGCACACAGTTTTAATCTGCCAGGAAGTTTCATATCAGCGCACACTCCGCTGCAGAGTGAAAATCTCATTCGTAATAATTTGTTTGTCTGTACATGGACTTCTCATCTACCGAGGTTCTATCCCGTTCGGATAATTTCTGCGTCGTGCATCCTTTGTTTGGCGTAGAGAGTCTGGATTTTGTGAACCACTCAGGAATTGGAATTGGTTTAAGTGGGTTTGCGATATCGGGAGTAACAGCTATGTTTAAGGTAAAGTGAGCTGAGGGTAGAGCGTTTACCTGAAGGTCCGCGCTGCACTCCTCCCATGCTTTGCCCACGTGCGTCTCCGCGAGTTCCAGGTCCCACAGGTACTGGACGTACCTGCAACACCAGTAGGCAAACGCTGAGGCAGCACTGCCGAATCAGAGGTGCGTATAGATTTACTGAAGCAAATCAATATGCAGAGTGACCACAGATTATTGGACGAGTTAACAAGGCTATATTTTCATCAACAGGAAACACAGATACACGATCCTCGACAAGATCTGAAATGGAATGTTGAAATACTGACGTTAGTATTTAATTATCTATTCCGTCTAGTGTTAAACTTGCATTTTAGTTGAAGACAATAGCGGCCCTTCCAACGCGTAGCAAGCATAGCTCGCTGAGCCTGAATGCACGTGACGATTGTCACTATTCTAACAATACACTGAAGAGCCAAAGAAACTGGTACATGTTCCTAATATTGTGTAGGGTCCCCGCGAGCACTCAGGAGTGGCGCAACACGACGTGGCAAGTACCTGACTAACGTCTGAAGTAGTGCTAGAAGGGACTGACACCATGAATCCTGCAGGGCTGTCCAACAATCCTCACGTTGCAAGGTATCGTAGATATGCTCAATAATGTTCATGTCTGTGGAGTTAGATGGACAACGGAAGTGTTTAAACTCAGAAGAGTGTTCCTGGAGCCACTCTGTAGCAATTCTGGACGTGTGAGGTGTCGCATTGTCCTGCTAGAATTGCCCAAGTGCCTCGGAATTCACAATGCGCTTGAATGGAGGCAAGTGATCAGACAGGATGCTTATGTACGTGTCGCCTGTTAGAGTCGTATATAGACGAATCAGGGGTCCCATATCACTCCAGCTGCACCCGGACCATACGTCCCACACCATTACAGAGCTTCCACCAACTTGAACTGTTCCCTGTTGACTTGCAGGGTCCATGGATTCATACCCGTACACGTCCATCCATTCGACACAATTTGAAATGAGACTTGTCCGACCGGCAACAAGTTCCCAGTCATCAACAGTCGAATGTTGGTCTCGACGGGCCGAGGCGAGGAGTAAAGCTTTGTGTCGAGCACTCATCAAGGGTACTTGAGTAGGCCTTTGCCTCCGAAAGCCCATATCAATCATATTTCTTTGAATGGTTCGCACGCTGACACTTGTTGATGGCCGAGCATTGAAATCCGCAGCAATTTGCGGAAGGGTTGCATTTCTGTCACGCTGAACGATGCTCTTCAGTCGTCGTTGGTCCCGTTGTTGCAGGATCTTTTTCCAGCAGCAGCGACGTCGCTGATTTGATATTTTACCAGATTCCTGATATTCACGGTACATCCTAATGACGTGAGTGCTGTGGTATCTTGCAGATTAAATGCTTATAAATGATAAAGTGATATTTCTGGAGAAGGTAAGAGAAACGATCTTTGAATACCAGGACACGACAAGCCCCGCCTAAGAACAAGCAATACATGACAATGCCAAGGTATTCTGTTTCGAAATATGTGAATGTGGCTCTCTTTTTCACCCAAAAATCTTCACAATAAAAATATATGTAGACATTTTTGTACATTGCTTAAAGTCATAATTCTTGGAGGAGTAGGAGGAATATAATGCGTTGCAAACAAGACGACATTTGTATGAAAACATCGAGATTACAGAAATCGATATTACGCACGTCGAAGTGCTGACACATCAGCTGTGCACAACAAGTTGGCTGCACCACTCACCGGATCCCCAATATGTGAGTTCTTTGAGTTAAGAAAAATATCTGCTTCTAAGACCGTTGTCTGATTCAAGGAAATCCTTTGCCGAAAGTACTGATTACGTGGCACCAGAACTGTTGAGAGGGCTTGATGAGATTCGGCATCTTGCGTGACGTCAAAATTAAATTTCTTGAAGCTTCAAAAAATGGTTCAAATGGCTTTGAGCACTATGGGACTTAACTTCTAAGGTCATCAGTCCCGTAGAACATAGAACTACTTACACCTAACTAACCTAAGGACATCACACACATCCATGCCCGAGGCAGGATTCGAATCTGCGACCGTAGCGGTCGCTTGGTTCGAGACTGAAGCGCCTAGAATCGCTCTGCCACTCCAGCCGGCTCTTGAAGCTTCATTTCTCTCATCATTACGAGATACATAGTACAATGGGCAAATTAATCTCACTAAATCGTCCAGCACTCTTCCTGTATAATCCGTTTTGTACTCAGAAATTCCTCATATTTCTTGTTAAAATGCATTTAATATTCTAACGTAAACATAAAGTGAAATTGTTTTAATGTGACATATGGTAACATGTATGGCATGTAGGAAAGCTCCCTATTCTTTTGCACTGAAAATTTTCCATGTCAGTCTCGATTCCTTATGATAGTCGAAAGGGGCACCGGTGCGACTACGCTGGAGTTTGCGAAGTTCATCGCCGCACGTCCGCTACGTACGGATAGCACTACATGTTCTGTGCGTGCGTGCACGAGGGCCGGAGGAGATTTCGAGAATGGTGCACTTCACCGCAAGACGATCTGCACCCATCGATCCATCGTCCGTGATGTGATGGATCAGATTGATGGAGTTATCCGGGGGGGGGGATCGACGGATCACGGACGAAATTCGTGTTCAAGTCAGCTATAGCCGTGGCACCGAGCATGTCATCATCAAAGACCACTTGCATTACTGCAGAATTTGTGATCAGTGGGTGCCGCATTACCTCAAGGAGGAACAAAAGATAGACAGAATGGCTACAAGTCTAAGTCGTCTGTAATCACGAGAAAGGGCATGCGTCTTTGTACTATATCGCCACAGGGGACGAAACGTGGTACCACCATTTCGAGTTCGATTACAAATGGAAAACTCAACACTGGAAATATCCCACATATCCCCCGCCAGAGACATCCAAACTGTTCACACAAGTTCCTATAAAGACATGATAACCGTCTTCTTCATCTACAGGTGCCCTCTGCTCGTCGAGTTTCTCGAACGTGGAACCACAATCAATGAGCAGAGCTTTGAAGACACCTCGCAGAAACTACAACACACCATAAAGTCAAAACTCCCAGGAATGCTGTCAGACAGAATCATCCTGTTGTACAATAATACACGTCTCCACACGGCTTATCGAACGAAGTAATACACTTCACCAATTTGATTGGGAAACACTGCAACATCCTCCGTAAAGCGCGGATCTGTCACCGTGTGATATGATTTTCGTATCTTTGACGACCTGAAGGAAGACATGCATGGACGTCGATTTCAGTCAGACGAGGAAGTGCAAAAGTCGGTGCATTTGCGAAACCGTCAAGGGCCGACCGCGTTTTACGAAACAGGAATTGATCGTCTCATCACCCAATGGGATGAATGTCTTACGGCTTTTGGTGATTACTTTTGAATGAAACCATTGAATTGTCCCGTTGTGGAAGGGGTTTCTTTTTCATTTGACTGCACAGGAAGAGCCAAAGAAGCTGGAACACCTGCCAAATATCGTGTAGAGGCACCGCGAGCACGCAGAAGTGCCGCAGCACGACGTGGAATGGACTCGACTAACGTCTGAAGTAGTGCTGGAGGGAACTGACACCATGAATCCTGCACCACTGTCCCTAAATCCGTAAGAGTACGATGAGTTGGAGATCTCTTCTGAACAGCAGATTGCAAGGCATCCTAGATATGTTCAATAATGTTCATGTCTGGGGAGTTTGGTGGCCAGTGGAAGTGTTTAAGCTCAGAAGAGTGTTCCTCGAGCCACTCTATACCAATTATGGACGTGTGGGATCTCGCATTGTCCTGCTGGAATTGCCCAAGTCCGTCAGAATGCACAATGGACACGAATGGATACAGATGATGAGACAGGATGCTTACGTACGAGTCATCAGTCAGAGTCGTATCTAGACGTATCAGGGATCCCATATCACTCAAACTGCACACGTCCCAAACCATTACAGAGCCTCCACCAGCTTGAGCAGTCCCTTGCTGACAAGCAGCGTACGTGGATTCATGAGGTGGTCTCCATACACGTACACGTCCATCCGTTCGACACAATTTCAAATGAGACTCTCCCGACCACGCAACATATTTCCAGTCATCAAGTGTTGACGGGCTCAGCCGAGGCGTAAAGCTTTGTGTTGTGCAGTCATCAAGGGTACACGAGTGGGCCTTCGGCTCCGAAAGCCCATATTGATGATGTTTCGTTGAATGTTTCGCACGCTGACACACGTTGATGGCCCAGCGTTCAAATCTGCAGCAGTTTGCGGAAGGGTTACCTTTCTGTCACGTTGAACGATTCTCTTCAGTCGTCGTTCGTCCCGTTGTTGCAGGATCTTTTTCCTGCCGCAGCGATGACGGGAAATTTGATGTTTTACTGGATTCCCGATATTCACGGTACACTCGTGAAATGGTCGTACGGGAAAATCCCCACTTCAACGCTACCTCTTGAAATGCTGTTCCTCATCGCTCGTGCGCCGACTATAATAGCACGTTCAAAGTTATTTAAATCTTGATAACCTGCCATTTTAGCAGCAGTAACCTATCTAAAAACTGCGCCAGACGCTTGTTGTTTTATAAAGGCGTTGCCGACAGCAGCGCCGTATTCTGCCTGTTTACATATCTCTGCATTCAAATGCGCGTGCCTATACCAGTTTCTTTGACGCTTCGGCGTGTATTCAATTCTTTTATCTGTAACGTTGTTTTACCCCTCATAAGTGTCATGGATGAAAAGCTGATCATCTGCATGTCTTAAAGATGCATAGATTTGTATAACTGTGTTAACGTTGTGCAAATGTTCTTTAGAAAATGTTCACTGCGTAATGAACGCCAGAAAATGATTATGGTAGGATCATTTTGATAGGAGAAAGCTTATCAGATTTCGTTTCTAACCGTAAAGTTATTTTTAAACGAACCCGCTCTGTTCTATGTCACTAGGCGTCTGCATTACATTTTGTCCACTAACTAAAAATTGATTTAAAACTTGTGAAAACGAAACGACTTTCAAACAAGCCAGCAATACTTACGTTTTCGAATATTTGGTCACATTGCTGTTATCCGTAGCACATTCGCTCTGCTCTTTCAGGTGTGGAAATTGACTCAAATTCTCGTTGCATAATTGAGATATGATTAGTTTTAGTATAATTTTAAATAAACTGATGCTTTTGCCTTCTTGTTTTGAATTTACGCTTTGAGATGGCACCTAATTTAACTAAAACTGCCAAGTCCAATTACTTATTGTCATGTCATAGGGTTTTCTTTCCGTGATGTTTTTTCCTGTTCTAAAAAATCAAAACAGAATTTTTCAGGTTCCAAAATGTATTCAGAAGCTTCCTTTTAAAAATACTGTGCCTTATAATACAGAGCAAGTTCACCATATTAAAAATCCAATAATTCACAGTAGCCTCAGAATTATCGTGTAGTTAAAGCCGTAATTCTAGGTTTATCCGCACATTTCAGAACCGGTGGGGTAACATGCTGCTTATGTATTGATGACTTAACTATCGCCTAATTTTAAATTTTTGCAGGCATAAATTTAGTTCCCAGAATGAGATTTTCACTCTGCAGCGGAGTGTGCGATGATATGAAACTTCCTGGCAGATTAAAACTGTGCGCCCGACCGAGACTGTGGCTAAGCCATGTCTCCGCTATATCCTTTCTTTCAGGAGTGCTAGTTCTGCAAGGCTCGCAGAAGAGCTTCTGTAAAGTTTGGAAGGTAGGAGACGAGATACTGGCAGAAGTAAAGCTGTGTGTACCGTGCGTGAGTCATGCCTCGGTAGCTCAGATGGTAGAGCACTTGCCCGCGAAAGGCAAAGGTCCCGAGTTCGAGTCTCGGTCGGGCACACAGTTTTAATCTGCCAGGAAGTTTCATAAATTTAGTTTTTAGATTTTTATGATCTTCTTGTTTTAGCATGCAGTGTTTTGAGACAGGCAAGATCCTCGAGTGCATTAAAAATAACATAAATTCCAGTCATAAAAGCAGTAAATTGGGCAGCATTGCGTATGACTGTTGATTCATCCGTAGCTAGAGAAAAGGAAGGACAGTTGTTGAGATACGTCCTGAGAGAGTTCCTGGCTTCGTTTGTAACTGGCTGCCTTGATATATCAGTTTCTTTTCGCTTTCATTTCAATACGCGTATTCCCAAGGTGGTGTGCAAATATTTGGAGACCACGTATTAACTGTAACTTCCCCAGTTTTTCTTATTTTACTAATGCTAAAGAAGATTCATATCTCACTTATGGCATAGCCAACTCTTCACAACTTACTTTAGCAAATATAATTTGTCTTTTCTGGCTTCATATTTTTTCTAAGTCATATATTTTTCCCGTACGCTGAACCCAAACTTAATTTCTTCCATGTTAGGCTGATTTTGTGCTTTGTAGTGTCTATCAAAGTCATGCCGTCTGTCACGTGAAAGAGTACTTCAGCAGGCAATGCAAAAGTCTGTTCCTGAAGAAAGCGCTAAAAAAAAAAAAAAAAAGGAAAATGCGGAGCTGAAAGCTATGAAGTGAAGTCCACGAAAAATTCTGCCATAATTAATTTCTGGTGTTCATTATTCAGCGAACATTTCCTAGAGCTAAGACTCTCTCTCTCTCTCTCTCTCTCTCTCTCTCTCTCTCTCTCCCCTCTTCCTTACGCGCACACACACACACACACACACACACACTTCCAATTTAGAAACCTGGCGCAGTGTTTTCTTCACCAAGTGACACTCTCCGGCAGCTGCAGCACCGTAAGTGGGTCCCAATACAGCACCAACCCTCTCATCGAGGAGATGATTTTAGACTATTGATGGGTGATGTTCCAATAAGCATATATCTTTTAAACTGGCGTAAATTATTCGATGTAATTCCGTGAATGAGTTATTGTTTTACCTCCACCAAGCGATCACGATCCTACCCCTGCCCCTGTTTTCCAACCCCGACAATGAGCGTATGAAGGTAATAAACGTCCTTGAATTGCACGATGCACCTGAACTCGTCTGTGAAAGAAATGACGTATGTCTTACTAAATGTTCGAAAATCCCAGTATGTACCAAATACTGAACTAACAGGAGTTCGTAGTAGCACATTACAGAGACAGCTATCTTCAGATCAGGTACTTCATTACAGCAAAGAGTATCAAATTAAATTAAAGTATTTGTAATACAATGCAATAAGTAGACCATAAACGATAACTACCGTTAGATTGCTGAGGCTGTCAGCAATCAGATGTATAATGACAGTCGACACTATGTGTGCACACTTGTACCTATATGCACCGATCACAACTACGGCAGCGACGCTCAGCTTCCGATCGAAAATCTGTATGTTAGTCAAGTGGATCCCACATTATTGCAATTATAAATATCATCGCAAGAAATTACATTAGGTTTTTCGATAAAGCTCTTGGGGTTCTCTCCAGAAGTGTGATCGGAACTGTCATCAGAACTCTAGTGTGATTCCGTATATATTATTTCGTGGGAATGGTTCCTCTTTATAGCAACTATCTCGTAAACTATTACCTCCACAAAAAAGATATCATTGAAGTTTTGTGTAGAACACTTGGGGAGCTCTTCAGAAATGTGAAGACAATTTTTTCGCGAAATTATGCAGAACTATTTAAATTTTGTTCTGAGAACTCTAGAACTATGGCATATCTACCCAGATCGCTAAAAGAAATGCTAATTTTTTGAAAGGTGGGTGTGAGCTTCACAGCAAGTGAAGGAACTCTGAAAAAATGCATATCATTGGAAAACCCGTGGCCAACTTTACAGGCATCCAGCTATTCGAAATGTGATCATAGCCTTTTTTCGCAGAATTCAACAGAAGAACTAAATTTTTTTTTACAGAGAACTCTGGAACTATAGGATATGTATGAAGAACTCTGAAAAGAGTATATATTCCTCGAAAGTCGGGTACCAACTTCATCAGACTGCTTCTGAATCTTCCTTCACTCCGCGTTCCGTCCGAGTCCTCTGCACCGGCAGGTGACTCCGTCGTCCTTTCGAGTTTTCCATACCGACCGACGACGTCTTCACTCCGGGTCGCGTCCGAGCCGTTTCTCCGCGTCTCGATCGAGTTCTGGACATTGGGATCGACGTCGGCCTCACCTACTGGGCCCGCCTGAAAGCATCTCACCGTCGCTTCCTGCTTCGCCGGCAGCATCATCAGTCCGTCCGAGGGGGCCATCTCTCCGCAGTCGACACCTCTACCTACGACCGGCTACGAGCTTCCCACTCACTGGGACCTCGATCTCTTCTTGGACCAACCTTAGCCCCTTCGTTCTCCACCCATACTGTTGCACAGACGCACGCAGGGGCATTTTGCCCTAAAAGGTGGTCAAAAGTCCACTTTTCAAATGCGAATAATTCCCGGAACGCGGAACTTATTCTTATGGTCTGACATATTGGGCATTGCCGAAGCAGTGGTATTTGCTTAGTGTAGCAGTGCAGCTGAAGCTTCTCTACTGACTTGAATTCACTCTGCGTGTCTAAAAATTTTAAAGTATATGTGTTTTCTTGAAGTGTTGTGAAAAGTAATGTGGATTCCGAAGATTAGGTAAGTGCCGTTATTTATAATTATTTTCATTGATGTTATTTACTACTTTTATTGGTAATATTTTTTTGTTATAGTTCAGCGTATTTCCTTGCGTGTTTGTTAATATAGTGTGATAGAAAAATGCCGCTGAATACCGCACTTTGATTTTGTGCGACTGTTTTACATTAATGAGTTGTCAGCTATAAAAAATTTCATCTCCGAAATGAATTCTGAAAGCATATTGCATTTATCCTAGGTCCTGCGAAAGTCAAAGTCATGACAGGACTCTGTGACCTTATGAAGAGAGGTTCTGAAAAAGATTTTGGAGAAAGATTGGACTTTGTGAAGAGTGATATATTATCAGACTCCACTTTCCATGATGAAGAAAAGAAAGGTTTTAAACGTAAACTGTCTTACATAAAGTCATAGTTAAAGAAATAAAGTCTTGTTTCACACAGACTTGGAAGTAGATTCTTAAGAAATAAACGTAACTGGCTGCAGAGTACCATTAAAATTCCATGCTGCAAAACTGGTGTTGGTAGGCCAGCAAAGAGAATCTGGAAATGTTGAGGGTTCCGTAGTGGATAAGGTATTACTTCATCTCCTGCATGAGAAGCTAAATACAGACAAGCATTATGTCGGAATCGTAAGGACTTACAAGCTAAAAGACGACTTTAATGTATACAAGCCTAGTGAATCTTTGCGGAAACCTCACTGACAAGAAAACAATACGAAATAATCCGAACATCTGGTAAGAAGGTCTGTCCATTTTACATTATCCTTCAAGAGGCTAAAAAGCAAGGCTACCCTGTGACTGATTCCCATCAGGTGACTGCCAAATGTGCAGAAATTCAACTTTAATCTTTCCTTATTTGCAAGAGGTTTTAAATGATCTTCCAAATGATGACATAAAAACTTTGTACCTTATCTATAATTGGGTTGTGAGGGTTTACAGCAAATTCTGTTCAAACAAAAAATTTAATACAGCCATGATACCGACGCTAACATGTTTCAGTCATCTTTAGTTCCTTTGCAGCTATTAATCGCAAGTATAAAGACCTAACTGTGTGGAAAAATCCTCGCCATTGAAGACTGGGACGCGTCATCTGAATAATACGCAATACTGCAGCTAAGAAATAATGAATCTATTAGAAATACTATACTTTTGTTTTATTTCATGCCACAACTTGTGTAAATAAATTATCATCCTGCAAATAGCTTCTCTGGTTCTCACACTACAGAAAACACGAAATACTAATTTTGTTCAACTTCTTGCATGAAATGCCCCTGCATGCGACATCTCTCTTGTAAGTGCAACGTCAGTGAATCTCGGTGGTTTGGTGCTAACTAGTGTGTATTGACGTCCGAATGATTGTAGTTGTATCGAGTTTGAATATAAATGAAGTTAATTTATTTCTTGCTACCTGGCGGACATTTTTGGCGTGGCTCTCTAGGCCACAACACAAGTTTTGATGCTGTTAGAGATCCCCCCTTGCTTCCACGGAAATGCCCTGATGGTAGGTGGTTTGATTACCTTTCTTCGAGTACTGTAGTTTTTATTACTCAACAGGAACCGAAACAGAGACCCTGAATTGCACGCAGCAACCTTCAATTTAGAAGCTCGTAGACGTACTGATGTAGTGATTCCCAGCCATCAAAAATAGTGAATCCTTGAGTAGTTGTGCAACAGGGCGAAAATGACTTACTTGCTAGCAACTTTTAGAAGGGACAGATAAATTTCAGGGATCATATTCTACATAATTAATGATAATCTGCTGGAAATCAAAGAGAGAGAGAGAGAGAGAGAGAGAGAGAGAGAGAGAGAGAGAGAGAGAGAGGGAGAGAGAGAGAGAGAGAGAAATGAGTTACTTTTGTTGCTGGAGTTGTGGTGCAGTAAGTGAATGCAAGCTGCAACTTGGCATATACATTAAAACACATTATGTACCACACGTAACAGTTTTGCAATGTAGGGTGCTTCTCCTAAGAACCATTGCTGACCTTCTCTTTCACATTTATGAGAAAAAATTTCCGCCGGCATTTCCACGCTATTAACAGTATGACAGAGAAGTCAATTTAGTTCTTATTGTTAAAAAAATGTCTAAATAGAAATTTTTGTGTAAAGTCCATAGTATAACTTCTAGTTAGTGTGTTGTGATACTAAACCCAAAGGTATTTATTGACAATTGCAGAAAAATACAAAAATTATGCGACTGAGCATGGCTGCGGTATCTTCTCAGTCCAGTCATAACGCGTGGCACGGCAGCCGTATGCAATAGCTGCTGGAAACACAGGTTTTTATATGTTGTTACTGTCAAAGAATGTTGTTGGTCTCAGTACAGCACCAGGCTAAGTAGGTGCTCTAATGATTTGCAACATATACTTACAATTTAGACACTATTTTGTTTACAGCGAGAACGATAATGAAGTATTTTGTTGACACTGGGTGTCCTATGAAGCTCTCCACGAGCAGTCTTCTACGAGCACATCACGAAGTGAAACTGAAAACATATTTAGAAACATCAAAAGAAAGGCAGCTGACGACTCGTAGGAGCGACAATCATTGTATACTCGTTCGTATACAACCCATCTTGGCACACTGTACAGACATCTTCGTTTGAGGAGTTCTGTTCCCACAGACAACCCAAATCCCATCCATTAGAGAACTGGACAGAGATTTCCCTTTCTGTGGGATGATTAATTTAGCACTCGCTCACGGTTTCGCAGCTATAAGTGAGCTGTGAACTACTTTGCGGTGCGTACGAGGAGCAGTTGAAAAAGACTTGACGGGCTCTTGTTTTGTACAAACTAGAATTTTAAAAACATTATCAATACTCATCATCATTGGTGTCATTGGGTTCTGACATCGACAGGTGTTATTATTACGTTTTACATCATTTAGAAGGTGTTAGTGACTATTCTGAGGATTAAGTTTTGTTCTCGCGGGAAACGCGATGTAGCTAATACCACAAGACAAAAAAGTTATTTAACAGTAGTTGTCAATAAGTAGAATAGACAGCAAAGTCTACGAACCAGTACCTCGCATCAAGTACCTAATCTTGTAGTAATCGAAACACAATGGTTCAAATGGCTCTGAGCACTACGGGACTTAACATCGGAGGTCATCAGTCCCTTAGAACTTAGAAATACTTAAACCTAACTAACCTAAGGACATCACACACATACATGGCCGAGGCAGGACTCGAACCTGCGACCGTAGCGGTCGCGCGGTTCCAGACTGAAGCGCCTAGAACCGCTCGGCTACAACGTCCGGTGAAACACAATGTTCCACTTGTCTGGCACCCCAGCTGTCCTCACCCTTCAATCAAAAACTTGCGCCAACTCGCTCTCTGTTGCTGCTGTCCGCTTATGGAAAAGGCTGCCCTGCACCCTGCTTACAATTCAATTCTTGTTGCTTTTGAAAAGAAGCTGAATCACACCCTTCAGCTAATCTCATAATGTTTTGCCAAAAAATAAATAACGTATGTGGCCAGTTTACCTCTCTGTGAAACACTAAGCAGATGTTCCAATCTTCTCCCAGTTACTCTCCTTTCTTTTTTTTCTGTATCATTCACGCGACTTTCTTTTCCACTATCAATATTATTTGGTTTTGATCTCGTTTCCCTTCCTTACTCTTTTTTACCACTCCCCTGATGGCCATTGCTGCTAGTACTCATAGTTTAAATCTGACAGCCTGTAAAATTTGTTTTTATGATTGTATTATTAATGTCACAGTAGTTTCCACACGTTAAATGCACACTACAAGTAACTTATAAAATACCTGTCTTGTAACATCAAGCATACGTAGAGTGTGTGGTTAGATGTCAGAGAGGGCAACATGACCCCAATCTTGATATATTACGTAAGTAATAAGCCAGTAATTAAAACTTCCAGGCAGATTAAAACTGTGTGCCGAACCGATACTCGAACTCAGGACCATTGCCTTTCGCGGGCAAGTGCTCTATCACCTGAGCTACCCAAGCACGACACAAGCCCCGTCCTCACAGCTTTACTTCCGCCAGTACCTCGTCTCCTACTTTACAAACTTCACAGAAGCTCTTCTGCGAACCTTGCAGAACTAGCACTCATGGAAGAAAGGATATTGCGGAGACATGGCTTAGCCACAATCTGGGGAATGGTTCCAGAACGATGACAAGTTATATCATTTAACGAAGTTGAGAGTTATTATTAAATGATCCAAACAAGATAACATTTATGAAAATACGCAACTGAGACTCTTACAATATGTATTTTGTTAGATATAATATTGTTACATATATATGATATTAATGTATTCTGATTTTCCTACAGTGAAACACTGCCGGGGCTCTTTTCTTTCTTTTTTTCATCTTTTTTTCCTATCCAAGAGGACAAAGAAAGCTATTGCGGGACTCATTTATTTTGAGCCAACCCTTCTGACTATGATAAAATTTCCTGTTCTGGAATTCGTGTTATAATCGAGGGAAACTTGTCGCAAACTCTGGATGTTGAATTGTACTGAATACGGAGGCTCTTATGTAGATAGTAACAAGGACATATGATGTAAGGAGTTTTATTATTCGCAACTTTAATAATAATTTCGTGTTGTTCAATGGCCAGGTAAAAAATCTCAATTGGAAGCCCTTCAACGACTTGCGTATGCCTAATCTACCCCATTATAGAACTGAGAAAAGGGTAAATTCAGTTAGAAGGGGAATCCGAACTACATTTTATTCCTGACGACTTCTGACAATGTTGACAGGAGATGCTGGATTAAATGAAAAGTTCCGTGCTCTCACCTGGATTCCTTCCGACGACTTCCCGGTTCCCACGGACGCACTTTACCACTACACGATATTCGCTACTGCCAACCAAGAATAATTTAAACACTAAATGCATTGTCCGCCACATTTTATTGACGAAGTGCTATTTGATATGCACATGCGACGTAGAACGTAGGGAACTGACAGGTTGTACACGTTATGCTCATTATTGTTGCCTTGGGTAAGCTTTGTGTGAATTGAGGAATGTTTCTGGAAACAGTATGGTTACGAAATGTTTTCTGCCTCTGCGGTGAAGGCAATCCATGGACCAACTTGGGCAAAATTCTGAATAACTTTTTCACGTGACACTATTGTTGCTAGTGTGCATCGGCTGTAAACGTGCTTGAAGGCCAACTGAAGTGCTTAAGTGGATCGACACACAGCCCGTTAGCGGAGCCACCAATTAACTTGGCGAGCACTCCTGTATGTGCACGCTTGGTATTTGCATCCAAGCTAATGATACCGCATCGACGGAAAAGAATGGCATTAGCTTGACATAGTCGAAACGAGACTTCTGATACTTCGTGACAAATGACCAAATATTTTGTTCCTCATCTGACGGATGAACCTCCAGTGACCAACGAGGGAGCTAATTCTGAAAGAAAACATTGTGGTGGGGCAGGATTACTGCCAGAGAAATATTTTAGTGGTATTCCTATGATTTAGAAACAAATTTAGATGGCATTCATGACCAACCTGATCAATCTAGTTTTAGACATCTCTTTCCCCTGTATGACTGTCTTCTCTTTGGTGTAAGATAATGATCATTTTCACGTTGTTGCATTTTTTTTTTTCACAGAAGAACACCTATAAGAGAGCAGACCTTAATCCGACTGAATATTGAACCACTTAGATTGTGCTGCTCGCTACATTCAGCAGCTGTAGGGCTGTCTGCAGACAGTGTGCCTCCAGATATCCGTGGAGACCCATCAGCACTAGTTTGAGTCTTTCCTGCTTTCGAGCTATTATGTGTGCTGCTAACGGTGGTAACTAAATACACAAGCACGCGGTCGTATTAATGGACATAAGTGATGGAAGCTACTGGACATTAAAATATGAAACACTAAGGTCAAAACCGGCCGGTGTGGCCGAGCGGCTCTAGGCGCCTCAGTCTGGAACCTCGTGACCGCTTCGGTCGCAGGTTCGAATCCTGCCTCGGGCATGGATTTGTGTGATGCCCTTAGGTTAGTTAGGTTTAAGTAGTTCTAAATTCTAGGGGACAGATGACCACAGATGTTAAGTCCCATAGTACTCAGAGCTATTTGAACAATGCAAATATTTACTTATTGTATTCGCACAGCATAGTAGGAAGAATATATGATTAAATTTGTGGGTGAGTTGGGTGCATGCCGTGAGTAGAATTTAGTTCTCAGCCTCGTCACATCTGGTAACCTGTAATAGGGCTGAGCATGGATTCAAAATAAGTTTGGATAGTAAGTACAAGTGCTCCAATTCCATGCCAGGTTCATCAGTCTTAGTTCAGAGAGCCCCATTGTTGTTGCTATTGTACTGGCTGGACTCTTATTTCTTGTCGTATTATTTGTAACGAGTCTTGGTATGATTGGAGGAATACAAGTTATGTAAATCTTATGCCTACTGTGACAACTTGTTTGCTAATCATTTCTGCTCCTGTCCAGCTTTCCTACTACGGCAATTGGTGCACCGGTCTGCAGCCCGCCTCTTCTTTTGTACGAGGCAGTACACAACGAATCCAGTGAAAACGCCAGGGTGCTAACGCCGTACAACGATTCGCAGGAAGGCAGAGTGAGATGAGTAGACAGTCTTGCCTGAAGATGAAGACTCCCCCGGCGAGCTCTGCGCCGGTCATGAGCAGGGCGGTGAGCACGTCGGAGCAGCCCCGCAGCACGTCCTCGAGGTGGGTGTACGGGCACGCGGTCGCCTCTCCCCAGCTCGACGACCACCACACCGTCAGCAGGAACAGGAACGCCGCGTACGCCCATACGCCGTAGTTGTCGGCCACTGCAACAGCAACACACGAAGCCAATCACGCCTCAGCTTCGAGTGAAAATCGCGCGCTCATCATTCTTGCAAAGTCAATACATGAACGGTGCATTAGCCTTCACATATCTTCCAAATCAAGCGAACCGACTAATTTGCGTATTTGTATTACAAGTCCTGTACTCAGTGCACTACCGAAAGTAAATGTTCCAAATGGCACAGAAAACAAAATCATACACGAAACGTCCTGGCAGATTCTGAAATCGTACACATTTAGTGCCATGTATTCGAGCTAATGGTGATGCTGAAAGGAGGGACCAATATCGCAATAGGCCTGCACATTTCTCCCAACTAAGTGCCCTGTATATCCTACAAACATCATTAACAAAACAAATGTTTCAAATGGCTCTGAGGACTATGGGACTTAACATCTGTGGTCATCAGTCCCCTAGAACTTAGAACTAATCAAACCTAACTAACCCAAGGACATCACACACATCCATGCCCGAGGCAGGATTCGAACCTGCGACCGTAGCAGTCGCGGGGTTCCGGACTGAGTGCCTAGAACCGCGAGACCACCGCGGCCGGCCATCATTAACAATACGCTGTTAGTGCTAGTATGATGGAGTCTCTTGCTACGCGATAAGCATTGACTTTCAGTTACTATCACAGGAAATCTTCCGCAAATTTCAAAAAGAAGTAATGGACAAACATTCTGTGAAACTTCTACAGTGAGATGACGAAACTTATGGGATACCTCCCAATATCGTGTCGGACCTCTTTCTGCCCGGAGTAGAGGAGCAGACCGACGAGACGTGGACTCAACAAGTCGTTGGAAGTCCCCTGCAGAAATATTGAGCCATGCTGCCTCTATAGCTGTCTATAATTATGTGAGTGTTGGCAGTGCAAGATTTTGGCACGAACTGACTTCTCAATTATGTCCCATAACTGTTCGATGGAATCATGTCAGGGAATATGAGTGGCTAAATCATTCGCTCGAACAGCCCAGAATATTTTCAAACAAGTGGCGAAAAATTGTGGCCTGTTGACATAACATTGTTGCTCGGGGACATGAAGTCCTTGATTGGAAATGGTCTGAAAGTGGCAGAACATAAGCATTTCCAGTCAATGATCGTTTCAGTTGGAACAGCGGATCCAGTCCATTCAATGTAAACACAGCCCACACCATTATGGAGTCACGGCACCAGCTAGCACAGAGCCTTCTTCACAACTTGGATCCATGGCTTCGTGAGGTCTGCGCCACACTCTAAGAGGCCATCACGTCCCACCAGCTGAAATCGGAAGTCATCTGACCAGGCTATGGTTTTCCGGCAGTCTAGGGTCCAACCAACATGGTAAAGAGGCAAGGCGAGGCGCCACAGGCGATGTCGTGCTAATAGCAAAGGCACTCGCTTCGGTCGTCTGCATCCATAACCCATTAACCAGAAAATTTTCCGCACTGTTCTAACGGATACGTTCGCCATACGCTTCACGTTGATTTCTAGGGTTATGTGTTGCTTGTCTGTTACCACTGACAACTCTATGCAAACGCCGTTGCTCTCGGTCATTAAGTGAAGACCGTCGCCCACTGCGTTGTTCATGCTGAGAGGTAAAGTCTGAGATTTTGTATTCTCGCCACACTCTTGACACTGTGGGTCTAGGAATATTGAATTCCCTAACGATTTCAGAAATGGACTGCACTAAGCGTCTAGCTCCAACTACCATTCCACGTTCAGCGTCAGTTAATTGCCATCGTGAGGCCATAATCACGCCGGAAACCTTTTCACATTAAGTCACATGAGTACAAATGACAGCTCCGACAATGCACTGCCATTTTTTCCCTCATGTGCGCTATACTACCGCCATATATATACGTGGATATCGCTATTCCATAACTTTTGCCACCTCAGTGTAAAATTACATCCACTAAAGCTCTCACTGGAGCAAGCGAAAGCCACGTCAGAAACTGGAGTAAGTCTCCTACGAGTGAGTCAAGTCTAGGTCATCACCAGTAAGTATCAAAGCTGACAGGCGCCCATGTTTTCTTACTTTTGTACATCTTTTCCGATATTGGCCGAGTTTTACGATAGAGATGTTGGCCTAGCATACTTGTGTTCCAGATGTGATAGTTCTTTTTTTGTATACTTATTTTTGTCAGCTGTCAAAATTCAGCCGTCATAAGCAATTCAAATATTCACTGGCGGGTCAAAAATTAAGTAATCTATGTATGTAGGTAGTTCCCCAAGCAGAACGGTTCCACTCCTTCCATCAGAACCTGTCAGTGTTAACCGCAGAAGCAAACCCATTCAACGCCTGTTGTCAGCAGTGCATATAGACAACCATTCTCATATTGAAAATGTACTCCCGACGTATAAAATACTCAAACAACTTATGGAAATTCAGTCAGGTGACGTCTTCGCCAATTGCCGGTGTTCGATAGGTGAACACCTTGTTGTTTTCAAGCCACAGATCCAAAGACCAAACGCTGTACAACGAAATATATAATATGGTGGCACTTAAGTAAATGGCATTTTCGCCTAATGCAGGTAGTATTTCCAACAGGATTGGTCACATTCTGCGGAAACGCGGGGTGAAGTGTGCTTCTTAGACCACCATCTACGATTAGGGGCCTTTTAGGGTCTGTAATGAGTTATCTTGGTCTGCGTAAGACGGGTATCTACTGTATCCCACGCAAGAAGTTATGACATTCCATAGAGCGGTCAGACGATCAGGACCGTGGAGAACTGTTATATTGGGCATAAGCGGCACAGACATTTACAAAATTCGAGCAAATTTGCTGTTGCGGGGTACTGCCTTGGTACCGATCGTCCTAGGGAACACAACGATACAGAAATTCTGGCTTGCACTTCCAGCTCTTTAGGACAGTGTTACGATGGAACCAGTCGAGATTAAATTTGCTAGTGAGCTTATAAATAGTCTCTGTTTACAAGTTCACTAGCAAAGTTAGCCCGTTGATAATCAATATTCACCTTCTGAATACGGTTATCTCTGGTTTTGTGGTGGCACTAATTGTTGGTTTATGTGTCGTTTTTCTGTATATGCCGTGTTACGGTTCTTGGACAGGGCAGCCATGTTCTACCGGGGACTTAAATTTCGTTACACACCGCTTCCTCGTGTCGTTTGTTCACTGAAAATGGCGGGAAGTTCACCTGTCGGAAAATTGGCAGCTGCCGAAGACGTCATCCAGCTGTATTCCCTTAAGGTGATCATCTTATGAATGTAAAGCCAAATGCGGATAAGCTGCAGTGGTGTGGAACTTCGGTGAGTTTTATCTGCATTCCGTACCATTTCAACAAAACTAGTGTGTGGAGCTCGCTGCAAAGAACGTAACAAACAACGGGCTGTTCCTTCTCTCTGGTTACAATGCGTTTGACCACGTCCATGCATTGAAATCACGAGGACATATCGCAGAGTAGGAAGACACACGTCAACAGAGGGTCTTTCAGTACTATAATTAGCAACCTGTTCCACGTAGAAAATCGCGGTTTACTGACTGAACATGTGACAGACTATATATTTCGATCGCAATACCACTAGCAAAATGTAATTTGTGTTTTGAGTCACAGATCGCACGGACAACTTGCCGAATCCCTGTTGCTTATCTTTAGGAGGTCACCATAAACGCCGGCCGGAGTGGCCGAGTGGTTCTAGGCGCTACAGCTTGGAACCGCGCGACCGCTACGGTCGCAGGTTCTAGCCCTGCCTCGGGCATGGATGTGTGTGATGTCCTTAGGTTCGTTAGGCTTAAGTAGTTCTACGTTGTAGGGGACTGATGACATCAGAAGTTAAGTCCCATAGTGCTCAGAGCCATTTGAACCATTTGTGGCCATAAACGCGTAATCGTCCCATGATAAGAACTAGTCATATCTACGGGATAGGGATCAGGAATTAGGTAATTTCTCTGAGCATGTTATTCTTTTCTAGCGACTTTCACAGGGCAGACAAGAGAGGTTTGGCAAACTGTCCGTCAGACCTAATATCATGTGATTAAAATCACAAACAATTTTTTGTTAGCGGTATCGTGTTCGAAAGTAACATTGTACAAATGATTACAATTAAAAAATCTATTTTCCGCTAATGTACACTGAAAAATTTGAAAAATTTTCCTGATTCACTGTTAAGTTTGTCTTTGTTTACCATGTTGCTCCACTTCTTTATTTGTATACTTCAAATCACTTTTCTCTTTATATACATTAGTTAGCATTAGAAAAGTAAGTAACTGGTATTCGACGACCACCTGGGAAATCTATCCGAAAGGAAACTAACCTTGCTTACAACTTGGGTATGGAGACGACTTTGCTGTCAGTACCAGTTTCAAAGAGAATACCACAGAGTGTGTGGATCGCTCAAATTATCTTTCTTTATAAAGTGAACCGATGTGAAGGAGAGTAAAGCGAATCAGGATCATTGCCTTTCGTGAGAAATTCTAAATCAGCTGAGTGTTGAGCACACCACGCAGCCAACACCAAGATTAAATCTGCCTGTAGTCCAGGTGGAATGCCTGTAGCAGGCACAAAGCCACGTACTCATGACAAAAGTGTTGGCTTATTTTGTCCTTAATATCAGTTGCGTAGTAAATTGTCTGAAGAAGAAACTTGATATGTATTTAGACTGCCCAGTCTGTAGAGCGTCGTCCATGAATGACAAAATGTCTGGGGTGGAGTCCGAATTTGTTAAGTAGTTACCTTTTGCCAGGGGAAGTCTGGGCCATTTCATTACGGAGACTGTCCATAGAAATGTATACAGTTTTTGAAAATTTGTAATCTGAAATTTGGTTTTGCGTCCTTTTCTTAAGCATTTATAGCTTTTTGTTGCAATATTTACGCCTTTCTCTGACATTTTGCGAGGTAGGCTACTTCATACATGCTTCTGAACATCTCTAGATGAGAAAAATGGTGATTTTATTCTTTGGTGGCGAACTGCTTTATGAGATCAAGCACTGAATCTGTACCTATCGGACCATAGACCTACAAAATGTTAAAGAACGAGCATTTGTCCTTAGTAGATGATCAGTATAAACAGAGTTGTAGGATTGTGTAGGAAAGCTAAAAATTCTTTCATGCATCTGGACTTGCTGCTTTTCGTTGCTGTTCACACTACTGTGTCATAATAAGAATTTTTTTTCTGCTGCAGAGTGTCTGTTGCAACAAAACGTCAACACTGATGCAAGACATGTGTTGACAGAGAGCTAGAAAGAATCTCTTTCTTCTCGCAAGCAAAGCTCTTACGGACAAGCAAAGCTCGTGCCATTGATTTAGACTAATGCACTCCATGGCTCAATGAGAGTCTGAAAAGCAGGAGACATGCACTTCTGTTCGGGTAACTGCTTTGATATAGCTTTGACATGGGCTACGGTAGGTGAGTTGGTAAGAACATTTCCCGAGCAACTCATCATTTAACAGTTTTGATTTTGTTGCTTCAATTGTGAGTGTGTATATTTTTACATTATGGACACAGCTTCCCAATTACACGAACTTCTAATTTATTCAATAGAGAGTAATTGAGGACATAGCGACTTTCACTTGCATGGTATCGTGTACAGGTGACGGTATTAACTGATTGCAATACACTGAGAGAAATGGAAAGTGTGAAGCTATGAATACCTTGAGCCCATGCTACCAAACTAGAGCTCCAGTATTTCCATGCCTGTGGGATACATCCTTATGGAGCTTATTTTAAGTACAGAAAAAGCTATTGTTCAAGAAGAAAAATGGTGTGCTTACCCTATATGACTGTAGGGTGTGTCCAGTTTGGGAATATTCAAATGGACACAGACGGCATGTCTAGAGGACATGCACTGCAGGTTTTCGCCTTCTTTCGACTTAGAGAAAGATCGAATCGTACTGACAGATTTCAAGACTATAGCGCAAAGACTGGAGAGTAAGTGATTTCAGGATGGACTGAAGACAATGGTGTGGCAACAAAAATAGGCGAGGGTCATTCTAGAAATATTACACAACGTGATTATAATGTGATTGATTGACTGGCTTCTGAGAAGAGGGTGGGTAACAACAAACAAAATCCGAGCAGAAGTTACAGACAGAGCGTCACCAAGAACCGTCAGGAGCAGATTACTGGAAGCAGCGTTTAAGTCTCGAGTTATGGTGAGCCGTTTACTGCTGACGCCATACCACATGCTACATAAACTTGCATAGTAGAGAGCCAGAACCAACTCAGACACTGAGTGGCCTTCTGTGGTGTTCGACGATGAGTCACGTTTCTGTTCGTGCTGGACAGATCGATGTCAACGTATTCGTAGACGACCTCGTTAAAAGCCACTGTATGCAGCGATTCTCGAGAGCCATACTACTAAAACCCCTGGAATAAGATGTAACAACAGGACATATTTGGTAACTGATGAAGGGAGACTGAGTGCCCGCCAGTTTGGTCAATAATAGCAAATCCTGTAGTCGTATCTTCATCAGGGTTCTAGTCGACATATTCCAGCAGGATAATGCATGACCCCTTACTAAAGATCGGAGAACAAGTGCCTCCAGGAATGTGCAGATCCATTACTGACCTGCCAGGTCCCCTGATTTACAACTCATAGATCAGCCCTCGCCAAGATTTGTGGTCCCCAGCGCAGTCGACTCTGCTCACCGCTCCGGCTTTCCCTCCACCACTGCGCTAATCAGAGCAAGTGTGTGAGCAGACGGCTGTAAGCTAAGGGCTCTACACGCGGGAAACTTAGGAAACTGTGTTTGCGAAACAGTGAAACTACTTCTGCAAGGGGAATACTGCAGCACAAGTTTACAAGGAAGATTTTATCACATGTGTTTATTCTCTATTTTTTATTTTTCCTCCAAAGCTATAACTTTATTACTGAATTCAGTAACTACATTAGACAGTGCTAATACGGTAATCGGAACTACAAAAACATTTACACACTGTCATTTAAACTTGCGGTGTTTACAAGTTTATACACATTTCAGTTTTAGAATACGCAATATATTTGGAACTATGGTTCGTGGTACTAACACATGGTGTTACGCACATTAAAATCTATTAAACCTAAAAGTTAGAGGGACTTTCTCGATTTCACAACAGAAAAAAACCGTTCGTGCACATGCGTTGAACCAAAAACTGAAATAACGTTAGCGACTTGCATGTGGAATCGAGGATATTGCTGTTATGGTAACATTTTATGAGAGTCTTATTAATTCCTGGGCTGGACAAACAAGTCATTGAGCTGGCTCCTACACAAGACGGCAACAGCTCAAGCTGTGAGGTACTGAGGAGGTACATCAGTAGCCAAAAGCGTGAACAGATTGATAAATAAATTGAAGCCAGTCTTCAATGTACAAACTCTGGGAGTCTCTTTCAGAACTAATGATGAAATGTTTCATTTATTGCGACCGATACGGACGCAGGTTCGAATCCTGCCTCGGGCATGGATGTATGTGATGTTCTTAGGTTAGTTAAGTCTAAGTAGTTCTAAGTTCTAGGGGACTGATGACCTTAGATGCCCCATAGTGCTGAGAGCCATTTGAACCATTTGAGCCCTTCCTTTATTGAAACATAATCAGTCTTGTCTGGCTCGCAAATAGCTGCTTTTGGTTTCGGAAAATGCTTCAGGTCATGAATTTGAAGGTGATTTTTCCATAAGATTGATTTTTATTTGATAAATCAATCTTGTCCGCCGTATCTGTTATGAAATTATTCTCCCCTTGCATTAAAAGATTTAACGAAATTAAATAATTGGTGATATAAGCCATAAAAATGTTGTCACTGCTCTATTTACTCTTAACACACTTTTTTCCTTAATGAGGCAACATACACTCTAGTTGGTCAGAAGACAAGTGCATGATATCGTTTGAGTGGGTTGTGTTGTAATGATGTTCCAATGAAATATTTTCCAGCTCGAGATAGGGCGATGGCATATTAAACACTTTGGAGAGACTTCAGTCTATATGATGGTTCAAATGGCTCTGAGCACTATGGGACTTAACATCTGAGGTCATCAGTCCCCTAGAACTTAGAACTAGTTGAACGTAACCAACCAAGGACATCTCACACATCTATGCCCGAGGCAGGATTCGAACCTGCGACCGTAGCAGTCGTGCGGTTCCAGACCGTAACGCCTAGAACCGCTCGGCCACTCCGGCCGGCAGACTATATGAAAAGTAAAGCGACTGCCATTCAGCTTTGAATGATGTGGCTTCTCCACATTTTATTCTTTTGACAAGTGCGTAGACGCCATGGTATTCCTAATGCAGAACGTAAATCTAATTAAACAGAATTGGTATTTTTGGCAAACTGTGACAAGCCGACTGCTTTGCCCTAGAGCCGTCTGGCTGCAGGCTCTTCTCGTTCCTCGCTACCCCTCGGCCTCACTCGCCACTACGTTCAGAGCACTACCTGGGAGCCCGGCCGGAGCGCTCGCGTTAGTGGAGCGCTGTTCCGGCACCCCTGCCATAGATAGGGTCTGATATTAGGACGTATACTTTCATACCACCCTCCAGCCAACAACCACCATGGGCTGGCGTAGCCCATGTTTCAGGCACCGCAAGAAATACTTCTATGCCACAACGAGTACAACGGTTTGTGACGTTTGTGCTCGCACCATACACCGACGTTAATGACGGTTTGAAACTCTAATCGTTCAACAGCCGTTATGTGATGAACATGTCCTCAAAGTCTGACGAATGTCGAACTGGTGCTTCTTGGCGTAGCACCTCGCACCTCGGTCAACGTATTATGCAAGCAGAGCAGCAGTCGGCGCAGACTTTGTGGTTGTGAGGAGGCGCGGGGGATCGGGTCGCCGAACAGCGCAGCGTGCGCTAGCCAGTAGTGAGCGCCGACCTGGCCGCCCAGCCGCTCTACCGTATATATAGACAGCCGGCCGCGCTGGCCCACGGCCACGCCTCGCCACGCCACGCAGCCCGACCCTGCTGACAAAACAAGCGGCCGTGTTGCACATCGCTCCGACCCCACTACGGCCTCCTTCATACTCTCAGACAATGAATACACCTTGGACAAGATGTAACATACGAACGGACCAAGTGTTTCCTGACATTAACATTTCCTGAAGCCAGTAACATACAACTTGCGAAAATTAAACTGCCTTTCACATCTACAACATCTACATCTACGTGATTACTCTCCTATTCACAATAAAGTGCTTGGCAGAGCCTTCAACGAACTACCTTCAAGCTGTCTCTCTACCGTTCCACTCTCGAACGGCACGCGGGAAAAGCGAGCACTTAATTTTTTTTTGTGCGAACCCTGATTTCTCTTATTTTATAATGATGATGATTTCTCCCTACTTAGGTGGGTCACAACAGAATGTTTTCGCGATCGGAGGAGAAAACTGGTGATTGAAATGTCATGACAAGATGTCGTCCCAACGAAAAACGCCTTTGTCTTAATGATTACCAGTCCAATTCACGTATCATGTCTGTGACGCTATCTCCGCTGGCCAGAGTGGCCGAGCGGTTCTATGCGCTACAGTCTGGAGCCGCGCGACCGCTACGGTCGCAGGTTCGAATCCTGCCTCGGGCATGGATGTGTGTGATGTTCTTAGGTTAGTTAGGTTTAAGTATTTCTAAGTGCTAGGGGACTGATGATCTCAGAAGTCCCATAGTGCTCAGAGCCATTTTTGAAACTATCTCCCCTATTTCGCGATAATACAAAACGAGGTGGCCTTCTCTGTACTTTTTCGGTGTCATCCGTCAGTCCCACCTGATGCGGATCCCACACTGCACAGTACTCCAGAGGAGGGCGGACAAGCGTGGTGTAAGCAGTCTCTTTAGTAGACCTGTTGCACCCTCTAAGTGTTGTGCCAGTGAATCGCAGTCTTTGGTTTGCTCTATCCACAATATTATCTACGTGATCGTTCCAATTTAGGTTATTTGTAATTGTAGTCCCTAAGTATTTAGTTGAAATTACAGCCTTCAGATTTGTGTGGCTTATCGCGTAATCGAAATTTAGCTGATTAAAAGTACTCATGTGAATAACTTCACACTTCACCTTCACCTTCCTCTCAGGCATCGATTCAGTAATTACAACTTAGAAAGTTGCTACTCTATTTTTGTGTCGAATTTGAGCTAGCAAATGTTCTGGGAGCTGTATTTACGGCGGCGGGCCGTCGCTTTGTGGGAGTTAGCCTCTTCCGCTGCCTGCAATATGGTGCCTGTTAGGTCTGGTAGCGCTTGTTCTACTGTTCCGGCAGTAGGTGGCGGAGCGCGAGCGATATCCTAGGTGACAGTTTCTCGGTATCGCTCCCAGTCTGTGCTTTTGTGTGATGACTGGTACCGCGGGAGTGCTACCCATTCTCCCACATCGACCTCAAAGATAGGAGAATTGTGGTCGGAGGACATTCTGTTTACTGTACTCACAGCCACAAACCCTGTGATCCTCCCAGTGAGAGCTATGTCTAATACGTCGGGCCTAGCTCCATTTTTAGGAAAGTGAGTGGGCTCGAAGGGACCCCATATTTCAAAGTGGTGGTTGCGTGGTAGTTGTTGCTGTTTGGCGCCTGCTCTGGAGGTTATTCTAGAGTTCCAGTCTGGGTGCTTGTCATTGATGTCACCTCCGATTAGGAGTTTGCCCTCAATTTGGCCTTAACCTGCTGTGTCTCCCTCATCGATTTGAGGGTTGGCAGACTGCAACTACTGTTAGAGGTCCGGTGGCAGTGGTTAAATCTACTGCCACTGCTTTGATTTTATTGGTAGCTGGTATTTATACGTGGTGGTGGGGGATCCCTCTTTTTGTGTATATGACCACTACTTCGCATTGGGTTGGCCTATCTACACGGTAACTGTTGTAATTGGGAATTGTCACTTTGTTTCCCGACTTGAGATGGGTTTCCGCCGTCCTGAAACTCTCGACTGAGAATTCCTTCATGAATTCTCTGAATTTGATCACTTGATTAACAATGTCGTCTGGGTTAAAGGCGCACATTGTCAGGCCTTGGATATTTGGTAGTCTGTCCATGATGGGGTTTTGCTGTTGCTAGTGAAATCGAAAAGGGAAGCGACTACTGGACTATTGCATGAAGGACAGTGACGATCTGCGTATTTTGCCTCTGGGCCTCCCTGAACTCCTTCGTCATCTCCATGACAAGGTTCATGGTCTGGATCATCATGACTACCAGCTGATAGGAGGAGGGGGGGGGGGCGGGGTTGGGGAACTTCTGGCGTGAGGTTTGCATTCTCCGTTGCAGCTTGTGTTACGCGTTCCCTAGAGCTTTCTCTGTTGGGGACCTGGTCGTTGTTTTGTCTTACCTGGTGTTCTTCTTGTGGTTGTGGTTGATGTTGTAGTGACAGGGCTACGCTTTCGTGGCTTCTTTGTTGGAGAAACGACTTCAGCGTATGGTGCCCTCGGAGTGTCGGGTCTTGGTTTAACCCAAGTCGTGTCTGGGTGCTGCCTTTTGCATAATTACATAGCCGTTGGGCCCCTGGCTTCTTCCGCGTGAGGGTCAACTATGCGCTTCCGGAAGAGCGTGCTGCGCCGGTATTGGGTGAACGGGACGCTGCCGGTGATGGGGCAACGCGGCGAGGTCCTGATGTGAGCGTCAAATCCCGGTGTCTGTCCATTCTGTGCGCGGACGCCACCGCCTTTAGAACGGAAAATTTTTCTGATATGGAAATATTGTGATAAATGACGCCACCACTTTGTTGATAATTTGAGAAGTCTGTCGCCTTAGATGAGTGGTCAATATGTCTGACTGCCATGCAGTGGGTCCGGGTTTGATTCCTAGCCGGGTTTGAGGTATTCTCCGCTCAGGAACTGTATCCTCGTTATTTCTTCATCACTGAGACGCAAATGGCCTAATGTAGCGTCAGCTAAAAGACTTGTAACTCAGTGGCTGAACTTCCGTGAGTGAGGCTCCCGGCCATCAATGCCATACAATCATTTCAACTTTTTTTTTTTTCACCGAGAAGATTTTATCGTTAGAGTACGCCGGGAAAGCCTGCAATCACAGAGATTTTTCGATTGATATGCATTGTCTGATAAACACTTCATTAGTCGATACCAGTTTACGAAATAAATTATTGCTGTAGAACTTGTACAACTTCTGTATTAATTTTATAAATTTGTGGGTATAAAATAACTTTTGGCAAAACTTCAACACTGAGAATCATAAACGTGTCTTTAATTAGCCTTACTCCATAGATTTATATCAACGGTGCACATAAATTGTCACGATTATATAGCATGATCTTTTAAATTCAGGATGGTATGAAGTCCCATCATGCTGCAGCCAGGAACTCGCAATGTTGTGGCAGAGAATCTACGTTGCTGTGGAATATCCCTTCACATAGAGTTTTAACAGAGGTTGCTGGAGGGCCATGTCGCAGACACATTTAGTGGGTCACATATGAAGTTAACGTACGTGCCAGCGAAGCGATAATCTTTGTATCTGGCAGTGATTCAAATTCTCCACTCAGGCTGAGCATCGATACAGATGTGTGGTTAGAGATCCTAAGACGAGGTAGCCATCGAGTTGACACATGTTTCGATGCAGGCGTGTGTAGTAGGCATGGCCACTGAGTCGACATGTCTGATAAATAATATAGGCCCATGTTTGCCAGTCACTCTTTTAGTCTATTATATATTTAATTCTGTACTTCAACAGTGCTTCTCAGAAGCCTGTGCTCGTGAACGGTTACACATATCGAAACGCGGTTTTCGGCAAACCTTGCACCGTCTAGGGCACAAATTTTTATTTGGTTAATGTTTTTAGCGCTGGTATGAACTGAGATACTGAAATAAGAACTTTTTTTAAAAAATGGAACCGTATTTTTTTAGAACTGCATTCGTTAGCTCTTGAGAAGACAATTACAGTGATACAGTGTTGATGTTGATGCTGAAACCTGTGGTAAAAAAGTTCGAGAATTGACCTAGAATGTGAGAGTACGGTGGTCGAAGTCGGCATTAACGGTGCAAACACCGTCAGACACAGCTGTCGTGCTATGCTGTGTCAGAATGTCAGCACATTTGCCTCTGTACTTGTCTGCAGTGCAGGCCGCTCATTTCTACTTCAGTATTTGTTGCGTGCAGACATGTACACCAATGAGGAGAAGTTGCATATACTACTTTTATATCGAGAATGTAAAAAAAAATGTCGCAAAAACAGTATAGCGGTATAGGACTGTGTATCTGCATCACCAATGTCGGATTCACTAGGCAATTACACGAAGTATTAAGATGATAGTGCGGACAGGCTGCTTGAACGTCAAAAAGAGGACAAGAAAGAAGACTGCAACTGGCAGAGAACACTAAGAAGCCGTTCTGGCTACGTTGCTAATGAATCTGCACAGTGGTAGGAGGGATATATTGGCAAGAAATGTGGAATCAACCAGACAAGTATCATTCGCATCCTCCATTGACGGAATTTCCGTCCCTGTCACCTGTCGTTACATCGGGTACTCGACAACGGTGATTTAGGACGTCGTACAGAATTTCGTTGATTTGCCATTAAACAACTGATGAAGCGACGTTTACTAACCACGCTAACGTAAATTTCTATAACGTGTACTACTTGGCAGCCGAAAATCCACACTGCCTTCGTCAAGAGCAACATCAACGACCGTGGAGGGAAAACATATGGCGTGGAATCATAGAAAAATTACACTGTGGGACCTTACTTCGTCTCAGGATTTCTAAATAGACATTCGGTAGTACACTTTCTGACCACCATTCTGCCGGTTCTTCTGAAGGAGGTACCCACTTGATATTAGACACTGTATGTGGCTGCAAAACGACGATTGTCCAGCTCACTCGTCACTTGTTGCAATGCAGATACTGAATGACAACTTTCTCGGACTGTTGGACAGGACGAAAGTTTGTTTTCAAATGGCCTGCGAGGTACCCTGATTTGATTCCTCTTGCCTTCTTCCTTTGGGGAGCACTCAAAGATGCAGTCTGTGACGAAGCCCCAACTACGCCAAACGTTATGCGTTGTCGAATTGCTACAGCTTGCTCTATTCATATCATCCATTGTAATTACATGTGTTCATCGTTCTTTCGAACGGCGATTGCAAAAATGCCTTTCTGTCCACGGTCAACAGTTTAAACACATGCTTAAATAAAGGATAAAGTCAGTTATTGGAAAAAAAAAATATGTTGAGTGGTGTGTCGTTACCAGTTCATTGTTTATTTCATATACGTGTCTACGTAAAATACGTCGACAGCGTGTTTTGCACGTAGCTGGTAGTTCTGTCATTGAGCGCTTACGTTCAGCATGAAACGGTTCGTTAAGAATATTTTATTATTTTTTTATTTTTTGCGGTGTAAAGGAGGTAACAATAACCAAAGTCGCGTACGACAGTGATAACTTCTACTGACGAAACAATAGAAAACATATTTATTTTTGATGATATTAGTTTGGTTTTATAAACACAAGGCACTGAAGTGACGACAAACTTGTGGTGACTCGTCTGTGGTTTTTTACAGTCTTTGGCCATGACATTACGTACCCTTCATGTGTTGTAGTTTGACTATAAACTAGCGACGGCTTTACGACAGAGATAGGAGGCGAATCAGCGTAGCTATTTGCGCTGAAACTACAACGTGCCGCCTCCTGGCAGGCTGTTTACTCCGACCAGGTTATTCCTGCGGCTGTTTATATCACTTTCGTCAGCCGTTTGACTTAGCCAATGCCTTTCCAGCCTTGTCGTTTGTGTGTTCTGATATGTCATCCTTAGAGGCGTAACATTTCTAAGCAGCGGACATGTTTTGAAAGACGTGCTACCACTCTTTCTTTTAATTTGATGCCTTCATAAAATTACAATAACCTCTGCCTATCACAACAGTAACTGAGGATTCCCGCATATGAAACCTCGGCCGTGTTTCATTTAGTAGAGTTGAAATTTACTGTTCTTGTTTGAACTAAATTCAAGAAACCACAAGCTTATAGATTCTGGAATACATTTTATCGGTATGAAGTCTAACGAGGGATGCTTATGTTTACTTCTCTGTTACAGGTTCCTCCTCTCCAATTCAGGTCAATAGTTGAAAACCCATTCCGTATGAAACACGCAAAACGAAATTATTAGTACCACACGTCTCCGAACATTTGAGAGAAGGTATATGTGGGAGACGTGCCAGTTAAATATATTACAAAGCGAGCGTGTAACAAAACATACTGCTCATGAAGTGAGATAAAAGAACTACACATATTATTCTACTATTATGTCACCGATGTCAGAAACAGATGAAATGATTCATAGATCGAGCGAGGTGGCGCAGTGGTTAGCACACTGGACTCGCATTCGGGAGGACGACGGTTCAATCCCGTCTCCGGCCATCATGATTTAGGTTTTCCGTGATTTCGTTTCAGGCAAATGCCGGGATGGTTCCTTTGAAAGGGCACGGCCGATTTCCTTCCCAATCCTTCCCTAACCCGAGCTTGCGCTCCGTCTCTAATGACCTCGTTGTCGACGGGACGTTAAACACTAACCACCACCACAACAATGATTCATAGCTGAACCTAAACGTATATCCACGTAAATAAAACGAGGTGATTTGGAACAAAGTTATCGTGAAAAATGCGTTACCCATGCTATGTAGGACTAGACTTATCCTGTCCTTTCTACATTACGCAGTACTATTGCTTCTTAACGACACAGAAAAGGTAACCATGCTACCCTCTGTTTCTTTCTCTGCCGCTCTCTCTGTCCCTCACACACTCACTCTCTCTCTCTCTCTCTCTCTCTCTCTCTCTCTCTCACACACACACACACACACACACACACACACACACACACAAAAGCCCATACATACGTGCGAACGCGCCAAATCACAAAAAGCGGACGTACACTTATAGTAAACGCGTCCTACATACGAGGGTTGGAATTTTAATAGTGGCAACTATATATTTACAGCTAGTACAAAATAGATACGTGTTTCAAAGTTTTACTGACCTCCTGAGTAGTCATCAGCATTGTGTATAGCCCGTTGCCAGCTACGTGGAAGTTGTAGGAGACACTTAGCAGTGCCGATTGTGTAGACAGTTCGAGCGGCGCGGTATATTGCCCAACGAATTTGTAGCAGTTCTGTAGCGAATGCCGTGAAGCGTTTCCTTCAGTTCATTTTTGGAACACAACCTACGGCCAGGTTAGAGACAGACTTGATGACACTTTCTGCAGGACCTGAGCATCATTTTACAGGACTATGCTCAAGCACGTACAGTGCAAGTTGTTACTGACTTGTTTGACTGATGGGGCTGCTAAGCGGTATACCACCTACTACACCCCCCTCACTTAAGCCCTCGTGAGGACAACTCGATTTCTAAACTGAAGTAAACACTTCACGGCATTCGCCTCAGAACTTCTACAAATTCGTCGGGCAATAGACCGCGCCACTCGAACTTTCAACACAATTGACACTGCTAAGAGTATCCTACGACTTCCACATGGCTGGCAACGGGCTATACACAATGCTGGCGACTACTCTGAAGATCAGTAAAACTTTGAAACACGCATCTATATTGTACTAGCTGTAAATAAATAGTTGCCACTATTAAAGTTCCAACCCACGTATGAAGCTCATCTCTACACTGTCTATTACAGGATGAAAGTTAACGGCTGGCCACGATTTTGTTCATCCATGTATAGTGGGATGAGAAGTCTGCATTTAGATTAGCATCAATACTCTACAAGCCACCTGACGGTGTGTGGCGGAGGGTATTTTTGATTCTACTAACTGATCCCCCGTCCCTGTTCCATTCACGAACGAAGCATGGGAAGAATCATCGTCGGTAAAACCTCTGTATTAGCTGTACCTTCTCGAATTTTCTAGTTGTGGTCATTTTGCGAAACGTATGACCTGTAGGTTAAAACTGAAGAAACTGCAAAAAGGTGGGAATTTAAGGACATGGGATCTGGATAAGTTGAAAGAACCAGAGGTTGTACAGAGTTTCAAGGAGAGCATAAGGGAACAATTGGCAGCAATGGGGGAAAGAAACACAGTTGAAGAAGAATGGGTAGCTCTGAGGGATGAAGCAGTGAAGGCAGCAGAGGATAAAGTAGGTAAAAAGACGAGGGTTGCTAGAAATCCTTGGGTAACAGAAGAAATATTGAATTTAATTGATGAAAGGAGAAAATATAAAAATGCAGTAAATGAAGCAGGCAAAAAGGAATACAAACATCTCAAAAATGAGATCGACAGGAAGTGCAAAATGGCTAAGCAGGGAAGGCTAGAGGACAAATGTAAGGATGTAGAGGCTTATCTCACTAGGGGTAAGATAGATACTGCCTACAAGAAAATTAAAGAGACCTTTGGAGAGAAGAGAACCACGTGTATGAATATCAAGAGCTCAGATGGCAATCCAGTTCTAAGCAAAGAAGGGAAGGCAGAAAGGTGGAAGGAGTATATAGAAGGTTTATACAAGGGCGATGTACTTGAGGACAATATTATGGAAATGGAAGAGGATGTAGATGAAGACGAAATGGGAGGTAAGATACTGCGTGAAGAGTTTGACAGAGCACTGAAAGACCTGAGTCGAAACAAGGCCCCCGGAGTAGACAACATTCCGTTAGAACTACTGACGGCCTTGGGAGAGCCAGTCATAACAAAACTCTACCAGCTGGTGAGCAAGATGTATGAGACAGGCGAAATACCCTCAGACTTCAAGAAGAATATAATAATTCCAATCCCAAAGAAAGCAGGTGCTGACAGATGTGAAAATTACCGAACTATCAGTTTAATAAGCCACGGCTGCAAAATACTAACGCGAATTCTTTACAGACGAATGGAAAAACTGGTAGATGCAGACCTCGGGGAGGATCAGTTTGGATTCCGTCGAAATGTTGGAACACGTGAGGCAATACTGACCTTACGACTTATCTTAGAAGAAAGATTAAGAAAAGGCAAACCTACGTTTCTAGCATTTGTAGACTTAGAGAAAGCTTTTGACAATGTTGACTGGAATACTCTCTTTCAAATTCTGAAGGTGGCAGGGGTAAAATACAGGGAGCGAAAGGCTATTTACAATTTGTACAGAAACCAGATGGCAGTCATAAGAGTCGAGGGGCATGAAAGGGAAGCAGTGGTTGGGAAAGGAGTGAGACAGGGTTGTAGCCTCTCCCCGATGTTTTTCAATCTGTATATTGAGCAAGCAGTAAAGGAAACAAAAGAAAAATTTGGAGTAGGTATTAAAATTCATGGAGAAGAAATAAAAACTTTGAGGTTCGCCGATGACATTGTAATTCTGTCAGAGACGGCAAAGGACTTGGAAGAGCAGTTGAACGGAATGGACAGTGTCTTGAAAGGAGGATATAAGATGAACAACAACAAAAGCAAAACGAGGATAATGGAATGTAGTCAAATTAAATCGGGTGATGCTGAGGGAATTAGATTAGGAAATGAGACACTTAAAGTAGTAAAGGAGTTTTGCTATTTAGGAAGTAAAATAACTGATGATGGTCGAAGTAGAGAGGATATAATATGTAGACTGGCAATGGCAAGGAAAGCGTTTCTGAAGAAGAGAAATTTGTTAACATCGAATATAGGTTTATGTATCAGGAAGTCGTTTCTGAAAGTATTTGAATGGAGTGTAGCCATGTATGGAAGTGAAACATGGACGATAAGTAGTTTGGACAAGAGGAGAATAGAAGCTTTCGAAATGTGGTGCTACAGAAGAATGCTGAAGATTAGATGGGTAGATCACGTAACTAATGAGGAGGTATTGAATAGGATTGGGGAGAAGAGAAGTTTGTGGCACAACTTGACTAGAAGAAGGGATCGGTTGGTAGGACATGTTTTGAGGCATCAAGCGATCACAAATTTAGCATTGGAGGGCAGCGTGGAGGGTAAAAATCGTAGAGGGAGACCAAGAGATGAATACACTAAGCAGATTCAGAAGGATGTAGGTTGCAGTAGGTACTGGGAGATGAAGCAGATTGCACAGGATAGAGTAGCATGGAGAGCTGCATCAAACCAGTCTCAGGACTGAAGACAACAACAACAATGAGGAAGGAACTAATATATTGTCCTATTCTTCCCGGAACGTACACTCCTGGAATTTCAACAGTAAATCTCTCTGTGATCCAGAACGCCTCTCTTGTAGCCTCTTAACTAGAGTTTCTTGAACATCTCTGTAATACTTTAACGCCGACTAAAAGTTCCAGTGTTAAAGCGAGCTGCTCTATGCTTGATCTTCTTCAAATCTTCTACTAGTGCTCCCCGTGAGGGTCCCAGAGTGATGACCGACACTCAAGAATCTGTCGCAGAAGTGTTTTGTAAGACACTTCTTTCGTGGATGAGCTAAATTTCCTTGAGATTTGTTCTATGAATCTCAGTCTGGCAAATGCTTTTTCTGCTACACTACTGGCCATTAAAATTGTTACACCAAGACGAGATGCAGATGACAAACGGGTATTCATTGGACAAATATAGTATACTAGAACTGACATGTGATTACATTTTCACGCAATTTGGGTGCATAGATCCTGAGAAATCAGTACCCAGAACAACCACTTCTGGCCGTAATAACGGCCTTGATACGCCTGGGCATTGAGTCAAACAGATCTTGGACGGCGTGTACAGGTATAGCTGCCCATGCAGCTTCAACACGATAGCACAGTTCATCAAGAGTATGACTGGCGTATTGTGACGAGCCAGTTGCTCGGCCACCATTGACCAGACATTTTCTATTGGTGAGAGATCTCGACAATGTGCTGGCCAGGGCAGCAGTCGAACATTTTCTGTATCCAGGAAGACCCGTACAGAAACTGCAACATGCGGTCGTGCATTATCCTGCTGAAATGTAGGGTTTCGCAGCGATCGAATGAAGGGTAGAGCCACGGGTCGTAAAACATCTGAAATGTAACATCCACTGTTCAAAGTGCCGTCAATGCGAACAAGAGGTGACCGAGACGTGTGACCAATGGCACCCCATACCATCACGCTGAGTGATACTCCTATGTGGCGATGACGAATACACGCTTCCAATGTGCGTTCACCGCGATGTCGCCAAACACGGATGCGATCATCATGATGCTCTAAACAGAACATGGATTCATCCGAAAAAATGGCGTTTTCCCATTCGTGCACCCAGGTTCGTCGTTGAGTACACCATCGCAGACGCTCCTGTCTGTGATGCAGCGTCAAGGGTAACCGCAGCCATGGTCTCCGAGCTGATAGTCCAAGCTGATGCAAACGTCGTCGAACTGTTCGTGCAGATGGTTGTTGTCTTGCAAACGTCCCCATTTGTTGACTCAGGGATCGACACGTGGCTGCACGATCCGTTACAGCCATGCGGATAAGATGCCTGCCATCTCGACTGCTAGTGATACGAGGCCATTGGGATCCAGCACGGCGTTCCGTATTACCCTCCTGAACCCACCGATTCCATATTCTGCTAACAGTCACTGGATCTCGACCAACGCGAGCAGCAATGTCGCCATACGATAAACCGCAACCGCGACGGGCTACAATCGGACCTTTATCAAAGTCGGAAACCTGATGGAATGCATTTCTCCTCCTTACACGAGACATCACAACAACGTTTCACCAGGCAACGCCGGTCAACTGCTGTTTGTGTATGAGAAATCGGTTGGAAACTGTCCTCATGTCAGCACATTGTAGATGTCGCCACCGGCGCCAACCTTGTGTGAATGCTCTAAAAAGCTAATCATTTGCATATCACAGTGTCTTCTTCCTGTCGGTTAAATTTCGCGTCTGTAGCACGTCATCTTCGTGGTGTGTCAATTTTAATGGCCAGTAGTGTATTTGTTTTACATGGTCATTCCACTTAGCGTCGCTCCGGCTGGTTGCTCCTAGATATTTCACGGCATAAGTTGTTTCCCGCAATTTGTCATCAATGATGTAGTTGTAGAACACTGGAGTTTTTCTCCTACGTATGCGGAATATGTTACATTTATTGACATTCAGGGTCAGCTGATGGAACCTGCACTACACATCAGTCGTCTGTATGTCATTCTGCAAACCAATACTATCATCCTGGCGTTGCTATTTTCTTATAAACAATTGCATCATCTGCGAACAGCCTTATGCAGCTTCCGACATTTTTTATTAGATCTTTTATATATATATTGTGAACAGTAATTTTCCTATCACACTTCCTTGAGGTACTCCTAAAATTACATTTACATCAGTCGATTTTGTTTCATAAAGATCGGTATGTTGAGTTCTATCTGCAAGGAAGTCGGATCCAGTCAGAAAGCTGGTCCGATATTCGGTAAGATCGTATTTTGTTCACTAAATGGCAATGCGGGACAGTGTCAAAAGTCTTCCTGAAGTCAAGGGACAAGACATTATCCGAAGCACTGATATTTACAGCACTGTGAATCTCATGGAGGAACAAAGCGACCTGAGTTTCGCGAAGACCTCTCTTTGCAAAATCCATGTTAATGTTTGTAGAGGAGATTTTCGTTATCCAAAAGCGTCATAATACTTAGGAGCGGAACATGTTCCATAATTGTGCAACAGATTAACGGCTATAATTATGTACATCTGTCCTATGACCCTTCATGAAAACAGGAATGACTGGCCCTTTTATCCAGACTCGAAATATCCTAACTAGCTGTTGGAAGGGGAGCAAGTTCTTTCGCATAATCTCTGTTGAATCTTGTAGGTACCTCACCTGGTCCTAACACCTTTCCATTACTACGCGATTTTAGTTGCTTGTCTGGTCTGCAATCACTTATCTCAGTAAATGCCATTTCGACGTTTATACGATGATTGAAAGGTAGGACCATATTACGATTTTCCGCAGTAAAATAGTTATGAAATATTGAATTCAGTATTTCGGCACTCTCTCTGTAATCTTCCGTTTCGGTGCCAGTAGGGTCACTGGCTGAATGAATACATGATTTCGATCCGATTGCTGATTTTACGAATGACCAAAATTTCTGAGGCTTCTTAGTCAGATCGGTTGGCAAAATTATACGTCAAAGTCATTGAACGCTTGTCTCACTGCTGTTATTAGACTGTGGTTATAGTGGCGTGGCGTGGCACAATCAGAGCAGTGTGGCGCTGCGAGCAGAGTAACGTTGCCGGAACAAACGAGTGCTGCTCTGTACACGTGATTATAGCAGCTCTGCAAGCGAAGAGGCGGAGAGCAGAGCGGTACGGAGCGGCGCTGAGCGAATCAGATATGTTTGATTCGAGAGCGGCGACCAGAGCGTTCCAGTGACAGCTGCGACTGTGCGGCTGGTCCCAGCGGAGGTTCGAGTCCTCCCTAGGGGTTGGGTGTGTGTGTTTGTCCTTAGGATAATTTAGGTTAAGTAGTATGTAAGCTTAGGGACTGATGACGTAAGCAGTTAAGTTCCATAAGGTTTCACACACAATTTTGAGTGACTAGCTGCGGCTGGACAACACCAGCAGCATTCGGCTGTTGCTGAGGGTAGCAGAGTCTACTGTTTGTAACAAATGGCTCTGAATACTGTGGGACTTAACTTCTGAGGTCATCAATCCCCTATAACTTAGAACTAATTAAACCTAACTAACCTAAGGACATCACACACATCCATGCCAGAGGCAGGATTCGAACCTCCGACCGTTGCGGTCGCGCGGTTCCAGACTGTAGCGCCTAGAACCACTCGGACACCCCGGCCGGCCGTTTGTAACAGAGTCACTACTCCTGCTAGCGCCTCTGGTTCTTTCGTTGTACTGTTCAGAGAACAGCATCAGCCGAAGCTTCGATAGCAGCGGTTTTTACTCGGTGTCCTTTATGGAACCAGCTGGGAAAATATCATCATGACCGATTCATTTTTGGACAAGTTATCTGATGAGGTGGCAGCAATATTACAACCTACAAGTACAGAATACATTTCCTTAATCTCTAATTTCTTTCATTGTCTTGAAACGAAGGGGGATAATAAAGTTGATGGAACATAGCTGATAAACACATGAAAATCGTGTTTTATCATGTGAGAAAAAAATATTCAAAAACGTCTTATTTCGACAGCTTCATTTGGAGCTCTGTTAAAGTTTCGCCTTTCTGATAAGTGCGTTGCTTAGAACGCCGTTTCTGCTGCATGTTGCTCAACGACACTCAGGAATCCTTCCACGACTATGACAGGGTTGTGGCGAACATGTGTATTTCACAGTATTCTGATATATATGTGTACTGGCTTTTGAAATAGGCTGCAATTAGTGCTCGTTATTTCAAAAGCACATTCAATTAATCGTTGTGGTCTGGAAGAGCGTTTGTCCACATATTCCTTCCCTGGACTTAAAACCTATCGACTTTAAAGAGTTGATGAAATGCCTTTACAATGGATGTGCCTCATCTCCAATGAATACAAAAAGCAACCACCTGACGGCTTTAATAATGGTGTGTCTGGCAGTATATTAAGCCCCCCTTCTTGCATCAAGCGAAATGCCACCTTCTCTTTCCTTCCCATATCACTCACCACCGATCATAAGGGATTTCCTCTGACGATCTGCAACTGCTTGTAGGATGAAAATGTTTTATGGATTGTAGAAGAATATCTCGAGCGTTTTAGAAGAAGATATTTTCTGTCAACTTCAGCAACTGCATTTGGAAACTTCTGTATATTGTATAATTCATTTATAGTGTTTAGAAAATCAAGTACTGTGACTGGAGGCAGTCCCACCACACTTTGGTAGTTGACACCGCAGTTCTTACAATGGCTATAAATCATATAGTGAATGACAAAACCATGTCTCGAAAGCTTTTTGTGGTTTCTAGGAAGCGCGTTTCACCAGCTGTCGGTGACCCTTAAAAATTAAATTGTTCCACTGAAAAAAAAATCTGAAGCTTTTTGTATATTGTACTAGATAAGGAAGTTACACGCAGTTACCATAAGACTGCATACATTCCTCTTTGTACACTATCATTTGGCAAAATCTTTTTTTAAGATATCAAACCACTTATGAACACAAGGGTGTTATAAATATTTCATTCTCACTTTATCGTCTGGGCTCACGTGTGGAACGAAGGCTATAGGGCTTATACGAATCATTTTCGCGTGTTACAGATCCCATCCCAAATTCAAAGAATTGTTCAGCATGTTAACTACACTTGTTACGCAGCAACATGTGACCTAACGTGCACAAAACGAAAATTCATAGCGACCTTCATTTTTCATTGAAAACTATTTGATTGTCCCGCGTAGCTTGATTAATTTTGAAATATCGCAATAACTATGACGATTAACGAAATGATAAACAGTTCATTATGAAGACGACAAATAAAGCTCTGAAATGCGCGAGAATAATTTTTTTTTACCTAGTAATTTCTTTAAAATCGTTTGAGAAAGACTGGCGATCGGGCGGCCTGAGCGTTTGCCTCCCACGCAGTTACGCGAGCTGTTAACTGTCGGGCTGCTCCCTGCCCCGCTATTCATGATCGCAAAACAGCGCCGCGGCAGCTCGCCGTCGGGCTCTGTTGCGTCGACTCACTGTAAACCGGGACTTAATGATTATTTACACTCCGTTCACTATTTGTTGTCAGCTAGATTCGGACTTCTGTCGAACCTGTGATGACATACCCTTTATTTGCTTAGCATTTTTCTAACGTGGCAAATAAATCACGCTGGGTCCTTCCCATCACTTAAGACCTTGCTCGGAACATACTTGTCTAATCCATATTGAAAGATGCTTTAAAATTTTTCCATTTGTGCTCCAAATCATCGGCCACAGCAATGAAGATCTGATGTTGACCACTTATACAGTCAACAATTTGTATCGTGCCACTCTTGATAAGCAAACATTTTTTCCTATATTTCTCAACCTTCCATGTAATACCCGTAGGCAGAGATATTATCACAGCCTTATGGGTACTGATAGTGGTGTCTTAGTATCACTAAGTACTAATGCAGGGAATCGTCAGTAAACGGGTAGTAACCCAGTATATGAGTGTGAGGTTACGAGCAGTAGATTTTTTATAGGTTATGGTTTAACCGATATGTGACAGCGCACCGACCAGGCCAGGCCAGACCGATAACGCGCTCGGCGAGAGAGGTGAGAGGTATCTGGTTGGTCAGTGAGCGGTTATCGGTTTGACGCTAGCGGAATGGCGAAGTTCTGACTGACTGACTGAAAAAAAAAAAAAAAAAAAAAAAACTTTTATTAAAAAAAAAACTCTAGTTCCCAACAGGATACAGCAAATCTAAAGAAGACAGCTTTGAAATAGCAATAAAGAGACGTTACCTATGAAAATATTACAATGTTTATTCCATATTTATCAATGAAGGTATTAAAGTCTGTATGTAAAATTCTATATAACAGAAGTAACAAAAGCACCAGACATACTATAAATGCGTATGCTACATCATCTCTTAACGTTTCTGATCTGCTAAAAAACGAGCATATTTGACATACAGACAAACATACTATGTATTTATTGTAAATAAATATGTATGTTGCTGAGTGCGGCAATAAAGACTTCTCCACAGCTGCAAGAAAAGGTGTGCCGCAGCATGAGTTGTTTATACTACTGTTTTTTTTTAATACTTATACTGATTTAGTTATTTGAAAAACATAGTGCATAACCAACAAGAGAAAATAAGGATCTGTTGACTAGCAATGGATGTTTCAGCTTGTGCAATATAATATGTAACTTTATATTACCACTTTAACAAGGTGTAACTAAAAAGACATAATATTCAATTACTGCTGTTGAGCTATTCAAATATATATTGCAGGGAATCGTCATTAAACGAGTTGAGCGCAATTCGCGCACTCGGGCTTCCCACCACAGCTCCTCACATGCCAGCGATAAAAAAATGTCTCTCTTAAAATTTCGTGTGGCGAGTACATTCGGCAGAAAAAAGACATAAAATAGTGGCAATGTGGCAACACTGTAACCATATGTATGGTAATTACCTCTGTCAGCGCACATAAGTTATGCTGTGCAGGTAGTACGTGGATAGAGTTTCGGGTTAGTATGCAGGAATGTAGGAGATCGAGGGTACGATCCTGGGGTGGGGCGCAGTTTTTCATTTGCTAATTTCATTCTGATATTTCATACTGTAATATACACCGTTTCTTAGGTCACATGTATCCTAAATTTGCAACATTCTGTAACGCTGAACATAACAGATACGTGGTTACACAAATACGAAATAGACACTTGAAACAAATGACCTGTCATAGAACAGAATAACTACAAAAGCAATATCAGTTTCGAGATGATAAAGATTGTAGCGCACTACAATAACACAAAATCTACTTGTCATTTGTACTACATGTAACTGACCGCTCAGATGTCGCACATTACCAACCATTGACAGTAATAATGTCTATATTAATGACCGAATGTCCTTCACATCAGAATATGTTTTCCTCAGAACAAGAGATGCTCAAACCGACCTCCCTGCACGTCCAAACAGTGCGCAACCTGCCGGATCATACAGCTCTGTACTGTTCACAACTTGAACATGCACTAACAATTCTTACGCATTCGTCGGCGGACTAGAGTACACGTGCTCCTTCAGGAGTCCCCACAGGAATAAATCCAGGGGATTTATGTCAGGCGAAGGCGGTGGCCCCACAACTGGACCTCCATGTCCGAGCCATTTCCCTCGAAATGTTATGTCTAAATACTGATGCAGATTAATTCCAGGGTGTAGAGGTGCACCATTATGTTGGAACCACATTCTCTGCCAAACATGTAGTGGAACATCTTCCAGTGCATCAGGCAGATAGTTTGAGAGAATTGTATGATACCTATGTGCAGTCAACCGGTCAGGAAACATGTAGGCGCCAAACATCTGTCGCCCAATATTCCGACGCAGACGGGACTTGATATCCACGGTCGCGGGTGACGTGCAGGTTAACCTCACACAAATGGTGGGGATTGTGCATATTGAAGACACCCTCACGAGGGAATGCTGCTTCATCCGACCGTATTATGTAGTACACAAAGTCATAGTTGGCTTCCTACTGTTGTTGGAACCATTCACAGAAGTGCATCCGCTGTTGGCGATCAGCAGGATGCAGGTGTTGCGTGAAAGCATAATGATAGGGGTGCAGCCCATGCTCGTGCAGCAGGTTAACGACCGTGTGTTGCGAGACACGCAGCTGCCTTGGTACACTGCGTGTACTTCGCTGAGGTTCTTGTTGTATGACCTCCAGAATAGCTTCCTCAGTAGCTGGAGTACGGCGAGTCCTTGAACGATCTCTATCACGCGATAGTGGTAGGAGAGAACCTGACTCCCGAAGACACAGCTCCAGACAACGGAACACATTTTTATCTGGATTGCGTTGACGAGGATATCTACACTCTTGATCATAAATTAAGGATAGTTGCAGAATGCCGTGCCACACAAGGTGGCACTACACAAAACTGGCGCTAATAGCATAGGCACATAGGGAACACACACGACACATATCTCTAAGACCACGATATTTGTGATAAGTTGAGAAAACCGTCCCGCAACACATGTGCTACAAAGCACCACTGTTTCCTGCGCATGAACCCCAATATCAATACGGGATATGATCACCATGCACACGTGCACAGGCCTCACAACGGGTTGACATACTCTAGATCAGGTGGTCGAGCAGATGCTGTGGTATAGCCACCCATTCTTGCACCAGTGCCTGTCGGAGCTCCTGAAGTGTCGGAGGGGTTTGAAGATCTGCAGCGATATGTCGACCGAGAGCATCCCAGACATGTTCGATGGGGTTTAGGTCTGGAGAACAGGCAGGCCACTCCATTTGCCTGATATCTTCTGTTTCAAGGTACTCCTCCACGATGGCAGCTCGGTGGGGCCGTGCGTTGTCATCCATCAGGAAGAAGGTGGGACCCACTGTACCCCTGAAAAGGCGGACATACTGGTGCAAACTGACGTCCCGATACACCTGACCTGTTACAGTTCCTCTGTCAAAGACATGCAGGGGTGCATGTGCACCAATCATAATCCCACCCCACACCATTAAACCACGACCTCCATAGAGGTCCCTTTCAATGAAATTAAGGGGCCGGTATCTGGTTCCTGGTTCACGCCAGATGAAACCCGGCGAGAATCACTGTTTAGACTACTCATGGACTCGTCTGTAAACATAACCTGGGCCCACTGTTCCAATGACCATGCACTGTGTTCTTGACACAAGGCTTTACGGGCTCTCCTGTGACCAGGGATCAGAGGAATTGACCTTGCAGGTCCCCGGGCGAATATACCATGTCTGTTCAGTCGTCTGTAGACTGTGTGTGTCTAGAGACAACTGTTCCAGTGGCTGCGGTAAGGTCCCGAGCAAGGCTACCTGCAGTACTCCGTGGCCGTCTGCGGGCACTGATGGTGAGATATCGGTCCTCTTGTTGTGTTGAACACTGTGGCCGTCCCGTACTGTAACACCTGGACACGTTTCCTGCCTGCTGGAATCGTTGTCATAATCTTGACATCACATTTTGTGGCACACGCAGGGTCCGTGTTACGACCTGCTGTGTTTGACCAGCCTCCAGTCACTCTAGTATTCTACCACTCATAACGTCATCAATATGTGTTCTTCGAGCCATTTTCAACACACAGTCACCATTATCACTTCTGAAAACGTCTGCACACTTACTCGCTGCACCGTACTCTGACATGCACCAACACACCTCTGCGTATGTGGACTGGTGCCAGCGCCACCTTGCGACGATCGCAGGTCAGATGCACCGCATGGTCATACCCCGATGTGATTTAAACCCACAAACCGCCTACCAGAGCTTTGTTTCAGCGTGTATCACCATTATCCATAATGAGCGTGAGTGTAGAAGCTTATTCACGAGCGGCAACAGCAGCCCTTTTATCAGATGCACCAAGGACCAGAAGCTTATTCACATATTAATCGTTTGTGAATGCCTTATGTCTGCCACACTGGTTTAGAGTTTTACACGTATGCATGTACACTGGAGTCTCTAACGGACGTGTTACTCCGTTCGCAACTAGTCCCTGTCTAAAAAAATGGCTCTGCGCACAATGGGACTTAACATCTATGGTCATCAGTCCGTTACAAATAGAACTACTAAAACCTAACTAACCAAGGACACCACACAACACCCGGTCATCACGAGGCAGAGAAAATACCTGACCCCGCCGGGAATCGAACACGGGAAGCCGGGCGCGGGAATGAAAACGCTACCGCAGGACCACGAGCTGCGGACTAGACCCTGTCTGTTGGACAGCGCATGCAGTATAAACACGCCATCAGTCCTGCGCACTGTTCCACCTAACGAGCATTACCCCTCTGACAGGTATTGTTCTGCATGATTCATCCCGACACCGCCAATTATGAAACTTTCGGTTTAAAATTACATTGTTTCCCTAACGGTAATAGTCTTGATGTTTCCACAATCCCATTGATAGTATAATAATAATAATAATGCATTTAGATACGTACTAAGCAGCATGCGGCTACCCGACTCATTGTTGAAAGACATAATTAGTGGGACAATGGTGATAACAGATACAAATAGTAACCGAGTTTAGATGTTATTCGCAAAGCATGTTGCTAGTCCTACTGGTAACGTAAGGCCCTAACGAAATGTAATGGACCTGAACGAGGCAAGAATAATAATTGGTACTAATCTATGGGACCATTGGAGGAGGTTACAGAGAAAACAGCTTTCGCATTAAGTAGATGAAGTGGAAAGGGCTTTTTTCAAAGTTGACCAATCTTCCATTTCTACGATTGTAGTATGTAAGTGCAAGATTTTCACAGGCACAAATGATTTTTGGAAGGCCGAGAACACACTGACGATGAACCTCGCTCAGGGAGATCTTCAACTTCAAAATCCAACGAAAATGTTTAACGTGTGCGTTGTTGTGAGATCAGACCGTCATTTACTAATGAGGATGATGGGTGACGTATTGAACTTAAACACTTCCAGCACACATCAAATTTTAAGCGATGATTTGTTCATGCGAAAGTTTTTGCCAAGTGGGTGTTGCATCATGACAACGCTGTGTGTCACATTGCCAAGGCTTCCATCACGGAATTATTGACCTGGAAAGGTATCAGTGTTATTCCGCAGCCCCCTATTCACCTGTTTCGAGTGCTTCTAACTTTTTCCTTTTCCCAAAATTGAAAAAGTCTTAAAAGTACCTCATTTTGGGACCATGGAGAACATTCAAAAGAACGTGACCGATATGTTAAAGAACCTACCAATTAAAACCTCTAAGCGCTGCTACCAAGACTGGATACAACGACTCCGCCATTGTGTATCTGCCTAAGGGAGCTACTCTGAAGGGGACAATTTGTTGTTTGAAAAGAATAAAAACTTGAGTAGATAAAAAACCAGTCTCATTACTTTTATCATACACTTCCTATGACTGTACGACACACAGTACAGGAGATACCACGTCGTAAACAATGAGATGCGTCAAAACTAGTTCCTGGTTAAAATGGAGCGCAAATTACGCAGACTATATTCATCAAGTGTTCCATAATGAGCGCACGTAGCGACTTCCAACAAACTTTAAACGCACTTTCATACCTTTTCTAAACTTTCTTTCGTTTACATGTTTAACGTAATGCATTTAAGACAAAAGTAAATAACTGGCATTAGTTGCTAGTGGGAATTGATTAAATCAACGAGAAATGTTGAATTTTTTTCTGGACTGGGATTCAAACACAGGTTTTCTGTTCACTAGGCAGATGTGTTGACCACTGCGCCATCCGGACACAGTGGTCAGCACCACCGCATGAAGCATCCTGGCTCGCCTCCTGATAGACCCAAATACTCAATTTATCCACAAACTGCTAATGTAGTGCCATTTGCCCATTATCCGCATTAATCGCGGCACTTTGCGGGTTCCCATAAGCGTTCGAGCGTCGTGTGCATCTGCACTGAAGTGCAGACGCAACACTTATAATTAAGCTTATAATTAAGGTGAGAACTACTAAATGATCACTTCAGTGCAGATGCGCATCACAGACCAACTCTTACGGGAATCGGCGAAACGCTGCGACTAATGAGAATAATGGGCAAGGTTTCCACATCATTAGTGTGTGGATAAGTTGAGAATTTGGGTCTGATGGGAGGCGTCCTAATAGAGTCCATGTGGGTGCGATGACCACTGTATCCAGAAGAAGCAATGTTCAGCACATCTGTCTAGTCACCAGGAGACCCAGGTTCGAACCCCAGTCTGGCACAAATTTTCAGTTTCCCCCATTGATTCACACAATGTCCATCAGCAGCTAATTCCAGTCATTTCTTTGCATCTTGATTTATAATGAATGTGGGAAAATAATGTCCTTCTTGCTCGAACAGTCCACGGGTATACTGCCGGTTCATAGTGTCCAACGGGCACAATATTTCGGCGATCAGACATGTCGCCGTCCGGTGCGCTGACGAACTGAGCTCCTGAGCCGCTGCAGAATATATTGGAGCATCAAGGATTGCCCAGTCTGAGAATAGAAGTTCAAGCCATGCGGCTACGCCTTCAGTAATAAAAATTGTCATTAAAACAATAGCTTTTTCGTTGACATGTTTTTTTCTGCTTTTAAATGATTTAAAAATACATTAGCTGTATCGTAGATTTTTAAAAATTTTTGTTTGTTTATTTATTTATTTTTCATTCGCTCACACATTCACGCAATATATACATTGTACACAAACATACATATTACAGTTAACACATTCTCACACTCTATCATTCACCTTTTATATAGATAAATAATAATAATTAATAGATAAATAATAAATACATGAAAATAGGATTAAAATATAATTAAAATAAAATAAAATTAGGATTGAAATAAAATAAAAATTAAAATTAGAAATTAAAATTATTAAAACTGTTAAAATTATATAAAAATATATACACAAGATGTGCAGTCTTGTTATTTGTGTAGATCATCGGGCCATCTGGTGGAGGGCAGGTAGTGTACCCTATGTCCAAGTTCTCGTACAAGTTCGTTATCTGACTGTTGTGTGTTTTCGTAAAAGGTTTTGGCAGTGGTTCTGAACCGGTCTTTCAAATAGGGTACCCCTGCGAGTTGGTGAAGTTCATTCGTTGGGAACCGGTATGGCAGATAGAGTGCCCTTTTCAGAGCACGATTCTGGATTCTTTGTAGCCATTGTATATGGGTTGGAGCAGCATTGCCCCACACGGCAGCAGTGTAGTCTTAGATTGGTCGCACCAGTGGAAGGTACAATATCACCCCCAATCTTGATGCTAGTGTTGACGTTGGATTTAATAATGGGTAGAGCTGTACCATTCTTCTCCTGGCTTCCTCTCGAATATTTTCTATATGAGGTTGCCATGTTGGGTCACACCCAAGTATTTTGCTGTTTCTGACCACGGGACTGGGGTGCCCCTTATCTCAATGGGCTGGGTGTTACGTGGAAGTGGTCTTCTACAAATTGCTATTGCCTGCGTCTTTGTGGCGTTGAAAGACAGTCGCCATTTCGTTGCACATTCATTCAGCTTATTACATGTTTGTTGCAGTCTTGCCTGGAGGTGTGCAGCATTCATACTTCGGGAGTAGATGGCTGTATCATGGGCGTATAAAGATAGGTGTGTTCTGGCCGTCGATGGTAGGTCGGATGTATACAAGATGTATAATAGTGGTACCAGAACACGTCCCTGAGGTACTCCTGCTTTGATTGGTCTGGTGGACGATGTACCATCTTGAGTGCGGACATGAAATGTCCGATTTTCTAGATAGCTCTTCAGGAGTGTTGCGTGTGACACGGGGACCCCTATATCTAGGAGTTTATACAGGAGTTCCTCGTACCACATGCAATCAAAGGCACGAGAAACATCCAGAAATACAGCCCCGAAGAATTCTCTCCTTTCCATGGCGCCGAATGCTTCCTCAACTAGGTGTCGTAGCTGCTGGGTGGTGGAGAGGCCTCGGCGAAAGCCGAACTGGACGTCTGGTATCAGGTGCTCCGCTTCCACATGCTGATGCAATCTCTTTATATATAAACGTTCAAAAAGTTTCGATATTGCTGGTAGAAGACTGATTGGTCTGTAGCTGGCAGGTGATCGAGGGTCCTTTCCTGCCTTCGGTGTGGCGACGACCTCTGCATGTTTCCATGTGAGGGGGAAGTCGCCAGTTGCCAGGATCTCATTGAAAGCGGCCGCTATTAATGGTACTGCGGTAGGCAGTAATTGCTTCAACAGCTCATTTGTTAGAAGGTCTGGTCCTCCAGCCTTCTTTCCATCTAGTTCTTAGAGCTGTTATGTAACTTAAGCAGTCGTGATCGGTTGAATATGGTCATCTTCGGCTCGATTGGCGAGGAATCTTGGAAGTCTCTCGTTGACTAGGCCAATGTGAGCTGCGTCGGCAGGGCCATTCATCGGCGTAAAGATTTTTGCGAATACGTCTGCCAAAGCATTTGCTTTGGCATCTGGTTCGCTAATTATATAGTTGCCCACATGTAGCGGGGGTACTTCTGTCCGTTTCTTAGAAGAGACTTCGTCATCTTTTAGGCCGATTGGTCGTCTAGTTGTAGCAGTGCAACCTTATCTGCCCAGACTTGATTATAGTATTTTTCTACTTCTGCCTTAATTTCTTGTTGCAGTCGATTTACTAGGCGCTTCGTGGCTGGATTGCGCGTTGCCTGCCATTCTCTGAATACTCGGTTTTTTTCCCTGATGGCTGCTATGATAGGTGGAGGCAGTTGATGAGTTTTTGGTCGTGTAGGCCGTCTCGGAGGCGTATCTTCTGTTACAGTGTCTAGTGCTTTAGATGTAAGGGATAATAGAGTGGCTTCTGCTCCTGCTGTCTCTGGGTCTGGTGTATCCGGAAGGTCTCTTTCAAGCAGTTGGCGATATGTTTCCCAGCTGATTCCTCGAATATCAAGATAGTGTCTTGGCGGTTTATTGATGCCGACGAGGTCGACATCAAAGATGACAGATTCGTGGTCAGATGTAAGGGCCCTTCTGGTAGTGGCAGTAACATCATTGGGAAATCCCTTAATGATGGCTATATCCAGCACGTCACTCTGGCCTCTGTTCGTAAAGCAAGTGGGGTCGTATGGTCCCATGATGATGACGTGGTTTCTTTCTGCAACTCGTCGAAGACGACGTCCGCTGATATTAGTGATGCGGCTGTTCCAGTTAGTATTTTTGGCATTAAGGTCATCAGCAAGAAAATAATTTCCTTGTTGTGACAGCAGCACCTCAAAGTCTGCTTCTTCTAGATGACCACAGGGGGGCCTGTACACTGCAATGAATTCTATGCGGCCTCTTGATGTTTGGACTGCAACCGATGTGGCTTCTGCTGTGACTAATGCTGGGAGTGGCAGTTGGTGACGCATCAAGGAGTTTGTTCCTCTACCAGCAGTTGGCCGGTCCATCCGGAAACAGCTGTAGTTGGCGACTCTTACTTGGATGTCGGGTTTCAAGTGTGTCTGACCAGGCACAAGTCGATTCTTTCATCTTGGAGGAATTGACGGAACTCTCCTACTTGGTTGCGAATTCCATTGGCGTTCCATGTGCACACAGTTAGCCCAAATGTAGCTGCCATATTGTGTGGTGGAGGTTGGCTTTGGAATGGCCTGTAGAGCAATTTGTCCGAGAAACACGACATGGATTATGAGCGTACCAAGCTCCTGGCTCAGACCTCTAAATATTGGGACAGCGTTATAAGGGAGGCTATAGAAATTCGCACCTGGGAAGATGCGATCAACCGAGATTGCGGCTACAATCTCAGCAAGGCTTGGGACCCGGCATTGAATGTAATTAAGAAGACTCTCAGCAAGAAGTACGAACTGGCGACCAGGGCGGACGTAGCAAGCACATCGACGCTACGACAGATTCCGACGCCCACGTCTTCGCGACCGCCGGCGCGCGGGCGTGGACAGCGAAGAGAGCGGCCCGCAGGGGGAGGGGATTTAAATCGGCCGCCCGCCCTCAGGACCTCAGTTCGTCAGCGCACCTGACGATGGCGACATGTCTGATCGCCGAAATATTGTGCCCGTTGGACACTATGAACCGACAGTATACCCGTGGACTGTTCGAGGAACAAATACGCCGGGAGAAACTGAAGAATCACAATGTCCTTCTTCTTTTGACCTATCAAAGAACAGACACTACATGTATAAAGCCTTTACACGTTAACTCATTTGTTAAGTAATCAGACGTCTGAAGTCGTTAAACACGTGGAAGATCGATTCTTTGAAGAATCGAGAGTTTTGATGTTAACCAGAAGAAGGCAGATAAGAGAGTACGCACCGATGATGAGTTCGAAGCAGCTGCCGCAGAGCTCGGCGGCAGCGACGGCCTCGAGGGCGAGCCGGCGGAGCAGCGGCTGCTCGAAGAGGCGGAAGACGACTCGGCGCAGTGCGGCGGCCAGCAGCGCCGTCAGCAGCAGGTAGCTCACCGACACCGCCAGCGCAGGGATCGCCATGGCCACGCCCGCCTCCCTGCCGCACACACACCACACCTGCTCAGACCGCTCTTCGTCATTACCACACTACATCTATATCTACATGAATACTCTGCAAATCACATTTAAGTGCCTGGCCTTCATCAAGCCACCTTCACAATTCTCTGTTATTCCAGCGCGGAAAGAACGAACACCTATATGTTTCCGTACGAGCTCTGATTTTATCATGGTGATAGTTTCTCCCCACATAGGTCGGCGTCAACAAAATGTTTTCGCATTCGGAAGAGAAATTTGGTAAGTCCTCCGCAACGAAAAACACCTTTGTTTTAATGATGTCCATTTCAAAAACTGTACCATTTCAATGACACTCTCCCCCCTATTTCGCGATAATACGAAACGTGCAGCCCTTCTTTGAACTTTTTTCATGTGCTCTGTCAATCCTGCATGGTAAGGATACCACACCGCGCAGCAGTATTCTAAAAGACGACCAACAAGCATAGTGTAGGCAGTCTCTTCAGTAGATCTGTTACATTTTCTAAGTGTCCTGCAAATAAAACGCAGTCCTTGGTTAGCTTTCCCACAACATTTTCTGTGTGTTCTTTCCAATTTCAGTTGTTCGCATTTGTAATTCCTAGGTTTTTAGTTGAATTTACGGCCATTAGATTAGACTGATTTATCGTGTAACCGAAGTTTAACGAATTCCTTTTAGCACACATGTGGCTGACCTCACACTTATCGTTATTTAGGGTCAACTGCCATTTTTCGCATCATTCATATATCTTTTCTAAATCGTTTTGCAATTTGTTTTTGATCTGATGACTAGGCGATAAACAACAGCGTCATCTAGGCGATAAACGACAGTGTCATCTGCAAACAACACAAGAGGTTGCTCAGATTGTATCTTAAATCGTTTATATAGATAAGGAACAGCAAAGGGCCTATAATACTAACTTGAGGAACGCCAGAAATCACTTCTGTTTTACTCGATGACTTTCCGTCAATTACTACAAACTGTGACTTCTCTGACAGGAAATCACGAATCCAGTCACATAACTGAGACGATATTCCATAGGCACGCAATTTCACTACAAGCCACTTGTGTGGTACAGTGTCAAAAGCCTTCTGGAAATCCAAAAATACGGAATCAATGTGAAATCCCTTTTAAGTAGCACTCAACACTTCATGCGAGTAAAGAGCTAGTTGTGTTTCACAAGAACGATGTTTTCTAAATCTGTGTTGACTCTGTGTCAGTAGACCGTTTTCTTCGAGGTAATCCACAATGTTCGAACACAATATATGTTCCAAAATCCTGGTGCATTTCGACGTTAATGATATTATAGTTTAGTGATTACTCCTACTATCTTTCTTGAATACTGGTGTGGTCTTTGCGACCACAGTGCAAGTACAGTAGAAAACGTGAGCACATATCCCAAACAGAACGTCAGGACTACAGAACAAGAGATATAATTGTGGCCGGTTTAAGGACAAAGCAATACAAGCGGTTGATTGGAGTGCCAAGCTGAGCGGCACAAAATTTAAATGTAGGGCATCTCTTAATTAGTGGCATAAACAGATACGAGTATATGTATATGTTAATACTTTGTCAAACCATATTAATGAGGTCATGGATGTGTGTGATGTCCTTAGGTTAGTTAGGTTTAAGTAGTTCTAAGTTCTAGGGGCCGATGACCTCAGAAGTTAAGTCCCATAGTGCTCAGAGCCATTTGAACCATTTTTTTCTGCTGGTAGTTGCCATTGCAGCAATGAAAAACAAACTTCATGCAGGTGTGGACATAGTCCGCTAGAATAGAAGTGTGCTTCTCTTGATCCATTGTGGCTTTCAAAATTATCAGATCTCCAAGGGAATGCCACGAAAACAGCCCCCAGACTAGATCGCTCCCTCCTGGTTTAGGGTGCTCTCAGACGTTTTACGCCATAATGCCAACTGCCATCTGTCCGATGCAGCACAAAACGTGATTCATTTGCAAAGACCACCTTTCACCACTCAATGGTGTCCAATTGCCTTCGTCGCTGACGAACAGGTGTCAGCATGGGTGCGTGAACCAGGTGCCTACTGCTAAGGCCCAGACGCAGCAACGTTCTCTGTATGTTCGTTGAGAAAACACTGTCGTTAGCCTCTTGATTCATCTGGGCGGTCAGTTGCTCAACAGTTGGGCGTCTATTCGCCTGTGCACACATCCATGGCCGTCGTTCACTCGTGTCGCCTATGGCCTATGGTGCGCCACAGCTGCGTTGGTCTCGGTTTTGGATAGCGCCATTTTGCCATGCATGGTATGCTTTAACATGGGGGCACGCAAACAGTTAACAAACGTAGCCGGTTCGGAAATGTCTCTACCCTTGGAAGCGACCACTATCGAGTGAAGTGTAAAATTTATATACTCTGTTTTTACAGGAATATTGGCAAACAGAAGAGATCACAAAATGCTGACCAGCTTGAGATCATGAAGTATAGCATGGTCAGTTTAAGGGAAGGTAGTACTAAGTACTTATACCAACAGCGTTTGGCAAACAAATTGGTGAGTGCAGAGAAAACTTTAGAAGAGGAATATGAATCTACAAAGAAGGCCATAAATGAAGCAGCGAAAGACGCCCTTGGAGAATGTGAGAAGATCAAGCCACTTTGGTGGGATGTAGAAATACCACAGATGAAAAGAAGAAGCTTATTCGACGTTCCTAAATGTGAATAACTAACAAATTAGAGACAGATGTAGGACAGTAAATAGAGAAGTAAAAAAGAGGAGTGTTAAAAAGGATAGATGTGGGTACGTGAGGGGATGACTGGTGGGGCCCGAAGTGCTGAAGCATGGAGAACAATCAAGTCAGTTGAGTACCAGGTAGTGATAAGCTAAATCATAATTATAATAGCCATGGTAAATGAACAACGTATTTTGACGACTTATTCCAGTTAAAGCGGCTTGAGCATTGAGACAGATGTGAGGTGAGTATGCAAAAGGAGGAGTTACGGCGTTTGGATGTAAAAGTTCTTCAACAGGCTGTAAGAGTTTTAAGATCAATAAGCCACCAGATATTGTCAATATATCCACAGCTGGTGTAATTTGGTCCACAGAAATTATTGGAGATGCTAAAGAGGTTGTGTGAAAGAGTATTAAATAGAGAAGATGTTCCATTGGGATGGGAAACGTGTTATATAAGACTGGTGCGTAAGAAAGTGTCGCCGGCCGCGGTGGTCTCGCGGTTCTAGGCGCGCAGTCCGGAACCGTGTGACTGCTACGGTCGCAGGTTCGAATCCTGCCTCGGGCATGGATGTGTGTGATGTCCTTAGGTTACTTAGGTTTAAGTAGTTCTAAGTTCTGATGACCACAGCATTTGAGTCCCATAGTGCTAAGAGCCATTTGAACCATTTTAAGAAAGTGTCATAAGGAGCAAAATATTTATAGAGGATTGGCAGTGATCTCTTGAGTTGGAAAAATATATTTGAAGGTAGCGAAAGATATGGTAGAGAAAGAAAGCAGTCACTAGCAGCAAGAAGAACAAGTAGGATTCCACGCAAAAAGGGCGGTAATCAAACTGTGAGAAAAGTTGAAAGACATAGACTCAGATCAAAGATTGCCACCCTGATTTAGGATTCCCGTGATTTCCCTAAATGCTGGGGCAAATGCTGGGGCATGGGTGTGTGTGTTGTTCTTAGCATAATTTAGTTTAAGCAGTGTGTAAGTCTGGGGACCGATGATCTCAGCAGTTTAGTTCCTGAGGATTTCACACACATTTGAAAATCCGTGTTGCGTCCACGCGTCCACATTACAACACATGACCTGTTGCCCATAGGTAAATAAACATTAATGGCTTGCTCTTGCCACATGTACTTTGAGGTAGTAACCAATATAAGAACATACAACTTGTAATGGCCATGGTTTGAAAATGACGTAAACTGATGTAATGTTCTTTAGTACACTATCCTCAGACAGCAATAGAAACGTGTGCACTTATTCAAGTTACACTCAGTGTTTGCATGAGGGCGTGCTGTAAAGTAATGCCTCCGAATTTCTTAATTCTGTTCTCAATATCGGTTGAGGTATTACATGTCATGCACATTACTCGGTCGAATTTCACATTTCGATGATGCAAGTTACAATCCGCTTGAGGGCTCCAAGTTGCTACATGTAACATGGCGGTTATGTAATGTAACTATGGCAGTGCGTGAGAAACAGCGTACTGTAATCGACATTCGAATTCGAAGATTTCATCCACACATGGCGGACCCTCTCCTTCAGAATGGCAATGCCAGACTACGCACATCTGTGACATCTGCAACAAACCGAAGCCTTGAATTCACTGTCATAGAATATTCTCCGTACAGTACCGACTTGGCACCATCCGATTTTCGTCTGTTTCCGAAATTTAAAGATCAACTTCGAGGACTTTACTTTGGAAGTGATGAAGTGGTGCAAGCGGAAATGAGGTTCCCTCTCCGTCAACAAAGTCAAACATTCTATACTGACGGTATCAACAAACTGGTCTCTCATGCGAAGAAATATCTTCGAAGCCAGGGTGAGTATACTGAGAAATAAACATGTAGACATGAAGAATAAAGATGCAAACTTTTAATAATGTCTGTTTTATTCAAAAAGCTTTAAGAATTTTTACACAAAAGTACTTTTCAACATTTCCTCGCACTATCATACGAGACAGAAATTGAAATCATAGGGCCTTCAAGCGTAACCCAACTCCCGAGGCGTACGAAGCTTATAGGAAACTCCGAAACAGAACCAAGCAAAGCGTGAGGAATGCCAAAATCAGACATGCCCGCTCTGTCGTATGCGGCATATCAAAACCTGCTGCACTGTGGAAAAAGCTGCGCAGTTTCGGTATAGGGAAGCGAAGATCTGACGCTGTTTATCAAGCGTCTGCAGAAGAATTAAACGATTTCTTCTCAACAGCTGCAAACTGCCACGCAGCGACAAATTACCAGCCCCAAGATATCAATCTCTCGAGAGACAAGTTTTTCCTAAAACATATCACTACCGGCACAGTACACAAGGCAATTATGAGAATCTCTTCCGAGGCAGTAGGAAATGATGGAGTGAGCATTGGCATGATTAAGAACGTCGTAGACACTATTATTCCAGTTATCACAGACATCTTCAACCTGTCTCTTGTCAGTAGTACATATCCTACTGAGTGGAAGCAAAGTTTAATTAAGCCTATACCCAAGACTGACAACCCTAAGTCGCCAGGTGACTACAGGCCGATCAGCATACTACCTGCAATTTCTAAAGCCCTAGAGCACATCGTCCATGAACAACTGACGGATTACCTCAAAACTCATAACATCCATGACGAATATCAGTCAGGCTTTCGAAAGCACCATAGTACAGCAACCGCATTAATCAAAGTAACTGATGACATTAAACATGCTATGGACAGACGTGAAGCTACTATCCTAACACTGCTTGACTTTAGCAAGGCTTTTGACACAGTTGACTTCGATATATTACTAATTAAAATGAAACAGCTGAATTTCTCAAACAGCGTAATACACTGGTTCGACAGCTACCTCAAAAACAGAAGTCAACAAGTCATTTGTGGGTCGGAAAAGTCATCATGGAAAAGCGTGCGCTCTGGAGTTTCCCAAGGCTCCGTCCTTGGTCCACTACTCTTCTCACTGTACATTAATGATATTTCTTCAGTGGTTCACTCCTGCAACTACCATCTTTATGCCGACGACATCCAACTGTACATAAGTGCAAGCCCCAAAAACATTGCTGGCGCAGTAGCGAGTATGAACGCAGATCTTTGCTCTGTTTCTCGATGGGCACAGAACCTAGGTCTGAAACTAAACCCCAAGAAATCCCAGGTCATATTTATATCTCATCCAAAGTTAATCAGCCGGTACTTTCGCGAAACAGTCCCTAAAATACTCCTCAATGGTACCCAACTACCATACCAAAAAACAGTAAAAGACCTTGGAATAATCTTGGATGAACACCTAAACTGGGAAGAACAAACAGTCACAGCTTGCCGGAAATCGCTCTCCTCCCTACATGCAATTCAAAAATTTAGAAAAATATTTCCAACCCATGTTAAACTAAAATTAGTCCAAACACTAGTCTTGCCTAATCTTTACTACTGCGATGTAGTTCAACACGGCACAAATAGTGAAAATTCTAGATGCCTCGAGCTAGTGATGAATGCTTGCGTTAGATACGTGTGCAATATTCGGTTGTATGATCATATCAGTCCTTCATACTCCCAGCTAGGTTGGATACGCCCACATACGGCACGCGATCTCCACACGATGTGCTTACTTCATCGATTTCTTAGCCACTGGTGCCCCCAATACTTATCTTCTCACATTAAACACCTATCATCATTCCATAATCGCAACACCAGATCGGATACGTCTATCATCTTGGCTGTACCTTTACATAACACAAAATCTTTCTCCGTGTCATTCTCCATCTCAGCCATACGACTATGGAACGCGCTCCCCTGTGATCTGCGTCTTATGCAGAACTACTCAACATTCAAGAGGGAACTCAAAACTTACATATTAGGGACGGTATAGCCACCATTCTTGTGCCCCTCCCATCTCTTTCTTTCTCCTCTCCATCACAGCTTCGAATTTTACCGTTCTATTTCTCTTCCTCTAACCTATCTACCTCTTATATATCTCTTTCACCCCATTCTATCGTCTTATGTCTCTGCTCGATGAGAATAACTCACAAGCTGCAAGAACATAACGAGAAAATTCCCAACTAACAATGGGACTGACATTCAGAAAAGAAAAGTATGTTTACTTTCATATACATAGTCATTATTATTATTATTACTACTACTATTATAATTATTATTATTACTATTATTATTATTATTATTGATTGTTATAATTATTTTTATTGTTATAATTATCATTGTACTACTGTTATAATATCTATTTTTTTTCTTTAACATCAATACAGCATAATAGGCTATATATCCTTAATGTTAAGTAGAAACTGTAACTCGTTCAATCTGAGTATGCCTGGTTAGGTGTAAGAGAGGGCCTGAAGGCCCTAATCTTGCCAGGTAAAATAAATGCATAAATAAATAATAAATAAATAAATCACAAGAATTTTGCTATACATGGTGTCCAAGGTGTAGATTTAGAAAAGCAGAAGATACACATTTCAATAAAATATCACAAAATTGGGAAGTCACTTCCTGAACGACACATTGCTATCGCTAACTGTAACACATGCTTGTCAGCGAAGTGGTACAGCCGGGGGTATTAGCCGAGCGGTGGGCGCTGCAGTCGTGGACTGTGCGGCTGGTCCCGGCGGAGGTTCGAATCCTCCCTCGAGCATGGGTGTGTGTGTTTGTCCTTAGGATAATTTAGGTTAAGTAGTGTGTAAGCTTTGGGACTGCTGACCTTAGCAGTTAAATCCCATAAGATTTCACACACATTTGAACTTTTTTTTTTGTTGAAGTGGTGCATTCTCTATGAAGTAGTACAAGATCTCTGTTGTCGCGTATGTATAGTCATGACTGACAACACAGTAGGCGCCCAGTTCTAGAATCCTTGATCTAATGGTAGCGTCTGTGATCAGTAATTAAACCGTTTTCGGTCCCGGGTTCCAACTCCGCTACTGCCTAAATTCTGAATAAAAATCATCAGCAACGGCGACCGAAAACTTCCGGTATAAGAAGTCAACCATATTCAGCCAACGGTGGAGGAGCGAACAGAGGTTCAGGGTACTGTTTGCCTTTAGTATGGGAAACTGCCCCTGAAGGGGAAAGAATCAGCAATGACCAACGGCACGAGGATGCAGAAGAAAATAGAAATCACTGCATTAAAGACATATGATGTGTATCCATAGGACATGTGACCTGAAATCGAGAAAGCGTCATGATGATCTCCCTATTGGCAAAAGATTCCGGACTAGTCCCCCATTCCAACTGTGGGATGGGACTGTCAAGAGGGAGGTAACTACGGGAAAAAGATTGAATAACCAAGCAGGGGTAACATTCTGCGAGTCAAGGCGTGGAAAGTCTGAGCGTGGTAGGGAAGCTAGAAAATCTGACAATGATAGTGCTCAGATTAAGTCTTGATATAGTGAGGGTCAGTGAACTAAATGGAAGAACGCAAGGATTTTTCGTCATATGAATAAAGGGTAATTTCAACAGCAGCAGAAAATGGTATAACAGGAGAAGAATTCGTTATGAATAGGAAGTTAGAGCAGAGAGTGCGTTCTGTGAACAGTTCACTGACGGTTATTCTCATGAGAATCGACAGTAAACCAACATCGACAACTATAGTTCAGATATACATGCCGATGTCGCAGGTTTAAGATGAAGAGAGAGAAAAAGTATATGAGGATTTTGAACGAGTAATTCAGTACATAACGCGAGATGAAAGTCTAATAGCCAAGGGGGACTGGAATGCGGTTGTAGGGGAAGAAGTCAAATGTAGGGTTGAAGGGAAATATGGGACTGGTACTAGCAATGAGAGACAAGAAAGATTGAGTTCTCCAGTAAAACTCAGTTACTAATAGCGAACACTCCGTTCAAGAATCACAGGCGGAGGAGATATACTTGGAAAATAACGTGAGATACAGGACGATTTCACTCAGATTACGTCATGATCAGGTACTGGTTTGCAAGGCTTAGCCAGGAGCAGATATAGACCCTTATGGCAATTTTGTAGTGATGAAGAGCAGTCTGAAGTTTAAGATACTAGTCTGGAAGAATCATTGCGTAAAGAAGTGGTTATGCAAGTACTGGGGAATGAAGAGATTCGCTTGAAGTTCTCAGAGGCTATAGATACTGAGATAATGAACAGCTCGATAGGCAGTTCAATTGAAGAGGAATGGACATATCTAAAAAGGGCACTTAGAGAAGTGGGAAAGGAAAACATAATTACAAAGAAGGTAACGGCTATGAAACCATGCCTAACAGAAGAAAAATTTCAACTGATCGATGAAAAGAGTAAGTACAAAAACGTTCAGGGAAATTTGGGAATACAGAAATACAAGTTACTTATGAATAAAATAAACAGGAAGTGCAGGAAAGCAAAGGCGACATGGCTCCATGAAAAACGTGAAGAAATAAAAAAATCCGAACGACTGACACGGCTTATAAAAAGTCAAAACGCTCTACAGGAGTCGTTATAGAGGAGATACGGGATCCAGTATTAGAATCAGAATTTAAAAGAGTTTTGGAAGAGTCAAGATCGAATATAGGCGAAGTGATAGCTAACATCCTATCAGGATTTCTGAAATAATTGGGGGAATGGCATAGAAATGACTATTTACGTTGGTGTGTAGAATGTATGAGTCTGACGACATACCACCTGACTTTCGGAATAACATCATCCGCACAGTTCCGAAGATTGTTAGAACCGACAAGTACGAGAATTATCGCACAATCAGCTTCACAGGTGATGCGAGCAAGTTCTGATAAGAATAATATACAGATGAATGAAAAAGAAAATTAAGGATGTGTTAGATGACGATTAGATTAACTTTAGGAAAGGTGAAGGTACCATAGATGCAATTCTGACGCTGCTGTTCATAATGAAAGCGAGACTAAAGAAAAATCAAGGCACGTTCATAGCAGTTTTAGACCTGGAAAAAGCGTTCGATAGTATGAAATAGTGCAGGATGTCCGAAATTCTGAGAAAAATGGGCGCAAGCTACAGGGAAAGACAGGTAATACATTTTATGTACAAGAACCAATAGGTAACAATAAGAGTGGAAGACCAAGAACGAAGTTCTCGGATTAAAAAGTATGCAAGACGGAGATATACGTAGTTCTTTGCCCCTACTGTTCAATCTGTACATCGAAGAAGCAATGACAGAAATAAAAGAATGTTTCAAGGATGGAATTAAAATTCAAGCTGAAAGGATAACAATGATAACATTCGCCAATGACATGGCTACCCTCAGTGAAAGTGAAGAAGAATTACAGGGTCTGCTGAATGGAATGAACAGTCTAATAAGTACACAATACGGATTGAGAGTAAATCTAAAAAAGACGAAAGCACTGAGGTATAGCAGAAATGAGAAAGAAGAGTGACTTAACGTCAGGATTGGGATCACAAAGTAGATTAAGTTAAGGAATTCTGCTACGTAGACAGATGGAGCAAGGACTTAAAAAGCAAACTATCACTGCCAAAAAGGGCATTCCTGATCAAGAGAAGTGTAGTAGTGTGAAACACAGGCCTTAACTTGTGGAAGAAATTTCTGAGAATATACGTTTGGAGCACAGCGTTGTGTGGAAGTGAAATATGGACTGTGGGAAAACGGAAAAAGAAGAGAATCGAAGCATTTGAGATGTGGTGCTACAGAAGAGTGTTGAAGATTAGGTGGACTGATAAGGTAACGAATGAGGAGGTTCTCTGGGGAATCGGCGAGGAAAGGAATATATGGAAAACACTGACAAGAAGAAGGTACAAGATAGCAGGGCATCTGTTAAGGCATCACGAATAACTTCCATGGCACAAGAAGGAGTGGTAGAGTGTAAAAACTGTAAAGAAAGACAAGAGACTGGAATGTTTCCAGCAAATAATTGAGGTCGTTGGTTTCAGGTGCTAATCTGAGTAAAGTTTTTTTTTTTCCAAGAAGTTGCATGCAAGCATACCGATACAACAAAAATATAACTATAGGTAGCAATATCTTTGTGTTGAGCGTAGAGTCCTACACATTTCGCCAACATCGAACGGTCAATGTCACGTGCGGTTCTGCATAACGTGATTTTGCGTTAAGACCGAAACTTTTATATTACACCTATTTAAGCTGTTTCTGCGAATTTAGCAATGTTGAGTAAGTGTGGTCGCAATGGACGCAGATCGAAATACGTGAAAGTAGTACTTACTCCTCGATATAAATTCTATGAAGTCACGTACTTTTGTAGGAAACTCAGTTCAGGGAGAAAAGACAAAATGTCAGTACATGCAAGAACGCAATTACTATCCACCAAAAAGCTATTGTAAAGATATACTCTTTACTGTAGGGACATAGTGCTATCATCTTAAATTATCCTAACATTTATAAAAGCTTGGAGAACGTTTCTGAACAATCTTCAGGATAGTGATAGTTTGCATGTTTTTGTTCACTTCAAATATTTAGCAGCTGTGGAACGTATTTAGGATTCATCTTTTGTTGCATCTTTAACTGAGCGACATTCTTTGAAATACAGAATAAGGGACGTACTACCGGCGAAGTGGTCCTGCCATTGGATTCTTATTCGGGACGACGACAGTTCAAAGCAACATAATACCATCCAGATTTCAGTCTTACACAGTTTCCCTAGATCACGCAAGTGAAATGACGGTATGCTTTCTGTGAAAAACATACGGCCGACTTTCTTCTTCCATCCTTCTCCAATGCAAGCTTATGTATCATCTCTAATGAGTTGCTTGTCGACGGAACGTTAAACCATAGTATTCTTTCGTTCATTCAACAACCATGCTCTGATATTTCAGAAATCACAATCCTCAACACACCGTCAATTCTCGCAGGTAAGCTATAGGTCTTCTGAGAATCAGCTGAAGTAAATCTGGTAGAGAATGTAATGATGGCTGACTGGATGCAGTTCGTCTTCCCAACTGACACTAGATATGGTCTGTAGAATTAAGACGTTATACCCCGAGGCCAGTCCTTGATATCTTCAGCTATGAGAAATTAAACCGTCATAGATGTTCGATGTAAACGTGCATTACTGTCCACCAAGGTTAAGTGTTTACCAGCTGTACATGTGAAAAGTGGGAGTAGTCTCTCATAATGTACGTTTAGGCATAATCTATATGGCTCAAAGACGTAAAGGTGCGTGAATCCATTAAATAAGGTAGCCCCCCCCCCCACACACACACACCAGGATACGACAGACACCACCAAACTGGTCTCTTTCTATGACACTAATGTATTGTGCTGGCTACCCCAAGACTGTACACAGAAAGGCACAGGACTGGCAGTTGATCTCCCCCTCCCCCCGTCCCCCGCTACTTAGAAAAAAAGTCTTTGCAAACCAATCCTTCATTCGAATGTGCAACGAGGATCATTCTGCAAATAAAAGCGGGATTCTTTTGCGAAGATCATACTCGCCATCTCGCTCATGACTAACTCTCGATGTTGCTGAGTCCTGGGCCCTTCTCTGCAGTGCAGCGAGCAGGTCACACATTATCGAACGGGTAGCGTATAGATCTACTGCTCTGAACCTCTGATGCGAAGTTTGTCTGGAAACTGTAACTCCTGAGGCAGCTGTATACTTCCTGGGCTATTTGCCAGCAGTGATATTGAACTTTTTTCCAACTAAGTTCAGGTGACGGTCCCTTTGTAAAATGAGAAAGGGATAGTGTTGTACCTACAGTGCGACTAAAATTATGTGGCTAGTTGCGCAGTCACTTGGCGCTACCGTGTTAATACATCGGCTGCAGCTCGGTTAAAGGCGAAACGCATACAGGCAGGTCACTCCACAAGTTAATGTAACGCGGAGCAATGTGGGAGGAGGTTGCCGTTGTATATGGCGGGAACATGAGGAGCTCTGTCCGCAGCTGATTATAAGCGCTTAGGGTTAAGTGACCAATGACTAAACTGAGGCAGACGACGCGTTAGTACACCTGAATTTACACTCGTGTCCTAACCGAACCACAACTTCTTGATGTTCAATGCATCCAAGAAAACGGCAGTTAGCAACACGCAAAAGCACCAAGAACTTCAATTTCCCCCTCTTTTGGTTCCTTCTGTTACGTTGTCCAAGTGTTACACGACCACTCTCACGTAACTGGTTGAATAAGTTGCCGAATGACTGCCAAGATGGTTGACCTCTATTGGGATGTCTTGCCACATACACCGTTTAAAAACGAACCGCATTGTCCCTTTACTCTCCATACATCACGAACATGTCTGCTTTTTCTGCATTGATAAATCCCATCGTCCACTCGCGACCTACTGCTTGGACCGGCACACACTAATTGATAAGCAAGTCCAAGTGCACTCAACGAACACACATGCTCACTGTAAGCAAACATAAAACATCGTACCTAGCAACTACACAGGTTAAAAGGCACAAACTAGTGTCGGCGTGGAAACTTTTCAAAATGTGATATCTCGTAAACGACTCACACTAGACCTGTGAAACAAACACCACTGACATTCTAATTTACTCTACTAGTAGTCTATTAATGTCAATAGGCCTTTCTCCATTTAAAAAAGTGTATGTTTGTACAAAAAATACACTTTCTAAGGATTACCCAGATTTTTTGATTGCCTAGCAACACGAGCCCTTGGCTACCAATCCATTTTGTGAAAACCGCACATCAATAGTGCTTTTCTTTTCTGCAATATTTGCGGTGCACGTTTCAGGTGATTCACAATGTATAGCATTACTTTAATGTCCTAACAATGTCCCCCACATCGAAAATGGAAGCTTGTATTAGTCTATTTCAAAATGTATTTAACTTGTAATTGGTCTGTGACAGAACTTCTCCTTAACTGGATTTCACTTGCTGATTATTGATGTGTAATAGAGGAATATTCGAACACATAGTCAGTTAAATACTGACACTATTTTGTCGACTGCAATAGCTTTAAATCTGAGTAGAAAATTTGTTCCTAGGTACATATCTATGTTGCATCTTGGAACAGTTCTTTAATTTTTCGGAGTAATTTTTGTACTTTCAGAGAAAGACTGCGGTGCACTTAAAGTGAATGCTATCATTTCAAAATGGAATCAGAAAATACATTAAACTTCTGTTACGGTATTGGCTAGAGAGGGAAGTCTGAAAAGTGTTCCATGGTATCACACTCTCACCCAATCTTGGTACTGGCCAACGACGCAACCATTCCGAGAGTCTTAAATTCAAGCTGCTGAAAAAGTTTGGCCTGCTTCAATTCGTCTGAGCCTTCTCAGTAGTACCGAACGACTGAAATTAAAGTGCAGCTACTCACAGAGGTTCAGAGTGGGCTTAATTACCATATGGCAGCGAAACTTGGTAGTTATGCATTGATATGGAACTGATTTAAACCGGATAAAATTGGTTCCAGTTTTGGCCACTGGGCGCAAATATGGCACCGTGAAAGCAAGAAGGACGTATAGAAATGTCTCCACATGGAATAAATTTTGGTTGTGCGCAGAAAAGATCAAACAAACGAGAAAGACATAATGCTAACGTTATTAGTAACCGCCACTTACACAGTTTCTTCAATATCGGTACCGGAGATCTAGGCGTGATGCTGCACAGCATCAGATTTGCACCTGGTGGCTAAAATTAGAACTATTTTTTTCTAACGTAAGTCGACACCACATCAATGCATGCATTAGCATATCTACGAAGTTAGGCTGCAGTAGGTAATTACAGGATACAATGGACCTCCGTGAGCAGCTCCATATTAACTATAACCACCCAGTATAACAAAGAATCCTCGGACGGTTTGAAGTAGGACAGACATAGAACACTGTTTCAGCATCATTGTCTTCAAGACTTTGGGAGTGGTCGCAAGGTAAAGAAAATTTCACTGTAGGCCAGTATCAAGAGTATGTGCCCGATACCAAACGGCTAAAATGGTTATCCAAATCCTGTTTCAGGTTGCATGTCTAACGGCTTCCAGAGATGCTAAGAGATATAATTTGCAGTTAAAGGTTTAAAGCAGTAAGTAAAATGTTGAAGAGGGAAACTGTGTATTTCTCTTGAGGCAGCGTAACTCCTAGCGCGCTAATAACTCAGGCTATATTCATCCAATATTGGACAAAGAGAGCACTTACGGTCTTCCAACAGACTTTAAACGTAATTTCAAATCTGTTAGAAACTTTTTCGCGCTGATATTATGCACAAAATAATGAAAGGAAAAAGATTTATTGCTTACTACACTTTCGCTGTCCACTGCTTCAGCATTTGGCACGACATTTTAATTTATTACTTCTTCCCTACTAACTTTGTTTGAAACACATTTTTCTGTCGGTATCCAGATATACTTCTGAATGTATCTACAAAATTATATCATTGTACAACACGTAGTCCAGGAGAGATGATATCAGAAACATTGAAATGCATGAAAAACTGGTTTTTCAAATTACCCATACTCATACAAAATGAGATCACTTAGAGACTCTCAACAAACTTTAAACACAGTTTCAGACGTTTTCTAACCTTTTCCTCACTTACTGCACCACAAAATAATAAAAGGAAAACAATTTATCACTCACATGTGGCGAAACGTCGGCGTCGAGCATGACGTTTTAATTTATTATTTTCTATTCCTAACTCTGATCACTACCCATTTTTCGGGCAATTTTGCTTTTCATTTTTTCATTAGTCTATGAGCGAATACTTTGAATTTTAAGAAACCTACAAAGACATATCAGATTTCAAGGTGACTGTCTCTATAATGCACATTCAGGAATCTATAATACTTCCATGTCAAAATTTATACAGTAGCAGCTGATCGGTATGAGTCGCGCACGCCAGTGAGTTGCGAGTACTAGAAGATAACAACAAAACACTCCCCCTCTCACAGTCTCTTATCCCGCTGTGAACCCGCCACTTACCTCTCTGCCGCTGAGGGAAGCGGCCAGCTTTACTTAGCTCACGGTCGAATTCACCAAAGTCAATTAAAATTAAGCACCTCTTAAAATGTTACTGTTTCGGTTAGTATATTTGTTACTGAGCAAAATTTTGGAAATTTTTGGTAAGTTACTAATGTGAGCTGACGTTTTTAGGTTTAGCTGTTAGTTCCCAGATGCGAATTATTATAAAATACAGCGGAGAACCGTAGACCGCACGAATTCTTGATTCTGTCTGCATGAGGCGCGCGGGCCGTAGTTTGACGGCCATTGGTTTCGTACGCTTTGCGTCAGTTATTTAATGATTATCCTCATTTGTAAAGTAATTAGACGTTTGATGCTGTTTTATGCATCAAAATTCGTATCTTTAAAGAACCGAGGAGTGGGGTGGAGGGGTGGGTGTTACTTGTTCTACGCTAATAAACAGGGGCAGTTCCTATCTTTGTAGACCCACAACGTAAATTTCGATAATAGATTTCAGTCTGTTGATAACGAAATTACGTTTGAATCATGTACAGGATCTAGCAGGGTTAGTACGATAACAAGAAGATTCGGATAACAAAATCGTGGGTTATGTCTGCGTTCTTTAAGCAAGTATGCCGGTACACCCTACTCCCACGTTAACGGAGGATAAAGGCGCATACATCCAGGTAAATACAAAATACTTCCGATGGAGCAGATAGGAGTGGCTAACACGTTCTTATCTGTCGACGCAAAGATGTGTCGTCCTAGCTAAGAGGCACAGCCTTGATAAACAAACAGGTTCATCAGGAGATCTCCAGGTGGAAGCACCGTCACTTGAGAAATCTATCAAAATGCTGGCATCATTTTGTAGGTACGTGGGCTACTCAGAGCTCCAATACTGAAAGATGTTAATGCTCCTCTTAACGAGTAACAACAATTATCAGTTATATCACTGTAATAATTTTATAAGCTAAGGTAACTCAAAGTAAGCGGCATGCTACAATTCTTTAACAAAGTATCTTGCTGATTACTTTGGGTCAACGCAGATCATCATCATCATCATCATCATCATCATCATCATCTCAGACTTTTCCCACTTATGTGGGGCCGGCGTTGCTTTGCTGGATGCTCCTCTTCCATAAATGCCTATCCAGTGCTTCTTCTGAGCCATCCCTTCTTCCGTAGGTCCTCTACTACCTTGTCTTTCCATCTCAGTTTCAGTCTTCCTCTTCTCCTTAATCCTTCGATTTCTAGGTCCTCAACTCTTCTCCCCACGTACTACTCGACTCTTCTCTGCACATGTCCATACCATCTTAACCTACTTTCTCGGATCTTCTTCCCTATGGGCCGCACTTTCATTGTTCCCCTGATGCACCCATTCCTTAGGCTATCCTTTCCTGCCACCCCACTCATCTACCTTAACATTTTCATTTCTAACTTTTCCATCTTTTTCTGTTAGGATTTTGTAATTGGCCAAGTTTCTGCACTATACAGCATCGCAGGCCTCGCCACAGACTTGTAAGGCTTTGCTTTTATTTTGGAGCTAACGTCCTTATCACAGTACTCAGCTCACTTTCCTCCACTTCATCCACCCACTATTTATCCTGTGCTGTATTTCGGCGTCCAGTCCTCCATCACTTTCCATGTAAGAGCCTAGGTATTTAAATTTCTTGACCAGCGTCAGTTGTTCTCCTTGCAGGTTAATATATAGATCTTTAGCATCCTTTGTACACATATGCTCTGTTTTCACTGTTTTAATTCTCATTCGCCTTTCCTCTAGAGCTTTTATCCACTGTTAAAGCTTGTCTTGGAGTGCCTCCTGGGTGGGTTCACAGATTACATCACCGGCAAACATCATGCTCCAAGGTACCTCTTTTTTTACAACTTTGACTAGTACATCCACGACAACGTCAAAGAGATATGGGCTGAAAACGGATCCCTGATGTAGTCCTACTCGCATTGGAAATTTTGCGGCCGGCCGGAGTGGCCGTGCAGTTCTAGGCGCTTCAGTCTGGAACCGCGCGACCACTACGGTCACAGGTTCGAATCCTGCCTTGGGCATGGGTGTGTGTGATGTCCTTAGGTTAGTTAGGTTTAATTAGTTCTAAGTTCTAGGCGACTGATGACCTCAGAAGTTAAGTCACATAGTGCTCAGAGCCATTTGAACCATTTGGAAATGTTGCACCTGCACTGCTCCTGACTTGTGTCATTGCACCTTCTTACATGTCTTTTACCACCCTGATATATTTTTCTGGCAGGCTCAGACATCTCCATATCTCTTGCATCGGCACTCTGTTATTATGCCTTCTTTTTCAAGATCGATAAAGCCCATATGCAGTTCGGCTAGTACTTCTCTGTGCTTCTCCATCAGTTGCTTTAATGCAAATATCGCGCCGGTTGTTCCTCTTCCCGGCATAAATCCAAACTGTTCTTCGCATACTTCAGTTTCTAGATGCAACCTCTTCTCAATTGTCCTTTCCCAGATCTTCATTGTATGGGACATCAGTTTTATCCCTCTATAATTGGGTTCACGCAGATGACACTCAACAAATGAGTCTCTTCCGGTGGATTTTTCGAGCATGCAGAACAGAAGCGTATCTCGAAAACTCCATAGCCAACAGTGTCATTCTGCCGATTACGGCAGCGCGTGTGCTTGAAAGTATGTGTTAGACATTTGCTGTGACAACAATGTTAGTAGTTTTTGATGACGGCTATGTTACTATCTTTTATCTGTATCTGCTTTACAGAGAAGCGTCGTTAGAAAAATCTAATTACACGATGGACATGTTCCAGCGATGCTAGTTACCAAAAGAGAATAGCTGACGCATCAGAAACAGAGAGTTAACTGACGACGTTGCCTCTGCCTTTCTGTCCGCAGAACTCCGCCTTCATAGTTAAAAATTATGAGGGAGCAGGAGGAATCAGGTTATTCTGAGAAGGGAGAGAATCACAGAAATCTTGGGAAATGTGAAGAGGCAGACGCTCTAAGATTTCCATTGACTGATGCACCAACATGTGCTTTAAAAGTTGTAACCGTCTTTTCACGAGGCATCCGGTAACTTACTGCAGGCCGCCTTCGCGCTCTTGCTGTTGAACTTATAAAGATAACGACAGACATTTTACAGTCCACAAAGAATTTACAAAAGGTCGTCTTTCCCCTCGCTACGTCTATGGATGTAATGGCAAGAGGTTGTGTTGTAAAATAGTGCTCTCTGGGATTAGTTGGAAGTCCGCTGCATGTGTATAGTTTATGCAAGTAGGTTGTAAACTTACGAGTACAAGTCTAATATTTTACTTGACAGGTTGTTTTAATTCAAATAAGTACATTTTAGAATTTCTGTTCCCCTTTATTGCCAGTTCATCTAAACATTTTTAACAGGGTAGGTTGCACTAATATGGGGAAGGCCTCAGATACGGCCAACCGATGTGGCTCATATTTGGCAGATAAAATAAAAGACTATGAGATATTTTGGCCCAAATCTCCTTTTATTTATAAAAATTACCCCCAAAGTTTATGATGTGCAATCGAGGGGATCGACAGATAACTGAAAATTGAACATTCTTAATCATTATACATGGGGTCCGTAAACGCATGTTTTAGAAACAGAGGAAAGATACTGTGTCGACTGTCGCTTGTGTACACACGAGGTAAACGCAGTTCAACGAAAGCGCAGCTGGAGCAGTGACCAAGGCATATGGCTGCAAAGTAAAGAACCTGTGTTTCATTCCGAGACGCATTCTGCAGTAATTTTCTGATTTTTGATTTTTTTTCCGCTTCGAACTAAATGGGAATTGGAGTGTTAATAATGGAAATAAATTAAAAAAAACGTAATGAAAACGTAGACAAATAAATTTCTCAAACAACTTGGATTAGTAAAGAACTACAAATGCCGGCCGGAGTGGCCGAGCGGTTTTAGGCGCTACAGTCTGGAATCGCGCGACCGCTACTGTCGTGTTCGAATCCTGCCTCGGGCATGGATGTGTATGATGTCCTTAGGTTAGTTAGGTTTAAGTAGTTCTAAGTTCTAGGGGTCTGATGACCTCAGAAGTTAAGTCCCATAGTGCTCAGAGTCATTTGAACCTTTTTTGTGGAAGGTACAAACAGAGATATGGGAGCCATGAAGTCACATTAATGTAACTGGACAGTGTATATCGTATGATAGGACTGTCTGGTGAGCCATTGGATGTCACAGGTGATAGATACCATTCCCAAACGACTTTTATGTCAGTGACCATTGATAGAGCTCGTAACAACAACCAGATACGGGTTCTCCCATGGTCCTCTTAGTCTGTAGCACGTCGCTGATGGAAAATGTCTGGGATTTTGTCTATCTGTATTTTATCTATGTAACATCACTACGGACTTAAATAAAACATGTCTGGAATACCTTCCCTCGTATGTGATACAACGACGAAATATTCGGAACAGGCTCACCATTCTATCTGCCTCAGGACTCAGCATAAATCCTTTTTGAAGATGATATAAGCATTATTGTCAAGCTGAACATAGAAGCAACAACAGGGAGTAATAAATGATATTTTTGATAAAGTTGCAAAACACTTTATATGCTGTGTAGCCCCAGACGTGGAAGTACTTGTATTCCGTTATTTATTACACCATTTTTTAACTTGAGGTGTAGACAATATTGTTTATTATATTTCTTCCCCATTTTTCTGCTCTGGTATGTACCGGGGTACGTAACTGTAAGCTGTAAAACAGATCGTTTTAATACAGTAGAATTATTTAACAGCTGTTGCGGTTACTCGTCTGTTAAGTTCTGTTGAAGCTATTAACTGGTTCTGCACAAATATATTAGCATTAAACACTGAAAGAAAGAAGAAAGCTCCTCCAGTGTTGTGCTGCTGGAAACACCCCACTTCCTATTGACGCAGTGCAAAATAAAGAAGAACATTTCATAACAATAATAAACAGGGTAGAAATTTCTAAGTTATTTGGAGCGAATAATGACGAAAACTCAAACTGAAGAAGAAACAACATATAATTGATCTGCGAAGACATTAAGCTTCATCTACTTCTGCAATAAAAATAATTGCCAATTAGGCAACATATATAACAAAAAATTAACGTATTTCATAAAATCTTTCATATTCAAAGCGAAAATGTTCTGGGTAACTCCACATCTAGGCCTAAGGTATTCATATCAGACAAGAAAGTAATTAGTATCATTGTAGGGTTAACATGTTATATTCATTCACTGGGGAAATCTAGTGGTCACAAACCATTGTAGGTTGAGAGTAATAGAGAGATACACAAACACAACAGAAAAAAACAACTAATCTACACATCCCCCAAGTGCGTCAAACTTTTCACAAGAAGGAGTGAAATACGCAGCTACAAGACTCTTTGACAATCTGCCTATGGAAACAGAATGTCTGACTCTGTATATAATTATCTCTGTAATTTTTTGTTCAACTGACATGTTCCGTGCCATAACTATAATCTTGAATATGATCTACAAAACATGGAATTGACTAGCTAATAAATAGGAAGACACAGATTTTCGGCGTTTATTAACGAAGGGACTGTATGTTCATAACGAATCACCTTCAAATCGTCAAATGACAAAATGCTGAAAGAGCCTTTAGTTGTTTGCCATCCAGAATTGATAAGTACAACGAACTATCACTTCTAGCTTCTTGATTAAAATTTCATTTATTCACAGCATTACCATTTTGCGTTACAAAATTCGTTTTTAGTATGCCCGTGAAAAACCAGAGACAGAATTCTCGAAGGAATTTATGCTGATTTCATGATCCGAGACGTCTCAGTTTCAACATACATGTTCTGCAACTCAAAATGAATCAATGTGATGTAAAGAAGCTCTTAATCAAGCCACTGGAGGTGATATTTCATTGTGCTTATCAACTTAGAATCTCGTTAAAACCACACACATATGTGAAAATAATCAAAACTATAATAGATTTATATCACATGTCCAGTAAGTAAACATAGCAATCTTTGCTTCAAATGTCTTTTTATAATGTGTCATATATTCTCTGTAGCAACAGGCCTGCCCATACTCAGTGCCATATTCTTGAAATTAAGTTGTTACCCTTGTTTTTAGTTCTTGAAGAACAGTACATTTGGAGGACAAGTTCAGATGTAACTATAACTGTGACGCAACACACGACAAAATGGCATTTAATTTACAAGTAAATTAAAAACCGAAATATTTCCACGAATTAGAAATTCATCTTCGCCGACTTCTTCGTTTATCTTGGCATTAAACAGTTCGTAAACCTGTGTTTCCGTCGTTTTGGCATCTCAATTACGTTCCCTCATACGCAAGCCGAATCTAATGTTCATCAAAAATGTTATGATAAGTCAGTCGACAGAATTTGTTACTTAGCATTTAATGCGTATCATTAATTCAGAGTGCTAAGAAAGACTAAAAGGCTGTCGTGGAAAACAGCACTAAAACTTGTACGCAATTTCCAGTAAACACAGTGTTGTAACACTCTAAATGTTATACATTAGAAAAATTCTCTTAAGTCATCCAGGAAACGCAAATGATTTATTCAACAGGGGTTGTTCAACACTTTCAAGGATCCCACTGCTATAACTTTAAATCTCTAGAGTTTTTATGTGTTCTCTAAATATCTATTTTTAGAACTGAAAAGTCTCTAAAGGGAATTACTGCATCTCTGACATTGTATATACCTCTATGAAATTTGCTTTTAGTCTTCCCTCCCTCCCTCTCTCTCTCTCTCTCTCTCACACACACAAACACACACTTGTACACTTAATTCCAGTGGAATAAGGGGAAAACAGATTCCAAGAAAGCCACTACAGTTTACAGGGGATGTGTGTACATGATCTATCTCTACACGACCGTTTGTTTATATTACAAACTGTTATTGTTGTCGATCACATTAAAGGAAAATTAAGATCGAAAATATCTCTCTAAATAGCATGTGAAGCTACGAGTCCGGATGACGATGTCACAAATCAGTTTTGTCACGTCAGTGCTCATTTGTAATCAAATAACTAGCATTTCATCGCTTGAATTTCAAGCCATATTTCCTTAAATTCTAGAGATTTCTGTTGCGCTCACCACAGAACTTAAAGAGACACATTTCAAACAAATACCATTCGAAACATAGAGAAAATGAAACATACCAATTTTTTACCCGAATTGTCAATAGTACCAAAATTTTGATAGTTACTCATGGTAAGTGCACTTCTCAATGAAACAGATATCAGATTACCTTTATTGCTACTCGCATTGTTGTCGGTATTCATTTTCTTCACCCACCAAAACTTAAAACAGCGCCGATCGATAAGAAAACCCAACTGTGCTATGTTGGTCAGAGAATCTCGTCCTTTATAATAGTTTTGGACACAAGTTTTATCTCTGTGGAAGCGACTTGTTACTGTAGCAAGTCAGAGGCACATTTTGAAAATAATGTTTCCTCTTTCCTGTTCTTTGCACAATGCCTGTAAAATGAAATATGCTTTTTTTTACGAGCCATGTCGGTAATACAATCTTTTCATCACTGTTCATTAGTCAGATCCAAAAACTCAAAAGAAGGAAGAAAGAAAATCTATATCCAGGAATTGCCTATTTCTTTTAGTAAGTGATTTCTAAGCATTATGCATCATTCGCGATGGCTATCAAGTAGCAAGTTGCAAGCTGATAGTATGATACAGTGTAGTATAACAGTTTATCTTCGAAAGGAATAGACATTATTTAGTTGTAAACCCTGATCTTCCTGATGGCGTAGCAGTATGATATCAGCGTGCGGTTAGATTATCAGGGTATACTGGACAGCAGCACGGATACCTCGGATTTGTTCAAGTCACTGGAAAGTGTCACAGAAATGCCCAAATAACCAGCATATGGAGACACTGGTTCCCTTCAGAACATTTATTTATAAGGTTGTCTATATTTTAGTGATAAATTTGGAAATTCCTTGCAGCTCCCTTTGTACTGGTCCATTAGGAATCACTTAAATAAGATCAGATCGATCGCAGCCCTCAGAGAGATACACGAGCATGCTTTTTCCATGCTCTAGCCCTGAATGGAACTGGAACATCACTTAAAAGAGGTACAGTGAGGAATACTCTGCCATGTATGTCTCAGTTATTTTCAAAGCTCGAACATTATGGTGATATAAATGTAAGGGGCATACTCTTTTGCGTGGTATACAGTCTTCAATATTTGCTCCTAGTTACAAACTATAGTTGTGGTTTTTCCAGAGGACGTATGTTGATATAGGTGCCGGCAGTGATTTCTATACAACTTGCGTGGTGAACTCTAGACTGGTGCCATAGATGTTCCACATCACTGCAGATTAGCGTCTCCGAATAGTTTGCCATTTAGCAAGTAGACAAAAAGTTTCGATCGGTCTGTACATGATTAAGGATAATCAACTTATTTCTGGTTATAAGCCTTATGCTACCGACTGCAGCAGTTACTAAATCATGGGACTAGACTGCAGTACTTGATTAGATGTACCCTACTACCTCACCACAATAATTCCTTCCTTCCACATGTGAAAAAAGAATTGCAGTCTGTTGTGGTTTTGCTCTTGAAAACAAATGAGAAAGATTTTGACTAACAAAATAAATTAAAATTTTGATGGTGCTTTTATTGGGTGCGTTCTGTGGGAAATTGACAATATTTAGTAGTTTTCACCCTAGTGGGTAACAGTTGTCCAAACATCACTATGTAACAAACAAGTTGTTTCTTGTGATCACAGAGGACAGCCGATTATGACAATCGTTAGTAGCACACTATCAGGGATAATTCAGTCCTTTGTAATCGAAGAAGGCACTTTGTAAACCTTTCTTGGCTGGGGAGGAGATGGAACTTTGACGCGAGTAATTTTATGCGACAAACACGTCAGAGCTCTACCACAGTCGTGATGGAATGTCGAGACTATTTTCATGTCGTACTGAGACGCAGTTTGCTACCCCAGTAGGTTCAAATTTGCAGCCGCATATGCTGGAATAGTACTAGTATGGTCGCGCCGTGAGATCTCTGCTGTCAGACGGCGGAGAAGCTAATTTCACTAGAAAAAAAAGAAAAAAAATGAAATGATCGTGTGGCATTGATGGCCAGTAATACCGATATGGCAAATTTCGGCCGTCGAGATGCAAGTCTTATCAGCTGACGTCACATTGGGTGACTTGCCTGTCGATGACGATGAAACGAAAATGAGGCCAACATAACATCCAGTTTCCGAGTAGAGAAAATCTCCGACCCAGACGGGAATCAAACCTCAACCGACCACATTGCAGTAAGACAAGCTGATCACTCAGCTAAGACGGAGAACAGTACACCTCGAAGCTTACAGGTAAGTAACGTTAAAATGACTTGTCCTTCGTAACACTTGAGTCGACCACGAAACTCTACAGCTGTCGACAATTGACGAAGTATGGAGACGCCATACTGGATTTCGTTGTTTACTTGCATCATATGAACATATGCTGTCATACACGCGTCACTCTTGGTACGATTTGTTATATTTAGATTTAGTTAATGACATACCGGCGGTAAAAGCGTTCAGGAGTTACTAAGACGAAAGTGTTACGTGAAAATCAGTAGTTGTACAGTAGTCGAAATGACGTGCAGTTACAAAGCCGAACGAAGTAGGTTGGTGTCTTGCTACATTCAGATATTTTTTGATACACCCTCGCGTACAGAACTTCCTTATTACTTTAATAGATGTATGTTTTTCAATATTTGATATTATACACATCTATCGCAATATATAAAGGGGAAACGATGTTCCCAAAAATCTTGCAAAGTTCTTTCCCAGTTTTCTTAAAATTTTTACACAGCACTGTACTCTTAATAAACGTTTGTACGGAAACAGGCTTACATGGTTTCCGGTCAGTGTGTTTTTACCGTGGTCAGTTATAGTGCCCTTTCATTACCTCTTATCATACAGTAACCCAAAAATAAAAACTGTGCTTTACACTGTTAACTCATTGTACAAACATTTTTTAAACAATAATTGTGTAGTTGTGCTTTGAATATTCGTTGTTTTGCTTTCTACCTAAGATTCAGTTTTAACCGCGATATCACAGCATTTCGACAAGAGACAAATTTTTCGTGTGGTCAGTTGTATGTTGTTCTTTCACGAACTGTTATTCCAAAAAAAACCGTTCACATATGTACCACAAAGTATCTAATAAACAAAAAATGTTGTATATTCTGATGTTTTGTAAATGTTTTCTACACAGTAACTTGAAAAACCTTAAAAAGAATAAAGCCAAAATTGACAACGAAGGAATCTTTCCCATTCCTATTTTATATCATTTATAATTTCGAGTCCCATCCCTTCAAAAGTTGGCGAATCAGGAACCAGAATCCAAAATTTGTGTCCTGACTTAATTCTCAAGGATAATCCAAATTAGAACGTATATGCAGTCACCATACATATTTAGCGATTTCAAGGCATTGCTGGGTTCGTTGGTATAGATAGAAGAGATCTCTCCCTCAAGAATGAGTTTGTTCGATTTTGTGAACATGCCAGGGACCAGAAATTAACTGCGAGAATGGTCGTCTCGCATCCACATTAACTGCAATAATCTCGGAGGTAATGAGGTAGTGAATGTTATAAATGACTTGGTGATGTATGTACCTGCAAATATTCATTAGTCTATATAGACAAAGCAATGGAGTCGTGTGACAACTTTAGTTTTTTTAATGGGATTGATCGGTATATTTTGGAAAAAATGCCTTTCTTCTTTTTTTGCCGAAGCAGTTTCATGCATTTTTAATGTTTCACTCACTGTTTCTGAGTACGTGTACCAATGTTGCATTTCGTAACTTAGGTACAGAAGGAACGTAATATTCTGTAAATATAACTGGAACATATTTATTGCATGGATTTTGTACCACGAATGAATCAACAATTTATTCTAATAGACAATATAAGACTTTATGATTTATCCGCATATTAATTACACGTGTTTATGAATTGGCGTTCAGGTGAAACGCGTGAACTCTTGCACATTTTGACACTTGCCTTTCATCTAGGAGTCTCTTGAAAGCTTTTAAGGGCGATGTGTCATTAACGCGTCACGTGGTACTAACTTCTCCTTTACAGAAACGTTACCTATGTTCTGGCGTTGTATGAAAGCGATCAAGAGCGCCTTTATCGTTTGGAGAAGGACCTCGTCACAACAGAGTCGGCTCATCCAACGCCTCTTCCCCCTTCAAACATGCCTTATTTCCGTAAAACTCCATGTGACCAGGAAACTCGATAGCAGTCGACAAACGAGCTGGAAAGTACACGTCATTTTGGCGTCGCTGCCAAGTAAGATTCGAGTTAAATTGACATATCCCTTCAGAGAGCCGAGGGGAAAGATGGGAGGAAAGTACTATGCGCACAGACACAACGCCAGTAGCCAAGTCGTAGTGGCAAACTCAGTCGTGCCTTCGTTAGTAGTTCTGACTGTAGCGTCGGCGCCAGCTGACATGCCTACAAGCTGTTGCAATTTCTCCTGACGCGCAGGTGGTACGACAGACATTCAATAATTAAAGAGAGAAATTGATGTATAAATGAAACAGTTGTAGGACCAGCTTTGTACTTTCACAAATTTATCTTGGCATCATTGGGATGGGCTGAGAATACCTGACAGATAAATATTGTTTTGCTTATATACTCAATATTGCATTTGACGTTGGCGTGTCTGCTTAAAGTTTCGATGTGAGTTAAACAACGTCCAGTGATCATTATTTTTTCTTTCCTGAGTATGAAAACCAGCTAAAAACTTTTCTCGAATGATTTTACAATATGGTGTAAGTAGTATGAAAAATGATTCAAATGGTTCTGAGCACTATGGGACTTAACATCTGAGGTCATCAGACCCCTGGAACTTAGAACTATTCAAACCTAACTAACTTAAGGACATCACACACATCCATGCCCGAGGCAGGATTCGAACCTGCGACCGTATCGGTCGCGCGGTTCCAGACTGAAGCGCCTAGAACCGCTCGGTCACAACGGCCGGCTAAGTTGTATGAACCGAGGAATTTTTTTATAAGTGGGTAGAACAGTTAACGGTAGAACCTGTGTGACTGACGAGCAACGTCTCTGGCCGGCCAATTGAAGTGTCTGCGCCTTTGCTTAAAACTCTTACGGCATTATTCGTGTAGACCGACGTGTTACAATTGAAGATATAGCGAAAACCGCTGCAGTACGTCCTCAAGCACAGCAAAATAAGTGCAGTGTGAGTCCCTAAAGAGTTAACGGAACAACACATGGACAAAAGACTTAACATGTGAAAAGAGTTTTGAAAACGCTATAAAAAGGAAGGTGACCCCTTTATAAACAAGATTTTAAAGTATGATGGATCATGGCTTTACCAATTTGGACCAGAGTCCGAAAGACAAGACAGAGAATGGAAACACACCAACTCCTCTGTCCGATTAGAAATTCAGAACTCAAGCATCAGTGGGAAGAGTCATGTTGACCGTCTTTTGGGATGCCCAAAGTGTGGTCTTTTGTGATTATTTGGAAGACTGGTGTGCTATAAAGACGTCATGTTGCTACATGACAATGTTCGCTCTCATACTGCCCAGCTCACCAAAGCAAAAATTGAAAAAGTTTGTCGAGAGATATTGTCTCATCCTACCGACATTTCAGGTTTTGCTCACTCAGATTTTCTTTTGTTTACTCCACTCACAGAGGCATTGGGCGGACAAATGTTCGTCAGAAACAATGACCTTGAGGCAAAGTATTAATATTGGTGAGGATTATGCTGAGAAGTAGTGAAAGTTTCATTTTGTAGAAATAGACATTTTTTTCTAGAGTTATTAGTCGCCTTAATTGTTGAATGTCCCTCGTTCATATGGAACCTGGTCTTATCTCTGCTTACCACTGCGCACTGTCTTCTTTCCAAGGTTCAAAAATGACTCTGAGCACTATGGGACTTAACAGCTGTGGTCATCAGTCTCCTAGAACTTAGAACTACTTAAACCTAACTAACTTAAGGACATGACACACATCCATGCCCGAGGCAGGATTCGAACCTGCGGCCGTAGCTCTTTGCAAGGGTGTCGGTAATTTCATTTTCTCTTACATAACAGTGCCCTTTCAACCACATTTTCATGGCTTTTCTAACACGATGATATAATTCATACATGACCGATTCCTCCTCCCACCATCCTTCCCCTCTCACTTCTTTCTCACCAATGCCCACCTCTCCAGCATTCGCCACGGACAACGCACCGCTCTTATTGTCGAGGAAACGTTTGTAACAGTCCGTCATTGAACAATTCCTCCAAATGACCACAAGGTGTTTTTTCACGCTATTATACAAACGGAACGTAAACGAGGGAGATTTAATAAGTAATGGCACACATTTTTTTCTGAAAGCAGTTTGATTTTATTCATGACTGGAATACAGCATATTACTTGCCACTCTTTTGGCTACAGTACCGCATTGCGACGGTTTTGCGCCACCTGCATACTGGGTGACGTCTGAGCCAACGTCTCGCTGCATCAGTAACCTCCTCATTATGCGTCTACTATTTCTCGTGGAGTGCATCCTTCATCGGGCCAAACAGGTGGAAGTCGGAAGGTGGGAGATCCGAGCTGTAGGATTGATGAGGAAGCACAGTACAAAGAAGTTTTGTGAGGTCCCGTTGGGGCGCAGGATTGTGGGAGGCATTGCGTTGTCGTGGAGAAGTAGAAGTTCGTTTCCATTTTTATGGCGACAAGCCCGCTGAAATTGTTTTCAGTTTCCTCAGGATAGAACAATACACTTCGGAGTTGCTAGTTGCACCATGTGGGAGGGCATCAGAGTCACAGAAGACCGTCGCCATGAGTTTACCGGCCTTGAACTTTTACTTAAGAGAATTGGTAGTGCTGGAGGTGCGCCATTCCATGGATTTCCGTTTTATTTCTGGTTCGAAGCAAAGAACTCGTGTTTCATCATTTGTGAGGATCTTCGACAAAAAAAAGTCACGATCAGCCTCGTAATGTGCAGGCAAGTTGGACATTTGTTGTTCTTTATGGTCTTCTGTTGCTCGGCGAAGAACCTAGCTGTCACCTTTGAGTAATCCAAGTAGTGGAAGAGTGTTTCAGCTCCACCAACAGAAACGTCCAGTTGTTCAGCGAGGTGTTTAGTTGTGATGCATCTCTCACCTCAAATGCGAGGTGGCGCAGTGGTTAGCACACTGGACTCGCATTCGGGAGGACGATGGTTCAATCCCGTCTCCAGCCATCCTGATTTAGGTTTTCCGTGATTTCCCTAAATCGTTTCAGGCAAATGCCGGGATGATTCCATTGAAAGGGCACGGCCGAATCCCTTCCCCATCCTTCCCTAACCCGAGCTTGCGCTCAGTCTCTCATGACCTCGTTGTCGACGGGACTTTAAACATTAACCACCACCACCATCACCTCATTTGAGAATGTCTGCACGTTCCATCAGTGCATGAATCACAGCTATGTGCATCCGGCTGGCACACGGGAGATTGCGCAGGTCTGTACGACCTTGTTGCAGTGATGATAGACGCCTCACCCAACGACTCTCCGTGCTTTTGTTCACTGTGAGGTCTCCGTACACATTCTACAAGCGCCTGTGAATATCTAGATGCTCTAGTTTTCCCAGAACAGAAAAATAATGACATCTCTCTGCTTGGAATGCACCTCCTTTGCAGACGCTACTTTGAAGGCTACGTTGAGCGCCGCCAGCTATCGGAACTTCATGAAACTATAGGGGCTGAAGCGGGAATATTCCACGATGTTTCGCAACAAATTCCGCAGTTTTTCAACCGAAACTGGCAGAGAAACAAATGTGTTGGATTACTTATTGAACGCCTCTCGTCATTTGCGAGCCTACTAAGGTGAGATAAGAGAAAAGTAGAAAACTTGGAAGCACATGTTCCCGAGCAGATGGTAGCGGGCTTGCGCGCATGTGAGCGGGCTTACCGTAACGAGTGAGCCACCGCGCCGCCGGACTGTGACTGCGCCCGCTATCCCGGAAGTGTGCGTTTAGGCCCAGCCTGGGCCCGGTGGCTTTATTATGGACCACCGAGCGGCGCGCCAGCGGAGGCAGCCTGCCCGCTATTTGGAACAATTGCGCGCCGTGCCAACTGCCGAGCCGGGATTCACAGACGCGCTACAGTACAGCGCGACCCGTGGGCGGCGACACTCAGCTGTCACATCTGCCGGCCCCTCTCAGTCTTTATCCGGCATGTTTATAGTCTCAACAAAAACGTGAAGACCAAGTACGCAGGCAGCAATACCGCTGCTGTCGGGAGGAAGAACGTTTGTGTTGGGACAAAGTGGAATTTCGTAAAACAAACCACCTTTTCCGATGCTATTTAGTGTACACTGACGTTAAACAAATCGCAACGCCAATGAGGAGGTGTGCGACAGAAACGAAATTTGGTAGGCGAGATTCTGCATCTGAAAGGTGATGTCTACTCAGATTTCGTGCCAGTCGGATTACAATGCTGTAGCGGTCCTGAGCGTTATTACCTTTGAGATCAAATGCGGTGAGTTGGTGTTAGTCAAGAATGCCTTTAATGATACAGTGATGCCATTGTCAACACCTCACTGAGTTTGAACGAGGTCGTCTAATAGGACTACGAGAAGCTGGTTATTCCTTTTACGATTTTGTGGAAAGACTTCTCAGGAACGTAGCCACTGTACATGATTGTTGGCAGCAGTGGTCACGAAAATGCACGGTCGCAACAATACCGGGCTGCGGACGGTCATGTGGCACTATTGAGAGATATTGCTGTGACGCATGACACTGCATCTGCAGCAGAAATTTGAGCAGCAGATGACACCACAGTGACACAACAATCTCTTCCAAATCGGTTATTTCAAGGACAGCTCCAAAACGGACACCTGCGTTGTACATTCTATTGACCCCAAAACACCACCATTTGCGACAGCAGAGGTGTCAAGCGGGAACTCATTGGAGAGCAGGGTGGAGGTCTGTTGTGTTTTATGATGCAAGCTGGTTCTTCCTTGCTGCCAGTGATGGCTGTGTGCTGATTAGAAGGAGGTCAGTTGAGGGCGTCGAACCAATCTGTCTGCATGTGAGACACCCTGGAACGGACAATTGTGGTCTGGGGTGCGATTCGTATAGCAGCAGAAACGTTCTCGTGGTCGTCCCATGCACCCTGATTGCAAATTTGCACATCAGTCTTGTGATTCGACCTGTTGTGATGCCATTCTCGAACAGCATTCCCGGCGGCGTTCTCTAACAGGATAACGCTCACCCACATATCGCTGTTGTAACCCAAAATTCTGTGCAGTGTGTCGACATGTCGTCTTGGCCTTCTCGACCAGCAGATCTGTCTTCAATCGAGCACATATGGGACATCATTCGACGACAACTCCAGCGTCATCCACATACAGCGTTAATTACTCCTGTACTAACCAACGAAGTGGAACAGGCATGTAACACCATCCCAGAAACTGACAGCTGACACCTGTACAACAGAAATTATTGCACATCTATCTCCTTGCATTCAGCGTACTGCTGGTTACACCGGTTATTAAGGGACCAACATTTCATTTTTGTAATGGCTTAACTTGTGATCTTGTAATATTAATCACTTAAATATGTTACCTACACAAATGTATTCCAGAAATTTCATTACTCTACAAGAACTTTTTTTTAATTTGATGTTACTATTTTTTCCCCAGTGCATATGATGATCAAATAAGTCTTCATTTGTTTCAATATCAACCAAAAAATACAGCACGTAGCAGCTTATAAATTGCTTGTGTGATAAGATCACAGTTCGTAATAATAGACATTCTCTTAAAAGAGATCAGTAGTAGGTTCGGAGCGCTGCGGACGGTGTAAGACTGGTACCAGAATCTCAGGTGACCACAGATAACGTAGGTCAGTCAGCGGTGTGTATATCAGTGAGTTGTATGGAATCAGCGCAGGCAGATGCTTCGACGTGAAGACGCAACAGAATGGCGGGAAGGAGATATCGTGTTGGGCCGTATTCGTGACCACTCCGTGAATGTAGTTGCCCGACTTGTTGGCAAGACATCTACGAGGAATAGTGTACCACTCGGAGCCATGTAACGTGGCATAAGAACGATCTTTGTAAATGGATCTTAACCAACAGGGACCAGAGACGGGTATAACCATTGTCAATGACAGTCGGCTATAAACCTGACGGGAATGTTGCTCTCAATGAGTGCAGGCCGACCTCAACCAGTTTCTGAGTGATCATAGCGAAGGGAAAGGCATGCACTGGAAATTCCAAGTCAGAAGCCTCTTATAATGCTATCGCTCACAGTGGCACATAGAGAAGTACGTCTTTCGTGGGTCAGATAATACAGAAACAATAACTGGCTGGAGGTATGTAGTGTGATAGGAAGACTCACGAGTCCACATGTTTTCAAATAACGCAAGCCATCAAGATTACCGGTAGCCCAATGAACTGCTTAATCTCTAAAGTGTGGAGGCCATAGTGATGTTTAAGGGTATTTCCTGACCGCGTCCGTTAACATCAGCCAGAAGTTTATTTCAAATTGTCGGCAGCCAAGTGTTGTTCTTCTACATTTTAACGATGAGTATGCTGTGGACATTCTCGTCTTCCAATACGACAACAACCGTGTTTACAGTACTGCACACATACGATTCTGGTATGACGAACACACTCTATCGAAACCCGACTCATAGAAAATAACTCATAATATTTGGAACAAAAGATAAAACGTAGCCATCAACATTCTCCCAGTTTGTGAGTTCTGTGGCATCTAATTATCTAAGTGATACAGGAACACTATCACATCCAGAAAGCTATGGCAGACAACAAAAAAGGAGTTGTAAATTGTTGTAGTTGTGCTGGGAAAGTCCCTGAGCTTCAAGCACTAATAGAAAGCACAGAAGCTGAAATCGTTATAGGTACAGAAAGCTGGCTAAAGCCTGAAATAAGTTCTGCAGAAATTTTTACGAAGTCTCAGGCGGTGTTCAGGAAAGATAGATTAGGCAGAATTGGTGGTGGAGTGTTTGTGTCTGTCAGTAGTGGTTTATCTTGTAGTGAAGTCGAAGTAGATACTCCGTGCCAATTGGTATGGATGGAGGTTATACTTAACAGCCGAACTAAGTTAATAATCGGCTCCTTCTACCGACCCCCAGACTCCGATGATATAGTTGCTGAACAGTTCAGAGAAAATTTGAGTCTCGTAACAAATAAATACCCTACTGATGCGGTTATAGTTGGTGGGGACTTCAACCTTTCCTCGATATGTTGGCAAAAATACTTGCTCAAAACCGGTGGTAGGCAGAAAACATCTTGCCCTAAATGCTGTCTCCGAAAATTATTTCGAGCAGTTAGTCCACGAACCCACACGAATTGTAAATGGTTGCGAAAACACACTTGACCTCTAAGCCACAAACAATCCAGAGCTGATAGAGAGCATCCTGACTGATACAGGGATTAGTGTTCACAAGGTCGTTGTAGCTCGGCTCAATACCGTTTCTTCCAAATCCACCAGAAACAACCGCAAAATAATTTTATTTAAAAAAGCGGATAAAGTGTCACTAGAAGCCTTCCTAAAAGACAATTTCCATTCCTTCCGAACTGACTATGCAAATGTAGACGAGATCTGGCTGAAATTCAAAGATATAGTAGCAACAGCAATTGAGAGTTTCATACCTCATAAATTGGTAAGGGATGGAACTGATCCCCCATGGTACACAAAACAGGTCCGAACGCTGTTGCAGAGGCAACGGAAAATGCATGCAAAGTTCAGAAGAACGCGAAATCACGAAGATTGACTAAAATTTACAGACGCGCGAAATTTGGCACCGACTTCAATGCGAGATACCTTTAATAGGATCAACAACGAGACATTGTCTCGAAATTTGCTAGAAAATCGGAACAAATTCTGGTCGTATGTAAAGTAAGGAAGCGGTAAGACGCAGTCAATACCTTCGCTGCGCAGTGCCGATGGTACTGTTACCGACAACTGTGCCGCTAAAGCGGAGTTATTGAACGCAGTTTTCCGAAATTCCTTCACCAGGGAAGACGAATGGAATATTCCAGAATTTTAAACACGAACAGTGGCTAGCATGAGTTTCTTAGAAGTAGATACCATTGGGGTTGCGAAGCAACTCAAATCGCTTGATACGGGCAAGTCTTCAGGTCCAGATTGTATACCGATTAGGTTCCTTTCAAATTACGCTGATACAATAGCCCCTTATTTAGCAATCATATACAACCGCTCGCTCAGCGATAGATCTGTACCTACAGACTGGAAAATTGCGCAGGTCGCACCAGTGTTTAAGAAGGGTAGTAGGAGTAATCCATCGAACTACAGACCTATATCATTGACGTCGGTTTGCAGTAGGGTTTTGGAGCATATACTGTATTCAAACATTATGAATCACCTCGAAGGAAATGATCTATTGATACGTAATCAGCATGGTTTCATAAAACATCATTCTTGTGCAACGCAGCTAGCTCTTTATTCGCCCGAAGTAATGGCCGCTATCGACAGGGGATCTCAAGTTGATTCCTTATTTCTAGATTTCCGGAAAGCTTTTGACACCGTTCCTCACAAGCGACTTCTAATCAAGCTGCGGGCCTGTGGGGTATCGTCTCAGTTGTGCGACTGGATTCGTGATTTCTGGTCAGGAAGGTCGCAGTTTGTAGTAATAGACGGCAAATCATCGAGTAAAACTGAAGTGATATCAGGTGTTCCCCAGGGAAGCGTCCTGGGACCTCTGCTGTTTCTGATCTATATAAATGACCTGGGTGACAATCTGAGCAGTTCTCTTTGGTTCTTCGCAGATGATGCCTTAATTTACCGTCTAGTAAGGTCATCCGAAGACCAGTATCAGATGCAAAGCGATTAACAAAAGATTGCTGTATCGTGTGGCAGGTGGCAGTTGACGCTAAATAACGAAAAGTGTAAGGTGATCCACATGAGTTCCAAAAGAAATCCGTTGGAATTCGATTACTCGATAAATAGTACAATTCTCAAAGCTGTCAATTCAACTAAGTACCTGTGTGTTAAAATTACGAACTACTTCAATTGGAAAGACCACATATATAATATTGTGGGGAAGGCGAGCCAAAGGTTGCGTTTCATTGGCACGACATTTAGAAGATGCAACAAGTCCACTAAAGAGACAGCTTACACTACACTCGTTCGTCCTCTGTTAGAATATTACTGCGCGGTGTGGGATCCTTACCAGATGGGATTGACGGAGGACATCGAATGGGTGCAAAAAAGGGCAGCTCGTTTTGTATTATCACGTAATAAGGGAGAGAGTGTGGCAGATATGATACGCGAGTTGGGATGGAAGTCATTAAAGCAAAGACGGTTTTCGTTGCGGCGAGATCTATTTACGAAATTTCAGTCACCAACTTTCTCTTCCGAATACGAAAATATTTTGTTGAGCCCAACCTACATAGGTAGGAATGATCACCAAAATAAAATAAGAAAAATCAGAGCTCGAACAGAAAGGTTTAGGTGTTCATTTTTCCCGGGCGCTGTTCGGGAGTGGAATGGTAGAAAGATAGTATGATTGTGGTTCGATGAACCCTCTGCCAAGCACTGAAATGTGAATTGCAGAGTAGTCACGTAGATGTAAATGTAGATGTAGATGTAGACAAACGACCTGACGCACTTAAACTCAAACTCTCTGTTAAACTTAAAAAAGAAGTGAAAAAGTAATTAAAAATCCTTTTGTACACACAACCATGTTAAAAGAAATACAAATTCACATACACTCACGCAAGCACTCACGCACACACACACACACACACACACACACACACACACACACACACACACACACTAACGCGCACACACCGGGATACATCACTGACACCACAAACACACATTACATTCGACGGTTGGTAATAATATTCAGCAGCCGGTGACGCCATCCAGAAAATAACATGAAGTAAGCAAATGTTTACTTCCTTCTGCTGCGAAACGAAATTTCTTATGGCAATAAAGAGACGAAGATACGTGTATCTTCCGCGCCTCTGAAGACGCCTCAGATGAACGGCATCTCGTTCAAGTGGAGAAGGGAATCCTGACTCGAAAGGAATTTTTCATTGCGTTGGTAAAAATGCTAAATATGCTGATCGGCTCTTATGGGGCATAGCAATTAAAGAATTTCATAGATCGAGTGCGTCTCATCTGCTCTAGTGCCCTCACCATTTAACACCTGTGAACGCAATTTCTAGGCGAATCCTGTGAACAAATCCACCAAATACCACTGAGCAACCGGTGAAATCACCATGGTTAGGCCTATGTATTGCTCAGCCGAGATATTATAAAATATTCACCTAAACTGTTGTCAGGTGTACAGCGTTCCTGAACCTCAATAATTTTTACGTAAATTGTTCTGTACCTCATCTACGTGGTAATTGACTGTATCCTCCTTTTAAGATATTAATTTGGTCCGAACCCATAAGCAGTGACGTAGCTAGGGAACATGACGTCTCTCTCAGCACAACTTAACCTGATTATTTGTTTACTGTGATCGACACGATTTTACAATAAAGTAAAAGGTACATATTCGACAATAACCGCACACACAGCAAAGTCACGTTGCCTGCGATTATAATGTGATACATTTTTGTTTCAGTGTCATTTAATGTCAAGCCATAACAAAGACAATAACAAGCGCTTCACGTACTTCCTACACACTGACCACATTGGTTCGCTTTGGCATAACGAGAACGACTGAATCTATACCGCGCAGCACAATTAGGGACCACTTTTTCTAAACTTCATGATTAACTCCCAATGAGATGCAAAGTCTGAAATTTCTCTCAAAGGTGTCTACAACATTCTTCTGTTATGGTACAAAAGAGTGGAGCCCTGGTAACAGTACCCTCAGGCTGGACGACGCTTCAAATCGCAAGGTGTTGACAAGTGCGGGAAAAACATCGACGTTCAGGAGCTTGTGTGATATGTAACGTGGGGCAATGAGGTCACGTTGGCACATCGCCACCGCGGATGAATCACTCGACAGATAGTTCGTTACACTACCCCTCACGCACGTTTAACCCCTTCTGTTGACACGTCTGAAATGGTCAGAATCGCGACACCCAGCGTTGAAATCACGCAGTTTTCTTATGGATGGCATAGCAAATCGTTTCAAACACATCGGTGCCCATAGTCGATACGAAAATGCCTGAGGGGGTAACATAAATGAAACCACCCCTTATTTTAGGGCGTTTATTCCGAGACATTTCACATCCGTTTACGTTACCTCACAGCGCAATGAGCAACAGGATGCCGTTGTTGAAGTTGTTGAAAATCCTAAGAAATTTTGGTCTTATGTCAAAGCGGTAGGTGGATCAAAACAAAATGTCCAGACACTCTGTGACCAAAATGGTACTGAAACAGAGGATGACAGACTAAAGGCCGAAATACTAAATGTCTTTTTCGAAAGCTGTTTCACAGAGGAAGACTGCACTGTAGTTCCTTCACTAGACTGTCGCACAGATGACAAAATGCTAGACATCGAAATAGACGACAGAGGAATAGAGAAACAATTAAAATTGCTCAAAAGAGGAAAGGCCGTTGGACCTGATGGGATACCAGTTCGATTTTACGCAGAGTACGCGAAGAAACTTGCCCCCCTTCTTGCAGCGGTGTAAGAGCGTAGTGTTTCAAAAGATTGAAAACGTTTTCAAGAAGGGACATCGAACAGATGTGCAGAACTATAGACCTATATCTCTAACGTCGATCAGTTGTAGAATTTTGGAACACGTATTATGTTCGAGTATAATGACTTTTCTGGAGACTAGAAATCTACTCTGTAGGAATCAGCATTCGTAAAAGACGATCGTGTGAAACCAAGTTCATGTTATTTGACCACGAGACTCAGAGGGCCATAGACACGGGTCCCCAGGTAGATGCCGTGTTTCTTGACTTTCGCAAGGCGTTCGATACAGTTCCCCACAGTCGTTTAATGACCAGAGTAGTAGCATATGGACTATCAGACCAATTGTGTGACTGGATTGAAGAGTTCCTAGATAACAGAACGCAGCATATCATTCTCAATGGAGAGAAGTCTACCGAAGTAAGAGTGATTTCAGGTGTGCCGCAGGAGAGTGTCGTAGGACCGTTGCTATTCGCAATATACATAAATGACCTTGTGGATAACATCGGAAGTTCATTGAGGCTTTTTGCGGATGATGCTGTGATATATCGAGAGGTTGTAACAATGGAAAATTGTACTGAAATGCAGGAGGATCTGCAACGAATTGACGCATGGTGCAGGGAATGGCAAATGAATCTCAATATAGACAAGTGTAATGTGCTGCGAATACATACAAAGAAAGATCCCTTATCATTTGGCTACAATACAGCAGGTCAGCAACTAGAAGCAGTTAATCCCATAAATTATCTGGGAGTGATTTTAAATGGAATGATCATATAAAGTTGATCGTCGGTAAAGCTGATGCCAGACGAAGACTCACTGGAAGAATCCTAAGGAAATGCAATCCGAAAACAAAGGAAGTAGGTTTCAGTACACTTGTTCGCCCACTGCTTGAATACTGCTCACCAGTGTGGAATACGTACCAGATAGGGTTGATAGAAGAGATAGAGAAGATCCAACGGAGAGCAGCGCGTTTCGTTACAGGATCATTTAGTAATGGCGAAAGCGTTACGGAGATGATAGATAAACTCCAGTGGAAGACTCTGCAGGAGAGACGCTCAATACCTAGGTATGGGCTTTTGTTGAAGTTTCGAGAGCATACCCTAACCGAGGAGTCAAGCAGTATATTGCTCCCTCCTACGTATATCTCGCGAAGAGACCATGCGAATAAAATAAGAGAGATTAGAGCCCACACAGAGACATACCGACAATCCTTATTTTCACGAACAATACGAGACTGGAATAGAAGGGAGAACAGATAGAGGTACTCAAGGTACTCTCCGCCACACACTGTCAGGTGGCTTGCGGAGTATGGATGTAGATGTAGATATGATGTAGACACTGCTGGCACAGCTCGAACGGCTCAACCCTTCTCTAAGAATATCCTCGGCCTGCCACCCCACTGAACATGGGCGGAGAGGGTTTGTGACACTGATAGAAATGTGAATGAAATGGGAAGCGGTCCGTCTAAGACCCCCTGTTCGGCAGCACTGTAGGCACTGGCGTGACAGGAATATCTTTCGACACCCCTCAGACCTCCGTGTGCTCAGCAGGCTCTTAGTAGAGCGACGTAGCGCCACCCAGCTGTGGTGTCTTTAAATAGATGACCATCACACCGGCGCCTACGATTCAGTGATTAGCTGTCTCTGTACAGGGATAGTTTTAAAGTGCCCAACAAACGTGTGCAGGTGGCCGCGGGTGCTGCCGACCTACATGGTTTTTAGAGGGACCCTTTGCTGTTGTATTCATACATGTGTCGATGACAACTTCGGACACCGCCCTTCCTGAGATCATTCCACAGAAGGGAGTGAAACAGGAGAGCTGTAAATGCATGAGCTGTCTTTGGTTCTTTGGAACACGTTCAAATTCCATAGAGTGGTTTTAACGGTCCCTAGCAAAAATTCCTATTGTGTTGCACTCCAAAGGGTAGTGATCACGTACAGTGGGATAGCAAGCCCACAATGTCCTTACAGAAGTGTTGAGTCGTTCGTGGTGTGTCAGCAATGTCTTGTTGCTCATAGTGCCGCGAACTGTTGTTTTCGACTGTGAAGAGTATGGCAATCAATCTCCAAAGGGAAGTGATTGTTTCGTTGACATCCTTTATGCCACCCCATAGGGAGTTTCGTGTAGATATTGAGTGGCAGAGTGCCTGAGATGTTTTCCTCAGCTAACAGTAAGAAAATCGCTTGATTGCATCGCTGGGAGTCATCGATCTGAACTCCATTGCAGAGAGGTCAATAGAAGGGGTGAAATGTGGAGTAAAATACGGTGCGACGACCTTCCTATCGTGTGAGACGTTCACGTTGGACAGGAATGCCATCTTCGCCTCTACCATTCTGCTTTTTATGTCCCCTTGATTCGCCTGTCGTGAGTTATTTTCGTTACCAGGTAACAATTTTTTTTAACTTAGCCTATTTCGTGGTCATCAAGTTTATTGCTAATATCACGTCTGATACTCCTAATTACGTACGTCGTTCTTCAGTTTGCTCTCGATTCTTAATGTGTGCTCATTAAAATTTTCTTTCCATTCAACGGGTCCTGCAGTTCATCCTCACTTCCACTGAGGATGTCAATGTCATGAGCGAATCTTATCATTGATAACCTTTCATCCTAAATTTTAATCCTAAACATGAACTTTTTTTTATTTTGGTCATTGCTTCTTCGATGCGTCCGTTGAACAGTACGGGATATACACTCCTGGAAATTGAAATAAGAACACCGTGAATTCATTGTCCCAGGAAGGGGAAACTTCATTGACACATTCTAGGGGTCAGATACATCACATGATCACACTGACAGAACCACAAGCACATAGACACAGGCAACAGAGCATGCACAATGTCGGCACTAGTACAGTGTATATCCACCTTTCGCAGCAATGCAGGCTGCTATTCTCCCATGGAGACGATCGTAGAGATGCTGGATGTAGTCCTGTGGAACGGCTTGCCATGCCATTTCCACCTGGCGCCTCAGTTGGACCAGCGTTCGTGCTGGACGTGTAGACCGCGTGAGACGATGCTTCATCCAGTCCCAAACATGCTCAATGGGGGACAGATCCGGAGATCTTGCTGGCCTGGGTAGTTGACTTACACCTTCTAGAGCACGTTGGGTGGTACGGGATACATGCGGGCGTGCATTGTCCTGTTGGAACAACAAGTTCTCTTGCCGGTCTAGGAATGGTAGAACGATGGGTTCGATGACGGTTTGGATGTACCGTGCACTATTCAGTGTCCCCTCGACGATCAGCAGAGGTGTACGGCCAGTGTAGGAGATCGCTCCCCACACCATGATGCCGGGTGTTGGCCCTGTGTGCCTCAATCGTATGCAGTCCTGATTGTGGCGCTCACCTGCACGGCGCCAAACACGCATACCACCATCATTGGCACCAAGGCAGAAGCGACTCTCATTGCTGAAGACGACACGTCTCCATTCGTCCCTCCATTCACGCCTGTCACGACACCACTGGAGGCGTGAGCGGAAGACGGCCTAACGGTGTGCGGGACCGTAGCCCAGCTTCATGGAGACGGTTCCGAATGGTCCTCGACGATACCCCAGAAGCAACAGTGTCCCTAATTTGCTGGGAAGTTGCGGTGCGGTCCCCTACGGCACTGCGTAGGATCCTACGGTCTTGGCGTGCATCCGTGCGTCGCTGCGGTCCGGTCCCAGGTCGACGGGCACGTGCACCTTCCGCCGACCACTGGCGACAACATCGATGTACTGTGGAGACCTCACGCCCCACGTGTTGAGCAATTCGGCGGTACGTCCACCGGGCCTCCCGCATGCCCACTATACGTCCTCGCTCAAAGTCCGTCAACTGCACATACGGTTCACGTCCACGCTGTCGCGGCATGCTACCAGTGTTAAAGACTGCGATGGAGCTCCGTATGCCACGGCAAACTGGCTGACACTGACGGCGGCGGTGCACAAATGCTGCGCAGCTAGCGCCATTCGACGGCCAACACTGCGGTTCCTGGTGTGTCCGCTGTGCCGTGCGTGTGATCATTGCTTGTACAGCCCTCTCGCAGTGTCCGGTGCAAGTATGGTGGGTCTGACACACCGGTGTCAATGTGTTCTTTTTTCCATTTCCAGGAGTGTATAAAAAGTGTTCAAATGTGTGTGAATTATATGGGACCAAACTGCTGAGGTTATCAGTCCCTAAGCCTACACACTACTTAATCTAACTTAAACGGCCATTACGCTAAGTACAACACACACACACCCATCCCCGAGAGAGGACTCGAACCTCCGATGGGGGCAGTCGCGCGAAGCGTGACGAGGCGCTCAAGACCGCTCGGCTACCCCGCGCGGCTGGGGGAGATAGACTGCATCACTGTCTTACACAATTTTTCATACGAGCACTTCGTTCTTGGTCTCATTTTCATTGTTCACTCTTGATTCTTATACGTATTGTACATCACCCGTCTTTCGCTGTAACTTAACGTTAATTTCGAATATCTTGCGCCATTTTACCCTATTGAATGCTTTCTCTGTCGACAGATCGTACGAACCGTTTCTGAGTTTCGTTGAGTCTTGATTCCATTTTTAAGCCAAGTCAAGATTGCTTTTATCTCCCCTAAAAACTCATCGTCATCTAACAAATCCTCAAATTTCTTTCCTATTCTTCCAAATCTGTCGTAAGCAACTTGGATGCAGGAGATTGAAGCTGATTGTGCCATAGTTCTCGCTCCTACCTGCACTTGCTCTCATCGGAATTAAATGAATGATACTTTTCCGGAAGTCTGATGATATGGCGTGAACCTGATATAAGCTACACACTATCTGAACACTCGTTTGTTGCCACTTCCCCCAGTGATTTTGGAAATTCCGAAAGAATTTTATCTATCCCTTCTGCCTTATTTGTTGTCAAGTCTTCCAAAGATGTGTTAAACTCTTACTCTAATAATTGATCCCCTTTGCCTTTCATATCGACTTTCGTTTCGTGCTGTCATGTCATCAGATATTTCTTCGCTTTAATAGAGGCCTTTAGTGTATTCTTTCAATCCATCCGCTCTCTCCTCTACATTTAACAATGAAGTTCTCATTGCAATGTTGCCGCCCTTGCTTTTAATTTCAGCGAAGGTTGTTGAGACTTTTCCAAATGTCATATCATTCCTTCCGACGACCATTTCCCTTTCGATTTCATCACATGTTTTCATGCAGACATTTCACCATGAATTTCCTGCACTTTCTATTTACACTATGAGATGAAAAGTATCCGGACACGCCTATGTAATGCGGAACTGACCACTAGATGTCACAAGAGGAGGATTCATTAGTGTAAACTGATGCGGGGAGTAGAGAAGCAGTTAATGCATAATGAGTCGGTCAGTAGAGCTCAGCGACTTCGAACATGGACTAGTTGTTGGATGTCAACCTGATTAACAGGTCCATCAGGCACATTTCAACCTTTCTAAACCTGTGCAAGTCTGCTGCTGTTGACGTGATTCTGAAGTGGATCAATCACGGCTAAACCAAGACAAGGTAGGCGTTATGTACTGACGAGTTTTGCGGAGGGAAGTTGTAATAAATTTGTAAAGAAGTCGCATGATATCATCAGAAACGATCACTTGTGCTACCAATAATGTACCTGGCCCAGTGACTGTGCGTGAGGAGTTAAAATGTCGAGCAGATCCACGTAAGCCACATTGCTATGCGGCAGTTGAGATCCTGCAGAGAGCGACGCTGCTGGACAGTAGATGACTGAAAATAAGTGACCTGGATGATAAATGAAATGAAATGTCGTGTGGCTAGGGTCTCCCGTCGGGTAGACCGTTCGCCTGGTGCAGGCCTTTCGAGTTGACGCCACTTCGGTGACTTACGCGTCGATAGGGATGAAATGATGATGATGATTAGGACAACACAACACCGAGTCCCTGAGCGGAGAAAATCTCCGACCCCGCCGGGAATCGAACCCGGGAACCTGGATGATGATTCAGTTACATCCTGTGGGATTCCGAAGGAAGTGTTTGGGTTTGTCGAATGTCTGACGTAAGTTTCCTCCATCACGTGTAGTGCCTACAGTGAAGTAAGGAGGAGGTGTGGTACTGTATAGGGGTGCTTTCCGTAGCTGGGATGTGGTTCCCTTATTGTTCAATAATTAAAAGTTAATTACGGAAGGATACGAAGACATTCTATACCATTATACTGTATATTGGTTATAGTAGAGGAACAGTTCGAAGACGATAATTGCTTCATTATGACAATGCACCCTGTCATAAAGCAACATCTGTGAGGCAATAGTCTGTGTACAATAATGTTCCTTATAAGGATTGGCCCGCTCAGTGTCCCGACTTGAACCCAATGGATTAGCTTTGGGTTGCGTTAGAAAGTCAGCTTCGCTCCAGATCCCACTATCTAAACTCACTAATTTCTGCAGTTTCGCAGCTTGAGGAAGAATGAGCTACCAGTTCTCCACAAACATTCGGGCACCTCATTCAAAATGTCATTAGCAGAGTTCAGGCAGTGATAAAGGCGAAGTGTGGACGCTCTCCATATTCATACGTGTCTGTACACTTTTGACCAGACAGCGTATTTTATTCCTAAATGGCATATTGCTGTATCCCTATCTTTTCCTGAAGATTTATGTATTTTCCTCTTCCATCGACCACTTGCGCTTGTTCTTCTTTAACGCAAGGTTTCTTCACAAAGCCTTTCTTTGTTCCTGTGTTTCTGTCCAACTTGAGTGACTGCCGTTTTTAGAGAATTCAGCTGAAATGGCTATAGCGGTACTTGTTATCAGAGAAGCTACAGCCTTAGAGAACTTCAGCTGGCCGCTGTGGCCGAGCGGCTCTAGGCGCTTCAGTCTGGACCCGCGCGACTGCTACGGTCGCAGGTTTGAATCCTGCCTCGGGCATGGATGTGTGTGATGTCCTTAGGTTAGTTAGGTTTAAGTAGTTCTAAGTTCTAGGAGACTGATGACCTCAGATGTTAAGTCCCATAGTGCTCAGATCCATTTGAACCATTTTAGAGAACTTCAAACGCGTCTTGTTGTTCCTCAGCACTTCAGCAACCCACTTTTTCCACATTGATTCTTCTGGGTGATTCTTTTAAACTTCATTCTCCTGTTCATCGTTTTGACTAGAATGTATATGTGCTCCTGAGTACGCCCTACAATCCAATAGCTGATTACGAAATCTCCGTCTGTCCAATTCGTAATCCAGCTATTGTCTTACCACCTCTCGGGGCCTTGTATAATTTTTGAACAGTATATTTGATGCTAACATCTGAAATGTGTCTGCCCACTTAGCTTAGTGGTGACATGCTTGCCTACCATACCAGCGGCTCCGGGTTCGATATTTTCTTCATCCGTGGAAATGGGTGTTGTGTTGTCCTCGTCATCATTTCATCGTCACCACCAGCAAGCGAGTCCCCCAATGCGGCATCGACCGAAATAATACCCGCACTCGGCGGACGAACCTCCCCGCATGGGGCCTGCCGGCCAACAATGCCACACGATTATTTCATTTTTTTTCTGATACGTGTTTCAGAGCTCAGTCTGTTTCCTCTCTCATTACCAATCATATATCCTCCAATAACTCTTTTCTTTCTTTTCTTACACTTACTACCGCATTCCAGTCCCTCATGATTATTAGATTATCACCTATCTTTACTTTTTAAATTACCCATTCAGTATCTTCATACACTTTCTCTTCCCATTTTAATTCGTTGCAATCGCTTCCCTTTTTCTGCCATCTCCTCTCCCTCCTTGTTTCCGCCGTCACAAAACAGCCTCCTCACGGAAGCGGTACCCCGGTCTAGCGTCACCTTCTGCTCCTTATTTGTACAGAACCAAAATGGCCATAGTGTTTACCGTCGGTTGTGAAGTTGCATTGCACTGCAAAGAGAATTATAGTATGAGAAGGTGCTGACTACAGGGTGGCCGCTGCAAGATAAAGTGGCGGCCCCACAGACTCAGCACAGAGGCTAAGCGTAGAATTGGTCTTCAGTTTTCTTCTTTCAAGTCTTCATGTTGAAGAACTTTAGCGATCTAGACGTCTGAAACTTCTGCTGGCACAAAGATGTGCAATCACAATAAACAAGGAAGCTTAGGATTAAACAACCAGTTGGCGACGAGGTCATTATGAACTACGTGCAGGCTTGGACCAGAGAAGGATGAGGAAGGAAGTCAGCTAAGTCCTTTAAAAACAAACTATCCTAGCATTTGTTTAGACGATTAAAAAAACCACGAAAAATCTAAATCTGGATGCCGACAGAGAACAGAAAGGCCAATGCAACTTCAACCCCCACCCCCACACTCTCTTAATACTACATATCTGCAGTTTTTTCTCTACTCAGATTGAGCCAATATTTTGATTTTGCAAGTAATTATAATAACTATTACAAAAAACTATTGAAACATATAACTTAATTAGGATATCCTAATGAAAGGTATTCCAAACAATGAGTTTAATGCATCATTGCAGCAAATAAATTACAATTTATTTAAACGTGATAAAACAATGAAAGTAAAACAAAATCTACATATAATTGATTGCAGCACCAACTGTACATTGGTTTTAGTATGATACATAAATAACCCAAGGTCTACATTAACAGCGCAGTTACGCGAAGAGAGACACAGCATTATAAGCCCTTCAGAAAATTTAAAAATACTTCCTAAAAAAGAGTAAAGCCATACCATGAATATTCGAGGGTTGGAACTTCAATAATGGCAACTATTTATTTACAGCTCATACAAAATAGATACGTGTTTCAAGGATTTACTGGCCTTCAAAGTAGTCGCCAGCAGCGTATACAGGGTGTTACAATAATGTACGGCCAAACTTTCAGGAAAAATTCCTCACACACAAATAAAGAAAAGATGTTATGTGGACATGTGTCCGGAAACGCTTAATTTCCATGTTAGAGCTCATTTAAGTTTCGTCAGTATGTACTGTATTTCCTCGATTCACCGCCAGTTGGCCAAATTTAAGGAAGGTAATGTTGACTTCGGTGCTTGTGTTGACATGCGACTCATTGCTCTACAGTACTAGCATCAAGCACATCAGTACGTAGCATCAACAGGTTAGTGTTCATCACGAACGTGGTTTTGCAGTCAGTGCAATATTTACAAATGTGGAGTTGATAGATGCCCATTTGATGTATGGATTAGCACGGGGCAATAGCCGTGGCGCTGTACGTGTGTATCGAGACAGATTTCCAGAACGAAGGTGTCCCAACAGGAAGACGTACGAAGCAATTGATAGGCGTCTTAGGGAGCACGGACCATTCCAGACTATGACTCGCGACTGGGGAAGACCTAGAACGACGACACCTGCAGTGGACGAGGCAATTCTTCGTGCAGTTGACGATAACCCTAATGTCATCGTCAGAGAAGTTGCTGCTGTACAAGGTAATGTTGACCACGTCACTGTATGGAGAGTGCTACGGGAGAACCAGTTGTTTCCGTACCATGTACAGCGTGTGCAGGCACTATCAGTAGCTGATTGGCCTCCACGGGTACACTTCTGCGAATGGTTCATCCAACAATGTGTCAATCCTCATTTCAGTGCAAATGTTCTCTTTAAGGATGAGGCTTTATTGCAACGTGATCAAATTGTAAATTTTCACAATCAACGTGTGTGGGCTGACGAGAATCCGCACCCAATTGTGCAATCACGTCATCAACACAGATTTTCTGTGAACGTTTGGGCAGGCATTGTTGGTGATGTCTTGATTGGGCCCCAAGTTCTTCCACCTACGCTCAATGGAGCACGTCATCATGATTTCATACGGGATACTCTACCTGTGCTGCTAGAACATGTGCCTTTACAAGTACGACACAACATGTGGTTCGTGCACAATGGAGCTCCTGCACATTTCAGTCGAAGTGTTGGTACGCTTCTCAACAACAGATTCGGTGACCGATGGATTGGTAGAGGCGGACCAATTCCATGGCCTCCACGCTCTTCTGACCTCAACCCTTTTGACTTTCATTTATGGGGACATTTGAAAGCTCTTGCCTACGCAACCCCGGTACCAAATGTAGAGACTCTTCGTGCTCGTATTGTGGACGGCTGTGATACAATACGCCATTCTCCAAGGCTGCATCAGCGCATCAGGGATTCCATGCGACGGAGGGTGGATGCATGTATCCTCGCTAACGGAGAACATTTTGAACGTTTCCTGTAACAAAGTATTTGAAGTCACGCTGATATGTTCTGTTGCTGTGTGTTTTCATTCCATGATTAATGTGATTTGAAGAGACGTAATAAAATGAGCTCTAACATGGAAAGTAAACGTTTCCGGCACATGTCCACATAACATATTTTCTTTCTTTGTGTGTGAGGAATGTTTCATGAACGTTTTGCCATACCTTTTTGTAACACCCTGTATAACCCGTTGCCAGCGATGTGGAAGTCGTAGGATACTGAACCGCTCGGCCACAACGGCTGGCTCAGGGGGTGCAGTATGTAGTATAGAACTTACAAGGGAACCTCCCCATCGCACTCCCCACAGATTTAGTTATAAGTTGGCACAGTGGATAGGCCTTGAAAAACTGAACACAGATCAATCGAGAAAACAGGAAGAAGTTGTGCGGAACTATGAAAAAAAGAAGCAAAATATGCAGAGTGAGTAGTCCATGGGCAACATAGGTCACATCAAGGATGACGTGAGCTCAAGAGGGCCGTGGTCCCGTGGTTGGCGTGAGGTCATGGGTTCAAGTCTTCCCTCGAGTGAAAAGTTAAAATATTTGTTTTCAGACAATTATCAGAGTTCAGGCTCTCCAAAATTCCAGGACATGTTCAGATTTGCTTGGACATATGCAGGATTTGACGGTCCACACACGGAAAAATTTGAACACGTTAAAAACATATGTTTTGGCAGAGCACAGAGAAAACCGTGCGACTGTGAAACTGTTGCATTCATTTGTTGCAGTTTATGTGACACACTCTTATGTTTTCATCACTTTTTTGGGAGTGATTATCACATCCACAAGAAAACCTAAATCGGGGAAGTTAGAAGAATCTTTTTACCCATTCGCCAAGTGAGCAAGTTAGGTGGGTCGACAACATATTCCTGTCATGTGACGCACATGTCGTTACCAGTGTGGTATAGTATACATCAGACGTGTTTTCCTGGATCAAATGTTTTCGGTTCCCATTGGAGAGGCACGTCCTTTCCTCTACTAATCGCACGGTTTTGCGGTGCGGTCGCAAAACACAGACACTAAACTTACAGTAAAACAGAGACGTCAATGAACGAACGGACAGATCATAACTTTGCAAAAAAAGTGAGTAAGCTTTTCGCTCGAGGGAAGACTTGAACCAAGGAGCTCTCGCTCCCCAGTTGCTCACGCTAACCACGGGACCACGGCGCTCCTGTGCTCACATCCGCCTTGATATTGCCTATGTTGCTAATGGACTGCTCTGTTTGTATATTTTGCTTGTTTTTTCATAGTTCCACACAACTTCTTCCTGTTATCTCGATTGATCTGTGTTCAGTTTTTCAAGGCTTATCCACTGTGTCAAATTAAAACTAAATCTGAGTGGGGGGGGGGGGGGGGGGGTGCGATGGGGAGGTTCCCTTGTTAGTATCCCATCAGTCAAACAAATCAGAAACAGATTGCACTACACGTGCTTGCGCATTGTCCTGCAAAATAATGGTCAGGTCCTGCAGAAAGTGTCATAACTTTTGTGTCTATGCTGTTCAGTTTTGAAACACGGCCTACGACCAGCTTAGAGACACTTTTAAAATTCCAACCCTCATATTAGAGGAAGCAGAAATTGTTAGATATAAAAAAGAAAACGCACAGTTCACAGTGAATAAACAATTGGAATCAAAGCACCTTAGCATTCTGGCTAATTGTGGTTGGTAGTATGATTAGATGTTAGTACGTAATAAAATTCTGTGCTATTCTCGCTTGTAAAGGTAGCGACTGAGCTCTCCTAGTCACAAGTATATGGCGTCACACAGTCGGCATAGAAAGCTTCCGTTCCGATAGCCATCTGATCTCTCTTAGTCGTTCGTGCAGGTCGTTTTTGCTTTGCCCTGCCGTCACATTGGTAAGGCACTGACACCTGATGCTTTCCACATAGTAATTTGAACAGTGATGCGACTAATCATGTTAGCAGTGACAATTTAAAAAGTTTTAGCCTCCGCTCACTATAAAATATTTTCCGTTTTCATTTTATATACAAGCAACTTTTTGAGAATGTGGCACGTCTTGTTTACCTTCCACTCACCATAGAGTTGACAACATTCATTGAATAGTACATTTTGACTAGGAGCGATGACTATGGCTATGATATTTTAACGTTTTGAGTATATTTTGGACATTCATTTATTAATTTTAATATCCACAAAATTCAGCGACACAGTACTTCGCTTTATACCATGTGGGTTGTACATGATGATGCGGCTTTAAGTTGCGAAACCGGTTGTGTTTTAATAAACAACAGTTTTAAGAACTGTTAGGGGAGTTCTTCCCAACATCATACACTACATTCGTGTGATGATGAATTGTGAGTAGCAAGCAATTTTCAGTTCTTTGACGTGTTATTTATGAAATACCTCATATGTTAAGCAGAAAAACAATCGATAAGAACCCAAATTTACGGTACTATGAATCACTGCAACTGCATTTCTGTAAACATATTGAAGCATCAAAGAAACTGGTATAGGCATGAGTGTTCAAATACAGAGATATGTAAACATGAAGAATATGGCGCTGCGGTCGGCAACTACTACATAAGACAACAAGTGTCTGGCGCAGTTGTTAGATTGCTTACTGCTTCTACAATGGCAGGTTATCGAGATTTAAGTGAGTCTGAATGTGATATTATAGTCGGCGCAAAAGAGATGGGACACAGCATCTCTGAGGTAGTAATGAAGAGGGGATTTTCCCGTACGGCTATTTCACGGGTGTACCGTGAATATCAGGAATGCGGTAAAAAATCGAATTTACGACATCGCTGATGCCGGAAAAAGATCCTGCAAGAACGGGTCCAACGACGACTAAAGAGAACCATTCAACGTGACAGAGGTGCAACCCTTCCGAAAATTGCTGCAGATTTCAATGCTGAGCCATCAACAAGTGTAATCGTGTGAACCATTCAATGAGACGTCATCGACATGGGCTTTCGGAGGCGGAAGTCTACTCGTGTAGCCTTGATGACTGCACGACACATAGCTTTACGCCTCGCCTGCGCCCGTCAACACCGACAATGGACTGTTGATGACTGGAAATTTTTTGCCTAGTCGGACGAGTCTCGTATCACATCGTATCGAGCGGATGGACGTGTACGAGTATGGGCACAACATCATGATTCAATTGACCTGCATCTCAGCAGGGGACTGTTCAAGCTTTTGGAGGGTTTGCAGTTGGTGTGACATGGGACCCCTGATACGTAGATACAACTGTGACAGGTGACACATACGTAAGCATTCTGTCTGATCACCTGGATCCTTGCGTATTCCGACGGGCTTGGGCAATTGCAACAGGACAATGCGACACTCCACACGTCCAGAATTGCTACAGAATGGTTCCAGGGACACTCTTCTGAGCTTAAACACTTCCGCTGGCCACCAAATTCCCCAGACGTGAACATTATTGAGAATGAAACTTCCTGGCAGATTAAAACTGTGTGCCCGACCGAGACTCGAACTCGGGTCCCGAGTTCGAGTCTCGGTCGGGCACACATTTTAATCTGCCAGGAAGTTTCATATCAGCGCTCACTCCGCTGATGCAACAAGTCCACTAAAGAGACAGCTTACACTACACTCGTTCGTCCTCTGTTAGAATATTACTGCGCGGTGTGGGATCCTTACCAGATGGGATTGACGGAGGACATCGAATGGGTGCAAAAAAGGGCAGCTCGTTTTGTATTATCACGTAATAAGGGAGAGAGTGTGGCAGATATGATACGCGAGTTGGGATGGAAGTCATTAAAGCAAAGACGGTTTTCGTTGCGGCGAGATCTATTTACGAAATTTCAGTCACCAACTTTCTCTTCCGAATACGAAAATATTTTGTTGAGCCCAACCTACATAGGTAGGAATGATCACCAAAATAAAATAAGAAAAATCAGAGCTCGAACAGAAAGGTTTAGGTGTTCATTTTTCCCGGGCGCTGTTCGGGAGTGGAATGGTAGAAAGATAGTATGATTGTGGTTCGATGAACCCTCTGCCAAGCACTGAAATGTGAATTGCAGAGTAGTCACGTAGATGTAAATGTAGATGTAGATGTAGACAAACGACCTGACGCACTTAAACTCAAACTCTCTGTTAAACTTAAAAAAGAAGTGAAAAAGTAATTAAAAATCCTTTTGTACACACAACCATGTTAAAAGAAATACAAATTCACATACACTCACGCAAGCACTCACGCACACACACACACACACACACACACACACACACACACACACACACTAACGCGCACACACCGGGATACATCACTGACACCACAAACACACATTACATTCGACGGTTGGTAATAATATTCAGCAGCCGGTGACGCCATCCAGAAAATAACATGAAGTAAGCAAATGTTTACTTCCTTCTGCTGCGAAACGAAATTTCTTATGGCAATAAAGAGACGAAGATACGTGTATCTTCCGCGCCTCTGAAGACGCCTCAGATGAACGGCATCTCGTTCAAGTGGAGAAGGGAATCCTGACTCGAAAGGAATTTTTCATTGCGTTGGTAAAAATGCTAAATATGCTGATCGGCTCTTATGGGGCATAGCAATTAAAGAATTTCATAGATCGAGTGCGTCTCATCTGCTCTAGTGCCCTCACCATTTAACACCTGTGAACGCAATTTCTAGGCGAATCCTGTGAACAAATCCACCAAATACCACTGAGCAACCGGTGAAATCACCATGGTTAGGCCTATGTATTGCTCAGCCGAGATATTATAAAATATTCACCTAAACTGTTGTCAGGTGTACAGCGTTCCTGAACCTCAATAATTTTTACGTAAATTGTTCTGTACCTCATCTACGTGGTAATTGACTGTATCCTCCTTTTAAGATATTAATTTGGTCCGAACCCATAAGCAGTGACGTAGCTAGGGAACATGACGTCTCTCTCAGCACAACTTAACCTGATTATTTGTTTACTGTGATCGACACGATTTTACAATAAAGTAAAAGGTACATATTCGACAATAACCGCACACACAGCAAAGTCACGTTGCCTGCGATTATAATGTGATACATTTTTGTTTCAGTGTCATTTAATGTCAAGCCATAACAAAGACAATAACAAGCGCTTCACGTACTTCCTACACACTGACCACATTGGTTCGCTTTGGCATAACGAGAACGACTGAATCTATACCGCGCAGCACAATTAGGGACCACTTTTTCTAAACTTCATGATTAACTCCCAATGAGATGCAAAGTCTGAAATTTCTCTCAAAGGTGTCTACAACATTCTTCTGTTATGGTACAAAAGAGTGGAGCCCTGGTAACAGTACCCTCAGGCTGGACGACGCTTCAAATCGCAAGGTGTTGACAAGTGCGGGAAAAACATCGACGTTCAGGAGCTTGTGTGATATGTAACGTGGGGCAATGAGGTCACGTTGGCACATCGCCACCGCGGATGAATCACTCGACAGATAGTTCGTTACACTACCCCTCACGCACGTTTAACCCCTTCTGTTGACACGTCTGAAATGGTCAGAATCGCGACACCCAGCGTTGAAATCACGCAGTTTTCTTATGGATGGCATAGCAAATCGTTTCAAACACATCGGTGCCCATAGTCGATACGAAAATGCCTGAGGGGGTAACATAAATGAAACCACCCCTTATTTTAGGGCGTTTATTCCGAGACATTTCACATCCGTTTACGTTACCTCACAGCGCAATGAGCAACAGGATGCCGTTGTTGAAGTTGTTGAAAATCCTAAGAAATTTTGGTCTTATGTCAAAGCGGTAGGTGGATCAAAACAAAATGTCCAGACACTCTGTGACCAAAATGGTACTGAAACAGAGGATGACAGACTAAAGGCCGAAATACTAAATGTCTTTTTCGAAAGCTGTTTCACAGAGGAAGACTGCACTGTAGTTCCTTCACTAGACTGTCGCACAGATGACAAAATGCTAGACATCGAAATAGACGACAGAGGAATAGAGAAACAATTAAAATTGCTCAAAAGAGGAAAGGCCGTTGGACCTGATGGGATACCAGTTCGATTTTACGCAGAGTACGCGAAGAAACTTGCCCCCCTTCTTGCAGCGGTGTAAGAGCGTAGTGTTTCAAAAGATTGAAAACGTTTTCAAGAAGGGACATCGAACAGATGTGCAGAACTATAGACCTATATCTCTAACGTCGATCAGTTGTAGAATTTTGGAACACGTATTATGTTCGAGTATAATGACTTTTCTGGAGACTAGAAATCTACTCTGTAGGAATCAGCATTCGTAAAAGACGATCGTGTGAAACCAAGTTCATGTTATTTGACCACGAGACTCAGAGGGCCATAGACACGGGTCCCCAGGTAGATGCCGTGTTTCTTGACTTTCGCAAGGCGTTCGATACAGTTCCCCACAGTCGTTTAATGACCAGAGTAGTAGCATATGGACTATCAGACCAATTGTGTGACTGGATTGAAGAGTTCCTAGATAACAGAACGCAGCATATCATTCTCAATGGAGAGAAGTCTACCGAAGTAAGAGTGATTTCAGGTGTGCCGCAGGAGAGTGTCGTAGGACCGTTGCTATTCGCAATATACATAAATGACCTTGTGGATAACATCGGAAGTTCATTGAGGCTTTTTGCGGATGATGCTGTGATATATCGAGAGGTTGTAACAATGGAAAATTGTACTGAAATGCAGGAGGATCTGCAACGAATTGACGCATGGTGCAGGGAATGGCAAATGAATCTCAATATAGACAAGTGTAATGTGCTGCGAATACATACAAAGAAAGATCCCTTATCATTTGGCTACAATACAGCAGGTCAGCAACTAGAAGCAGTTAATCCCATAAATTATCTGGGAGTGATTTTAAATGGAATGATCATATAAAGTTGATCGTCGGTAAAGCTGATGCCAGACGAAGACTCACTGGAAGAATCCTAAGGAAATGCAATCCGAAAACAAAGGAAGTAGGTTTCAGTACACTTGTTCGCCCACTGCTTGAATACTGCTCACCAGTGTGGAATACGTACCAGATAGGGTTGATAGAAGAGATAGAGAAGATCCAACGGAGAGCAGCGCGTTTCGTTACAGGATCATTTAGTAATGGCGAAAGCGTTACGGAGATGATAGATAAACTCCAGTGGAAGACTCTGCAGGAGAGACGCTCAATACCTAGGTATGGGCTTTTGTTGAAGTTTCGAGAGCATACCCTAACCGAGGAGTCAAGCAGTATATTGCTCCCTCCTACGTATATCTCGCGAAGAGACCATGCGAATAAAATAAGAGAGATTAGAGCCCACACAGAGACATACCGACAATCCTTATTTTCACGAACAATACGAGACTGGAATAGAAGGGAGAACAGATAGAGGTACTCAAGGTACTCTCCGCCACACACTGTCAGGTGGCTTGCGGAGTATGGATGTAGATGTAGATATGATGTAGACACTGCTGGCACAGCTCGAACGGCTCAACCCTTCTCTAAGAATATCCTCGGCCTGCCACCCCACTGAACATGGGCGGAGAGGGTTTGTGACACTGATAGAAATGTGAATGAAATGGGAAGCGGTCCGTCTAAGACCCCCTGTTCGGCAGCACTGTAGGCACTGGCGTGACAGGAATATCTTTCGACACCCCTCAGACCTCCGTGTGCTCAGCAGGCTCTTAGTAGAGCGACGTAGCGCCACCCAGCTGTGGTGTCTTTAAATAGATGACCATCACACCGGCGCCTACGATTCAGTGATTAGCTGTCTCTGTACAGGGATAGTTTTAAAGTGCCCAACAAACGTGTGCAGGTGGCCGCGGGTGCTGCCGACCTACATGGTTTTTAGAGGGACCCTTTGCTGTTGTATTCATACATGTGTCGATGACAACTTCGGACACCGCCCTTCCTGAGATCATTCCACAGAAGGGAGTGAAACAGGAGAGCTGTAAATGCATGAGCTGTCTTTGGTTCTTTGGAACACGTTCAAATTCCATAGAGTGGTTTTAACGGTCCCTAGCAAAAATTCCTATTGTGTTGCACTCCAAAGGGTAGTGATCACGTACAGTGGGATAGCAAGCCCACAATGTCCTTACAGAAGTGTTGAGTCGTTCGTGGTGTGTCAGCAATGTCTTGTTGCTCATAGTGCCGCGAACTGTTGTTTTCGACTGTGAAGAGTATGGCAATCAATCTCCAAAGGGAAGTGATTGTTTCGTTGACATCCTTTATGCCACCCCATAGGGAGTTTCGTGTAGATATTGAGTGGCAGAGTGCCTGAGATGTTTTCCTCAGCTAACAGTAAGAAAATCGCTTGATTGCATCGCTGGGAGTCATCGATCTGAACTCCATTGCAGAGAGGTCAATAGAAGGGGTGAAATGTGGAGTAAAATACGGTGCGACGACCTTCCTATCGTGTGAGACGTTCACGTTGGACAGGAATGCCATCTTCGCCTCTACCATTCTGCTTTTTATGTCCCCTTGATTCGCCTGTCGTGAGTTATTTTCGTTACCAGGTAACAATTTTTTTTAACTTAGCCTATTTCGTGGTCATCAAGTTTATTGCTAATATCACGTCTGATACTCCTAATTACGTACGTCGTTCTTCAGTTTGCTCTCGATTCTTAATGTGTGCTCATTAAAATTTTCTTTCCATTCAACGGGTCCTGCAGTTCATCCTCACTTCCACTGAGGATGTCAATGTCATGAGCGAATCTTATCATTGATAACCTTTCATCCTAAATTTTAATCCTAAACATGAACTTTTTTTTATTTTGGTCATTGCTTCTTCGATGCGTCCGTTGAACAGTACGGGATATACACTCCTGGAAATTGAAATAAGAACACCGTGAATTCATTGTCCCAGGAAGGGGAAACTTCATTGACACATTCTAGGGGTCAGATACATCACATGATCACACTGACAGAACCACAAGCACATAGACACAGGCAACAGAGCATGCACAATGTCGGCACTAGTACAGTGTATATCCACCTTTCGCAGCAATGCAGGCTGCTATTCTCCCATGGAGACGATCGTAGAGATGCTGGATGTAGTCCTGTGGAACGGCTTGCCATGCCATTTCCACCTGGCGCCTCAGTTGGACCAGCGTTCGTGCTGGACGTGTAGACCGCGTGAGACGATGCTTCATCCAGTCCCAAACATGCTCAATGGGGGACAGATCCGGAGATCTTGCTGGCCTGGGTAGTTGACTTACACCTTCTAGAGCACGTTGGGTGGTACGGGATACATGCGGGCGTGCATTGTCCTGTTGGAACAACAAGTTCTCTTGCCGGTCTAGGAATGGTAGAACGATGGGTTCGATGACGGTTTGGATGTACCGTGCACTATTCAGTGTCCCCTCGACGATCAGCAGAGGTGTACGGCCAGTGTAGGAGATCGCTCCCCACACCATGATGCCGGGTGTTGGCCCTGTGTGCCTCAATCGTATGCAGTCCTGATTGTGGCGCTCACCTGCACGGCGCCAAACACGCATACCACCATCATTGGCACCAAGGCAGAAGCGACTCTCATTGCTGAAGACGACACGTCTCCATTCGTCCCTCCATTCACGCCTGTCACGACACCACTGGAGGCGTGAGCGGAAGACGGCCTAACGGTGTGCGGGACCGTAGCCCAGCTTCATGGAGACGGTTCCGAATGGTCCTCGACGATACCCCAGAAGCAACAGTGTCCCTAATTTGCTGGGAAGTTGCGGTGCGGTCCCCTACGGCACTGCGTAGGATCCTACGGTCTTGGCGTGCATCCGTGCGTCGCTGCGGTCCGGTCCCAGGTCGACGGGCACGTGCACCTTCCGCCGACCACTGGCGACAACATCGATGTACTGTGGAGACCTCACGCCCCACGTGTTGAGCAATTCGGCGGTACGTCCACCGGGCCTCCCGCATGCCCACTATACGTCCTCGCTCAAAGTCCGTCAACTGCACATACGGTTCACGTCCACGCTGTCGCGGCATGCTACCAGTGTTAAAGACTGCGATGGAGCTCCGTATGCCACGGCAAACTGGCTGACACTGACGGCGGCGGTGCACAAATGCTGCGCAGCTAGCGCCATTCGACGGCCAACACTGCGGTTCCTGGTGTGTCCGCTGTGCCGTGCGTGTGATCATTGCTTGTACAGCCCTCTCGCAGTGTCCGGTGCAAGTATGGTGGGTCTGACACACCGGTGTCAATGTGTTCTTTTTTCCATTTCCAGGAGTGTATAAAAAGTGTTCAAATGTGTGTGAATTATATGGGACCAAACTGCTGAGGTTATCAGTCCCTAAGCCTACACACTACTTAATCTAACTTAAACGGCCATTACGCTAAGTACAACACACACACACCCATCCCCGAGAGAGGACTCGAACCTCCGATGGGGGCAGTCGCGCGAAGCGTGACGAGGCGCTCAAGACCGCTCGGCTACCCCGCGCGGCTGGGGGAGATAGACTGCATCACTGTCTTACACAATTTTTCATACGAGCACTTCGTTCTTGGTCTCATTTTCATTGTTCACTCTTGATTCTTATACGTATTGTACATCACCCGTCTTTCGCTGTAACTTAACGTTAATTTCGAATATCTTGCGCCATTTTACCCTATTGAATGCTTTCTCTGTCGACAGATCGTACGAACCGTTTCTGAGTTTCGTTGAGTCTTGATTCCATTTTTAAGCCAAGTCAAGATTGCTTTTATCTCCCCTAAAAACTCATCGTCATCTAACAAATCCTCAAATTTCTTTCCTATTCTTCCAAATCTGTCGTAAGCAACTTGGATGCAGGAGATTGAAGCTGATTGTGCCATAGTTCTCGCTCCTACCTGCACTTGCTCTCATCGGAATTAAATGAATGATACTTTTCCGGAAGTCTGATGATATGGCGTGAACCTGATATAAGCTACACACTATCTGAACACTCGTTTGTTGCCACTTCCCCCAGTGATTTTGGAAATTCCGAAAGAATTTTATCTATCCCTTCTGCCTTATTTGTTGTCAAGTCTTCCAAAGATGTGTTAAACTCTTACTCTAATAATTGATCCCCTTTGCCTTTCATATCGACTTTCGTTTCGTGCTGTCATGTCATCAGATATTTCTTCGCTTTAATAGAGGCCTTTAGTGTATTCTTTCAATCCATCCGCTCTCTCCTCTACATTTAACAATGAAGTTCTCATTGCAATGTTGCCGCCCTTGCTTTTAATTTCAGCGAAGGTTGTTGAGACTTTTCCAAATGTCATATCATTCCTTCCGACGACCATTTCCCTTTCGATTTCATCACATGTTTTCATGCAGACATTTCACCATGAATTTCCTGCACTTTCTATTTACACTATGAGATGAAAAGTATCCGGACACGCCTATGTAATGCGGAACTGACCACTAGATGTCACAAGAGGAGGATTCATTAGTGTAAACTGATGCGGGGAGTAGAGAAGCAGTTAATGCATAATGAGTCGGTCAGTAGAGCTCAGCGACTTCGAACATGGACTAGTTGTTGGATGTCAACCTGATTAACAGGTCCATCAGGCACATTTCAACCTTTCTAAACCTGTGCAAGTCTGCTGCTGTTGACGTGATTCTGAAGTGGATCAATCACGGCTAAACCAAGACAAGGTAGGCGTTATGTACTGACGAGTTTTGCGGAGGGAAGTTGTAATAAATTTGTAAAGAAGTCGCATGATATCATCAGAAACGATCACTTGTGCTACCAATAATGTACCTGGCCCAGTGACTGTGCGTGAGGAGTTAAAATGTCGAGCAGATCCACGTAAGCCACATTGCTATGCGGCAGTTGAGATCCTGCAGAGAGCGACGCTGCTGGACAGTAGATGACTGAAAATAAGTGACCTGGATGATAAATGAAATGAAATGTCGTGTGGCTAGGGTCTCCCGTCGGGTAGACCGTTCGCCTGGTGCAGGCCTTTCGAGTTGACGCCACTTCGGTGACTTACGCGTCGATAGGGATGAAATGATGATGATGATTAGGACAACACAACACCGAGTCCCTGAGCGGAGAAAATCTCCGACCCCGCCGGGAATCGAACCCGGGAACCTGGATGATGATTCAGTTACATCCTGTGGGATTCCGAAGGAAGTGTTTGGGTTTGTCGAATGTCTGACGTAAGTTTCCTCCATCACGTGTAGTGCCTACAGTGAAGTAAGGAGGAGGTGTGGTACTGTATAGGGGTGCTTTCCGTAGCTGGGATGTGGTTCCCTTATTGTTCAATAATTAAAAGTTAATTACGGAAGGATACGAAGACATTCTATACCATTATACTGTATATTGGTTATAGTAGAGGAACAGTTCGAAGACGATAATTGCTTCATTATGACAATGCACCCTGTCATAAAGCAACATCTGTGAGGCAATAGTCTGTGTACAATAATGTTCCTTATAAGGATTGGCCCGCTCAGTGTCCCGACTTGAACCCAATGGATTAGCTTTGGGTTGCGTTAGAAAGTCAGCTTCGCTCCAGATCCCACTATCTAAACTCACTAATTTCTGCAGTTTCGCAGCTTGAGGAAGAATGAGCTACCAGTTCTCCACAAACATTCGGGCACCTCATTCAAAATGTCATTAGCAGAGTTCAGGCAGTGATAAAGGCGAAGTGTGGACGCTCTCCATATTCATACGTGTCTGTACACTTTTGACCAGACAGCGTATTTTATTCCTAAATGGCATATTGCTGTATCCCTATCTTTTCCTGAAGATTTATGTATTTTCCTCTTCCATCGACCACTTGCGCTTGTTCTTCTTTAACGCAAGGTTTCTTCACAAAGCCTTTCTTTGTTCCTGTGTTTCTGTCCAACTTGAGTGACTGCCGTTTTTAGAGAATTCAGCTGAAATGGCTATAGCGGTACTTGTTATCAGAGAAGCTACAGCCTTAGAGAACTTCAGCTGGCCGCTGTGGCCGAGCGGCTCTAGGCGCTTCAGTCTGGACCCGCGCGACTGCTACGGTCGCAGGTTTGAATCCTGCCTCGGGCATGGATGTGTGTGATGTCCTTAGGTTAGTTAGGTTTAAGTAGTTCTAAGTTCTAGGAGACTGATGACCTCAGATGTTAAGTCCCATAGTGCTCAGATCCATTTGAACCATTTTAGAGAACTTCAAACGCGTCTTGTTGTTCCTCAGCACTTCAGCAACCCACTTTTTCCACATTGATTCTTCTGGGTGATTCTTTTAAACTTCATTCTCCTGTTCATCGTTTTGACTAGAATGTATATGTGCTCCTGAGTACGCCCTACAATCCAATAGCTGATTACGAAATCTCCGTCTGTCCAATTCGTAATCCAGCTATTGTCTTACCACCTCTCGGGGCCTTGTATAATTTTTGAACAGTATATTTGATGCTAACATCTGAAATGTGTCTGCCCACTTAGCTTAGTGGTGACATGCTTGCCTACCATACCAGCGGCTCCGGGTTCGATATTTTCTTCATCCGTGGAAATGGGTGTTGTGTTGTCCTCGTCATCATTTCATCGTCACCACCAGCAAGCGAGTCCCCCAATGCGGCATCGACCGAAATAATACCCGCACTCGGCGGACGAACCTCCCCGCATGGGGCCTGCCGGCCAACAATGCCACACGATTATTTCATTTTTTTTCTGATACGTGTTTCAGAGCTCAGTCTGTTTCCTCTCTCATTACCAATCATATATCCTCCAATAACTCTTTTCTTTCTTTTCTTACACTTACTACCGCATTCCAGTCCCTCATGATTATTAGATTATCACCTATCTTTACTTTTTAAATTACCCATTCAGTATCTTCATACACTTTCTCTTCCCATTTTAATTCGTTGCAATCGCTTCCCTTTTTCTGCCATCTCCTCTCCCTCCTTGTTTCCGCCGTCACAAAACAGCCTCCTCACGGAAGCGGTACCCCGGTCTAGCGTCACCTTCTGCTCCTTATTTGTACAGAACCAAAATGGCCATAGTGTTTACCGTCGGTTGTGAAGTTGCATTGCACTGCAAAGAGAATTATAGTATGAGAAGGTGCTGACTACAGGGTGGCCGCTGCAAGATAAAGTGGCGGCCCCACAGACTCAGCACAGAGGCTAAGCGTAGAATTGGTCTTCAGTTTTCTTCTTTCAAGTCTTCATGTTGAAGAACTTTAGCGATCTAGACGTCTGAAACTTCTGCTGGCACAAAGATGTGCAATCACAATAAACAAGGAAGCTTAGGATTAAACAACCAGTTGGCGACGAGGTCATTATGAACTACGTGCAGGCTTGGACCAGAGAAGGATGAGGAAGGAAGTCAGCTAAGTCCTTTAAAAACAAACTATCCTAGCATTTGTTTAGACGATTAAAAAAACCACGAAAAATCTAAATCTGGATGCCGACAGAGAACAGAAAGGCCAATGCAACTTCAACCCCCACCCCCACACTCTCTTAATACTACATATCTGCAGTTTTTTCTCTACTCAGATTGAGCCAATATTTTGATTTTGCAAGTAATTATAATAACTATTACAAAAAACTATTGAAACATATAACTTAATTAGGATATCCTAATGAAAGGTATTCCAAACAATGAGTTTAATGCATCATTGCAGCAAATAAATTACAATTTATTTAAACGTGATAAAACAATGAAAGTAAAACAAAATCTACATATAATTGATTGCAGCACCAACTGTACATTGGTTTTAGTATGATACATAAATAACCCAAGGTCTACATTAACAGCGCAGTTACGCGAAGAGAGACACAGCATTATAAGCCCTTCAGAAAATTTAAAAATACTTCCTAAAAAAGAGTAAAGCCATACCATGAATATTCGAGGGTTGGAACTTCAATAATGGCAACTATTTATTTACAGCTCATACAAAATAGATACGTGTTTCAAGGATTTACTGGCCTTCAAAGTAGTCGCCAGCAGCGTATACAGGGTGTTACAATAATGTACGGCCAAACTTTCAGGAAAAATTCCTCACACACAAATAAAGAAAAGATGTTATGTGGACATGTGTCCGGAAACGCTTAATTTCCATGTTAGAGCTCATTTAAGTTTCGTCAGTATGTACTGTATTTCCTCGATTCACCGCCAGTTGGCCAAATTTAAGGAAGGTAATGTTGACTTCGGTGCTTGTGTTGACATGCGACTCATTGCTCTACAGTACTAGCATCAAGCACATCAGTACGTAGCATCAACAGGTTAGTGTTCATCACGAACGTGGTTTTGCAGTCAGTGCAATATTTACAAATGTGGAGTTGATAGATGCCCATTTGATGTATGGATTAGCACGGGGCAATAGCCGTGGCGCTGTACGTGTGTATCGAGACAGATTTCCAGAACGAAGGTGTCCCAACAGGAAGACGTACGAAGCAATTGATAGGCGTCTTAGGGAGCACGGACCATTCCAGACTATGACTCGCGACTGGGGAAGACCTAGAACGACGACACCTGCAGTGGACGAGGCAATTCTTCGTGCAGTTGACGATAACCCTAATGTCATCGTCAGAGAAGTTGCTGCTGTACAAGGTAATGTTGACCACGTCACTGTATGGAGAGTGCTACGGGAGAACCAGTTGTTTCCGTACCATGTACAGCGTGTGCAGGCACTATCAGTAGCTGATTGGCCTCCACGGGTACACTTCTGCGAATGGTTCATCCAACAATGTGTCAATCCTCATTTCAGTGCAAATGTTCTCTTTAAGGATGAGGCTTTATTGCAACGTGATCAAATTGTAAATTTTCACAATCAACGTGTGTGGGCTGACGAGAATCCGCACCCAATTGTGCAATCACGTCATCAACACAGATTTTCTGTGAACGTTTGGGCAGGCATTGTTGGTGATGTCTTGATTGGGCCCCAAGTTCTTCCACCTACGCTCAATGGAGCACGTCATCATGATTTCATACGGGATACTCTACCTGTGCTGCTAGAACATGTGCCTTTACAAGTACGACACAACATGTGGTTCGTGCACAATGGAGCTCCTGCACATTTCAGTCGAAGTGTTGGTACGCTTCTCAACAACAGATTCGGTGACCGATGGATTGGTAGAGGCGGACCAATTCCATGGCCTCCACGCTCTTCTGACCTCAACCCTTTTGACTTTCATTTATGGGGACATTTGAAAGCTCTTGCCTACGCAACCCCGGTACCAAATGTAGAGACTCTTCGTGCTCGTATTGTGGACGGCTGTGATACAATACGCCATTCTCCAAGGCTGCATCAGCGCATCAGGGATTCCATGCGACGGAGGGTGGATGCATGTATCCTCGCTAACGGAGAACATTTTGAACGTTTCCTGTAACAAAGTATTTGAAGTCACGCTGATATGTTCTGTTGCTGTGTGTTTTCATTCCATGATTAATGTGATTTGAAGAGACGTAATAAAATGAGCTCTAACATGGAAAGTAAACGTTTCCGGCACATGTCCACATAACATATTTTCTTTCTTTGTGTGTGAGGAATGTTTCATGAACGTTTTGCCATACCTTTTTGTAACACCCTGTATAACCCGTTGCCAGCGATGTGGAAGTCGTAGGATACTGAACCGCTCGGCCACAACGGCTGGCTCAGGGGGTGCAGTATGTAGTATAGAACTTACAAGGGAACCTCCCCATCGCACTCCCCACAGATTTAGTTATAAGTTGGCACAGTGGATAGGCCTTGAAAAACTGAACACAGATCAATCGAGAAAACAGGAAGAAGTTGTGCGGAACTATGAAAAAAAGAAGCAAAATATGCAGAGTGAGTAGTCCATGGGCAACATAGGTCACATCAAGGATGACGTGAGCTCAAGAGGGCCGTGGTCCCGTGGTTGGCGTGAGGTCATGGGTTCAAGTCTTCCCTCGAGTGAAAAGTTAAAATATTTGTTTTCAGACAATTATCAGAGTTCAGGCTCTCCAAAATTCCAGGACATGTTCAGATTTGCTTGGACATATGCAGGATTTGACGGTCCACACACGGAAAAATTTGAACACGTTAAAAACATATGTTTTGGCAGAGCACAGAGAAAACCGTGCGACTGTGAAACTGTTGCATTCATTTGTTGCAGTTTATGTGACACACTCTTATGTTTTCATCACTTTTTTGGGAGTGATTATCACATCCACAAGAAAACCTAAATCGGGGAAGTTAGAAGAATCTTTTTACCCATTCGCCAAGTGAGCAAGTTAGGTGGGTCGACAACATATTCCTGTCATGTGACGCACATGTCGTTACCAGTGTGGTATAGTATACATCAGACGTGTTTTCCTGGATCAAATGTTTTCGGTTCCCATTGGAGAGGCACGTCCTTTCCTCTACTAATCGCACGGTTTTGCGGTGCGGTCGCAAAACACAGACACTAAACTTACAGTAAAACAGAGACGTCAATGAACGAACGGACAGATCATAACTTTGCAAAAAAAGTGAGTAAGCTTTTCGCTCGAGGGAAGACTTGAACCAAGGAGCTCTCGCTCCCCAGTTGCTCACGCTAACCACGGGACCACGGCGCTCCTGTGCTCACATCCGCCTTGATATTGCCTATGTTGCTAATGGACTGCTCTGTTTGTATATTTTGCTTGTTTTTTCATAGTTCCACACAACTTCTTCCTGTTATCTCGATTGATCTGTGTTCAGTTTTTCAAGGCTTATCCACTGTGTCAAATTAAAACTAAATCTGAGTGGGGGGGGGGGGGGGGGGTGCGATGGGGAGGTTCCCTTGTTAGTATCCCATCAGTCAAACAAATCAGAAACAGATTGCACTACACGTGCTTGCGCATTGTCCTGCAAAATAATGGTCAGGTCCTGCAGAAAGTGTCATAACTTTTGTGTCTATGCTGTTCAGTTTTGAAACACGGCCTACGACCAGCTTAGAGACACTTTTAAAATTCCAACCCTCATATTAGAGGAAGCAGAAATTGTTAGATATAAAAAAGAAAACGCACAGTTCACAGTGAATAAACAATTGGAATCAAAGCACCTTAGCATTCTGGCTAATTGTGGTTGGTAGTATGATTAGATGTTAGTACGTAATAAAATTCTGTGCTATTCTCGCTTGTAAAGGTAGCGACTGAGCTCTCCTAGTCACAAGTATATGGCGTCACACAGTCGGCATAGAAAGCTTCCGTTCCGATAGCCATCTGATCTCTCTTAGTCGTTCGTGCAGGTCGTTTTTGCTTTGCCCTGCCGTCACATTGGTAAGGCACTGACACCTGATGCTTTCCACATAGTAATTTGAACAGTGATGCGACTAATCATGTTAGCAGTGACAATTTAAAAAGTTTTAGCCTCCGCTCACTATAAAATATTTTCCGTTTTCATTTTATATACAAGCAACTTTTTGAGAATGTGGCACGTCTTGTTTACCTTCCACTCACCATAGAGTTGACAACATTCATTGAATAGTACATTTTGACTAGGAGCGATGACTATGGCTATGATATTTTAACGTTTTGAGTATATTTTGGACATTCATTTATTAATTTTAATATCCACAAAATTCAGCGACACAGTACTTCGCTTTATACCATGTGGGTTGTACATGATGATGCGGCTTTAAGTTGCGAAACCGGTTGTGTTTTAATAAACAACAGTTTTAAGAACTGTTAGGGGAGTTCTTCCCAACATCATACACTACATTCGTGTGATGATGAATTGTGAGTAGCAAGCAATTTTCAGTTCTTTGACGTGTTATTTATGAAATACCTCATATGTTAAGCAGAAAAACAATCGATAAGAACCCAAATTTACGGTACTATGAATCACTGCAACTGCATTTCTGTAAACATATTGAAGCATCAAAGAAACTGGTATAGGCATGAGTGTTCAAATACAGAGATATGTAAACATGAAGAATATGGCGCTGCGGTCGGCAACTACCACATAAGACAACAAGTGTCTGGCGCAGTTGTTAGATTGCTTACTGCTTCTACAATGGTAGGTTATCGAGATTTAAGTGAGTCTGAATGTGATATTATAGTCGGCGCAAAAGAGATGGGACACAGCATCTCTGAGGTAGTAATGAAGAGGGGATTTTCCCGTACGGCTATTTCACGGGTGTACCGTGAATATCAGGAATGCGGTAAAAAATCGAATTTACGACATCGCTGATGCCGGAAAAAGATCCTGCAAGAACGGGTCCAACGACGACTAAAGAGAACCATTCAACGTGACAGAGGTGCAACCCTTCCGAAAATTGCTGCAGATTTCAATGCTGAGCCATCAACAAGTGTAATCGTGTGAACCATTCAATGAGACGTCATCGACATGGGCTTTCGGAGGCGGAAGTCTACTCGTGTAGCCTTGATGACTGCACGACACATAGCTTTACGCCTCGCCTGCGCCCGTCAACACCGACAATGGACTGTTGATGACTGGAAATTTTTTGCCTAGTCGGACGAGTCTCGTATCACATCGTATCGAGCGGATGGACGTGTACGAGTATGGGCACAACATCATGATTCAATTGACCTGCATCTCAGCAGGGGACTGTTCAAGCTTTTGGAGGGTTTGCAGTTGGTGTGACATGGGACCCCTGATACGTAGATACAACTGTGACAGGTGACACATACGTAAGCATTCTGTCTGATCACCTGGATCCTTGCGTATTCCGACGGGCTTGGGCAATTGCAACAGGACAATGCGACACTCCACACGTCCAGAATTGCTACAGAATGGTTCCAGGGACACTCTTCTGAGCTTAAACACTTCCGCTGGCCACCAAATTCCCCAGACGTGAACATTATTGAGAATGAAACTTCCTGGCAGATTAAAACTGTGTGCCCGACCGAGACTCGAACTCGGGTCCCGAGTTCGAGTCTCGGTCGGGCACACATTTTAATCTGCCAGGAAGTTTCATATCAGCGCTCACTCCGCTGCAGAGTGAAAATCTCATTCTGGAAACATCCCCCAGGCTGTGGCTAAGCCATGTCTCCGCAATATCCTTTCTTTCAGGAGTGCTAGTTCTGCCAGGTTCGCAGGAGAGCTTCTGTAAAGTTTGGAAGGTGGACACGGATACTGGCAGAAGTAAAGCTGTGAGTACCGGGCGTGAGTCGTGCTTCGGTAGCTCAGCTAGTAGAGCACTTGCCCGCGAAAGGCAAAGGTCCCGAGTTCGAGTCTCGGTCGGGCACACAGTTTTAATCTGCCAGGAAGTTTCATATCAGCGCACACTCCGCTGCAGAGTGAAAATCTCATTCTGGATTATTGAGAATATCTGGGATGTCTTGCAAGGTAATGATCTCCACCCCCTCGTACTCTTACGGATTTATGGACAGCCCTGCAGGATTCGTGTTGTCACTTCCCTCCAGCACTACTTTAGACATTAGTCGAGTTCATGTCAATTTGTGTTGTGGCGCTTCTATCTGCTCGCGGGGGATGTACACGACATCAGGTAGGTGTATCAGTTTTTTTGGCTCTTCGGTATGTAAGCTGTTCCCTGTCCTCAATCACACTGAAATTTCGCATTACCTCTTCATAATTAATGTAAATGATAGCTTTATGGGCAATGCCTAACGAATATTTGCGTTGGAAATGAAAGAATATGAACAAATTGTATTGCCCTTCAGCAACTTGCCAGAGGAAAACAGCACTGAATTTTGCAGCTATTCCCGCTTCTCAATGAAGTCATTTTTCGTCACTAGTGAAGCCATTCTAATTAGTCTGGTTCGTCATTACTATCTTTCTAGCGGCTATTCTTTGTAAAGCAGTATGTTTGCGGTTGCTAGTTAAACAGTATGACAGTAAGTGGCGAAACGAAAGTGAATTGCAGTTTTTTTATTACATTCTAGTCAATTCTGGTCAGAATTATTTTGCACTCGTCAGCAGTAAATGTACATGACGCCCGCGGGGTGTCACCGACGACCACGCATCCCTCTAGCGTCCAATCTATAGAGTGGTGGCATTTTATTCTGTGTGACTGCGAGCCGGTAGTATTAGGACGCTGCAGTGATTGCGCCACGTGCTGCATACGGCACTGGCCATAGTCTGATAGCCCAAGAGGTCACTTATTATAGAATGCACTTGCATTTGATCTTAGTTGCTGTTTACAGAATCATCTTTGGACTGCTTCGCGTTGTTTCTTCATCACAGCTACGTTTCTACCGCTATGCAGAGAGGAAACGATGCGAAGATTGCACTTAGCAGTGTCATGACCATTCTGAATATTAGCCTGATCTTTATAAACAGTTGCCATCCTATCCACCACGTGCCTTATTATATGAGATTAACTCTTAGCTGCAACAAAACGCATTGCATTAAGTTTTTGACACGGAACTCATGTAAATGGCGAAACTTTCTTGTCCCAGTGTGGTAAAACAGTCAATGAAGTCGACCTTTTTAAATTTTTAGCACTGAGGGTTGGTGGAAACCTCCCTGAGAAGTAGGACGTTCAAGATTACATTGCTGCTACCTTCAAGGTAAGGTTAATGCCACCGTCTCAGACACGAAAAGGCGAGAGGTCACTCACTTTTCTCAGTTTCACTCTGTTATCTCGTACGTTGTTATATGTTTGAGCAAATCTGGCAAATTCACCAGTAATATTCTTTGAGCAAAAAATTACTATCAGACTGATCTGGGTGTCAGTTCACGAACTTCGGGTAGACCGTTGTTCAATTGTGTCTCGGAATTTTAACTCCCTACACATAAATTCAGCGCGCCGTTTGCGAAAATAATACGATACGATATATCATTTCTTTCCTCTCTGCTTCTTTCTTTTCTTGTTTCCTGCTTTCTTTTCTTAGTATGTTGGAAGATTATATATAGTATGGCTTTTGTAATCTAATTGCTTTGTGTATCTATGATTCTGTATACGTAATGGAATTGCTCTTTTTATTTATGTATTGTTTTGACTTTGTGAGCTTGCACGTTTATCAACACAACATTAAAATTATTATCCATGTACATGATAAGGCGAAATTATGGTTTTATATGAAATTGTAAATCATGTATTCTGTGTAATGCTAAGAGCTGTAGAAATATATCGAGAGGTCGATAGAGGAACACCAACAAATAAAGGAGTCCGTAGAGCGAGAAGGGATTTGACTGTCGTCTCGTGTAAATGTGGTGCTGCTGAGTTCTCGGTCGATGTTAAAAACTGTTTTGTCGATCATATACGTCTACACTGAGACATGTAGCATTGCTTCTCATTCTAAACTGACATTCAGAACATTAATGTTGAAATTACGATGTACAGATTGCCAAGCCGAGTGAATGCCGTGCGTGTACGGTATCTAATGTGAGCAGCACGAAGTGTGTAATGCATACCGCGAACTGTGAAATTAAATCAGAAATATGTTAATTTAGTTTACCGTCGTGAGTTGAGATTTAGAACACTGGTAAATGTGCTGGTCTCCGCATGATTACTCTGAGCATACGTTATCCACTGTGGACATTATTGACAGTTTGGCGTATACCGCGGATTGTTAGTTAAGTCATATTATCAACAGAGAAATGTGCTTTATTATTGTAGACTATGTTACTTTGAAATTTTCCGATTCGTGACTGAATGGGAAACACCAAATTCAAAACTGTGACTAAAAGCGGTTAACAAAATCTATGAATTCGGAATACGATACATGTTAATTGAAAGACGTTTGTCTTATTTACATAATCAGTTATAGATACGTTAATCTAGAGGGTTCTACAAAATTCGCATGGCCCTGCCGCAGCCATCAACGAACGGTTACGGTCAAGAGGATTAGCACGACGGCGATAATTGCTGGACTGTATGCTCACACACTATAGAGTGTAGACCAACAACGTGGACCACGACGACACGCCGACAACACCAGTTAAGCGAAGGCTTTATATATTCCAGGAAAGCTCAACCTTCACGAGCTATTACTGCAAAGAATTTTGTAACAAAATTGTTATTTGTGTTAAAGCAGGTGTTAGTTTCTCATTGTCGATGTTATTGACGTCACTCAAAATCCACTCAATTTTGAACAGCTTTTTACAGGAACTTCCTGAATTGAAATTAATTTAGTACTTTAGATAATTTTCTACTGCGGATGTTACTTTTTTGCCTATTTCGACTCAGTCCTCATCACTGCAAATGAATAGGCTACTATTATTAGCAGTGATACTAAAGTTCTCAGTCTTAATATTTCATTCAGTTTCATTGCATATACATATAGATTTGTGTTGTCTGCAAGTACTGTATTCTGTATTTTCCTGTTGATTTGGTTTTGTGTTCAATTTTGTGTTTGTTATTATCATGTGCTAAGAAACAGTGTGCAGTGTCTGGCAAACAGCTAGCAGGCAGAAGCCAATCTCGTGATGGCCGGTGTGTTCCCACTGGCGAAGTACTTGAGAAGTGGGAAAGTTTAGAGTTTGGTAGATGTCAAATGATTTGTGGTTATTCAGATATCAATATTCCTCCTGCTATGTTTTTTTGAGCCAGGCTAAGGACTTGCTTACAAGTGTGGTAAAGATCAGTAATTATTTCAATCTGTGTTGGCAAATTATTTTACTAATCCTGGGAAACGTTAAATATTCTTGGTTTCAGTTTCCTCCAAACTTATGTGCATGAGGTACTGGGTACACATCAGGGGAGACGTATCAGTGTCCTTCCAGTTGTGTTGCTTGAACGCCATCATTTATAGTAAGAAATGGATCCTATTTCGTTACACGTTGACAACATCGACTCATTCAGACAAACTGCGTCCATTCAGTGAACACTAGATGCATAAAGCATATCAGTCGGATAACGTTGCTTTTTTTAGCATGGTACAGAAAGTTGTGCATTATTCAACAGGTTTGAATTTAAATCGGTTCCAGCAGAACATGGGCGTCCGCAAGAGGGGGCACACCCCGTCCCCCTTCCCTGGAATCTGGAATACAGAGATTTTATTCATTCCACAATCTACCTTCAAGTATTACAAGTATTGAGTAGAGAGCCACCAGTTCTCCTTTAGCCACTCTGTTATTTCCTTTTCCGGTGCAGAATTACACAGGAAAGGTGAAAGACCACCTCCCTCTCTTATTCCTGCCTTGACTTCAAAACTTATTAAAAGTGTTCCTCTGAAATTTACTCGTGATCTAGCGTTCAAAGTTTACTGGATACGATTATAGGTCTTCTGGTTACTCGTAATTTCCGCAGGATATTCATGAGATGAGGGCCTGTCAGTAGAAACATACACCTTATTAAAATAACGAAGACGCCGATACACCTCTTGTCACACACTTTCATTTATTGCAGCACTGATTTCGGGTATCCCCTCAGTACTCCTCCCTAGGAGTCTCCTAGTTGTGTGTTCAGTTGGCATTCGTTCTGTGTAATATGGTCTTGGAGAAAATCTTGTGAGTGACAGGCATAAGGGTGATTCCTCGATAATTACTGATGTCAGTCAAGTCTGATTTCTTGAGCAAGTGATGAATCAACGCAGAAGCCCAATCACAAGGTACTACCGAGCGAGGTGGCTCACTGGTTGGCACACTGCACTCACATTTGGGAGGACGACCGTCCAAACCCGCGTCTGGCCATCCCAATTTAGGTTAACCGTGATTCCCCTAAATCGCTTCAGGCAAATGCCGAGATGGTTCACATCTACATCTACAGCATACTCCGGAAGCCACACCTAATGGCGTATGGTGGAGGGTACTTTCGGTACCGCTGGTTCCTTTGAAATGGCGCACAGTCGATTTCAAAAAAATGGTTCGAATGGGTCTGAGCAATATGGGACTTAACATCTATGGTCATCAGTCCCCTAGAACTTAGAACTACCTAAACCTAACTAACCTAAGGACATCACACTACATCCAGTCATCACGAGGCGGAGAAAATCCCCGACCCCGCCGGGAATCAAACCCGGGAAGCCGGGCGCGGGAAGCGAGAACGCTACCGCACGACCACGAGCAGCGGACACAGTCGATTTCGTTCCCCATCCTTCCCTAATCTGATGGGACCGATGAACTCGCTGTTTGCTCCCCTCCCCGAAACTAGCCAATAAACAAGGTACTGTCTCAGTCTCCCAAAGGTTTTTTGTATCTCCGTCAACTTGCTTGCCTATTTCCGACCTGCTTCCACAGTTCAGCTACTATAGAGTTGTAAGGTGTCAGGCAAATCCAACACCTTCCATGAAAACCCTGACATAATAAGCAAATCTAGTAGTATGTCACATAGCTCCGAATAAATCGTGACATTAAATTAATCAAAGTAATACGAGTAACGAGTGAGCAAATGGAATACCAAAGACTTACACAAGAATGCCTAAATTCATGTCGTACCTTCCCACCGTGAGACCGACGCAGTTCCGAGGGGAGAAACGAGAACAGAAGCCGAGAGCAGAACCGTGTTAAGCTAGAAGGTCCTACGATAAGGGACGGACTGAACACCCACGTCGCCAGCTAATCACTAGGGCCACACCACCCGCAGTTTTAGTGTGAGACTTTTTCGCGTCTCTGTTACGTCAAGGATCACCCCCCCCCCCCAGCCCATGTTAAAAGCTAGAGCCCTCCAGAAAAACAGTATAGATCTTACGATAACACAAAAATGGCCACTACCACCCGCAAGTTTTAGTGTGAGACTTTTTCGCGTCTCTGTTATGTTAGGACCACCCCCCAGCCCATGTTAAAAGATAGAGCCCTCCAGAAGAACAGTATAGATCTTACAATAACGCTAAAAGGACCACACCAGCTGCAGGTTTCAGCGTGAGACTTTTTCGCGTCTCTGTTACGTTCCAAACTTTAAAAACATTGTCCCACCACGAAAAGTATAACGTTTCTCATTGGATAGACAGAATTTTTGTAGGTGGAGCTTAAGGTTAACATTGAGACCCTGATTGGTCAGATGAAAACACAGCCAGATAGTTTTTTTAAACCAGCTTCGGTAAATTGTAGTAAGGGGAGAGTTAGTTCCGAGATGGCGAGGTGAGCGGAACTGTGCTGCCCCCCGCCCTGACGCTGCCTAAACACCGACAAGGTAATGAACGCACGCGATGCCGCGTTTTTAAGCGCATAAGGCTTCACTCAGAAGTCTCATCTGTTACACCCCCTTTTTGCGTAATACTAGTGTCAATCGTAAATTAAAGCTCATGGTGTTCACATTTGCCACTTGAAGTAAAAATCTGAAACGCAATGATTTCTCTGTTATCTAGTTATTAAGAAGCCACATCAGCCACTGTAATTTAAGACAAGTTAGATAAGTTATTAAAGATAATTGAGGGTCACTGTAGACCATTTTGATAGTTTTCTCTTTTGTGAAACTTAATTTAAACCTAGATTACAGATGTGATATGGCATAGGTCATCCTTCGATCGATTGTAGAACTTGGAAACCCATTCAGGGAATATTCGTTCACATTTTTGTTGAACACAGTTGGTTTTTACCATCCTGTATTAAAACATTTCCTTTTATCAATAGGGCAATTTATAAACGATGTTTTGTGAGTAGAATAAAATTTCCAATGGTAAACTTAACTGCTTTTTCGACGTTATTTTACCTGCTAACTAAAAATAGGAAAGCCTTCAACCCCTTCCACTAAATTTAGTTAGTATTAAGATTCTTTTACAGGAAGTGCAGTGGAGCTGACGCTGAGATCATTAAGTATTTGGTTATATCATCGCTAGTCTCACTGAACTCTTCTGAATTCTACATGTCATGTGTGGTCTGGCGTCTCCTTACCAGCAACAGGTCCCAGGTTCAAACTAGTCAGTTCCCTAAAAAACACGCTCAGAGCGTCGTTGCGCGAAAGTGGTAGGGAGACACGATATAGAACAATCAGACACCACCATGAATGTTTAGAGAGTTTCCCCACATGATTTTTTTTTGTTTTGTTTTCCAAGGACTACCTGGTTTTTATCACTTCTGTTTTAGTCGGTAGTTGAGAGTTTGGTTACTTGATGTTATCTTGAGATAACTATGGAATGTATCAGGTGAATCATAGTTAAAGAGATTGTCAAAGTAATTGGCTAGAGGGTGACAGTTGTCTACATCATTGTAAAATATCTTTCTGTCTGGTTGTCTGAAATGAAGGCCTATTGGGCTATGACGGCTGAGATCCCATTTCAAGCTTCTGTAGAAATTTCTGGTATTGTTCTTTTTGAAGTCTTGGTTTTATTGATGTTTTACACCAGTAAAAAGAAACAGGTAAGGTGATATAAACATCATATTCTAGTAATAGCAAAGACGGAATTTAAGCATCTTCAACAATATAATAAGTTCGAGCTTCAGCACTGTGCACAGTTTGTGGAATAAATGGGGAGCTCAGGCAGCTTCACTTACAATCAGAGCACAGTGTTCAAACAGTAGCACGGCTGTGATTCGCAGTTGCCGTGCGGAGTTTGAACTTACAGTTAGCGCGGCAGGTCTAATCACTGCGCAGATTAGAGCAACTCGGAGGAAGTGTGTGCTGTGCCAGAACAGTGGCAGGCCGAGAATGCCCCACGAATCTGATTTCTGCCTTAACAAAGGAAAACTTTGCCAATGACGGCCTTGTATCTCAAATATTGTACATCGCAGATAAATATCAATAGAGCATAATTTGTATTGTTTATAAAATAATTTTAGGGCTTCAATCAATTTTTAGTAATATTTATTAGCACGAGTTTCGGCACCATTATCAGGTGATCACAGTTACATGTATATGACAGTACTGCAATGCACCTAATTATGGTTGGCATGTTGCCAAAAAGCATCGTGCTAATAAATATTACTAAAAAGTGACTGAAGCAGTTACAATTATTTCATAAATTTAAAATACGCGATAAAATTAAGTTTATCTGTTCTGTATTTTTATATTTTAAATACGCATTCTATCTACCAGGAAGCGACCGAAGAAGCCCATAATACAGTCCCCAACAGCCATAATTCCATTATCAACAGGCGTTTCGTTCTTGCTAATTTTAGGTCAGTTAAATTTAATTAATAATGTAACGTTTTCAGTGTCAATATTTTATTTTTGTATTAAAGTTCATGTTTTCCGGAGCTGCAGCAAGCGTAATACATTCCTATTTTTAGATACATATGGAACATATGCACACAATTATAATCTTATATCGACGATGTCGGTCTGTTTTGGAATTTTGGAAGACGTTTTATGCTGACATAAACCGGATGTCTCGTATGTAGGAATCAACATGGACTCCGCAAACAAGATCCCGTGGAACCGACCTCATCCTGTTTGTTCGGACCCAGAAGCTGAGAAGGCTGTATACTTGTCCAGGTATAGCTTTCTAAAGCCCTCTATACAGTTTCACATTGTCACCTAATCGACAGAGCACGGGCGTATAGAATGTCAGATCAGATCTGTGAGTGCATTGAAGAATTCCCAGCTAACAGAGCAGATCGTCATTAACCGATATAAATCTGCTGGCGTCGAAGAAGCTACGAGCAAACCCCGAAGGAGGATTATAGGGTCATTGTTATTTGCGGCGTAGGCTACACAAATACAAAGCGAGTAGCTTCGGAGGAGCTTCATGAGGCTTTTTGTGAATGATGCTGATGCATATAGAGAAGTCGTAATCTTGCAAAATTGTAGTGAAACACTGAAATTCTACCGGGTATCGATTCTTGGTGCAGAGACTGGCTCAATATTAAAAAAACTTAACGTTCTGCGCCTTAATAGACGGAAAATGACGTTAGTGTTTGATTATACGATTATCGATCAGTCAATGGAAACAGTCAGGAAACAGACAGGTATCTGGGAGTGAGCGCACTGAATCACTCAAAATGGAACGAGCACTCGAAACTAAGAAGGTAAGACAGATGCCAGAGTGAGATTCGTGGAAGAATCCTCAGGAAGTATCGTCCACATTCGCTTAACATTCTTTCGAACGGTACTTGTGTGTTGCTCCGATAGGACTGATAGAGTAAGTAGAGAATATCCTAAGAAGAGCAGAGCTTTTCGTCATGGCTTCGTTTAGTAAGTGCTAAAGGGTCGCAAAGAAGTAACAATTAATAAAAAAGAAAAAAAAGACACGCGTCACACGTCCAACATTACACAGACTTAACAATACACGTAAGAGTTCAGGTGAAAAACCGGCAAGTGTCCGTCACACCTCGCTGAAGAGGAGACACTGCAGGACGGTGGGAACGCTGTGTGTGACGTGACGCAGGCGCACTGCCTACAGCTCTCGGTTGGAAGACGTTTGTAACGGCGTTAGTACGGCGGCTTATCTGCTGTCTCGTTGTTTCCTCGTCGCTGCCAAATATAGGTGGCATTTTCTGGGTGACGCCGAGGGCCTTGACCCAGTGCGGTCAAAGGTCCTTACCTGGTGGTCTTCACAAATCGATTCTCGCCTCAGGCGCCGGGCCACGGCGTCCTTTTGCGAGATCGCATGCTGTTCAGGCGGCATTTTGCACGAGTAAAAGACGCCGTGCACATGATTTATACGCAGAATGTGTGAAGGACGTAAGAAGTAAAGTAACCGTGAAGTGAGGACCCTATAGCAAACTAACAATGGAGTTACCTGGCGGAGTGAACAGTTCACCGCGTTCCGTAGTGGCACGTTCGCAGCATACATCACGCCGCTGTCGACATAACTGCCTTGATTGAGCTCAAAACGTATTCTGACTCCTACAAACCGCTATGACAGTTGAATTATTATACTTATGTAAACGAATGGAGACAATGTGGCATTTCCTCCCTCTCAGTGAGATTTTGTTCAACCGAAAGTTTCTCAAATTGATGACACAAATTAGCAATTCATAAGATAAAACACTAACCTAAACATTACCTTCATGGGACCATCATTATATCATTGCTCTCAAAATAGGGGCTTCATCATGCCCTGAATAGGCTGGCAGGCGCCATTGTTCGAAGGCGGAGATCAAGCAAACACACACAACTCTCAGGAAAGAAACGTTACGTATAACAAGGGAAGCGATCGGATAAAATATCTCAGGGGGTTCTAGCTTCCGAGAGAGAAGCAGTTAACGAAAGAATACGAATAGCGTTCTGTCGTTGTCCCCCGAATAATTCGCCACCATATTTGGCCACTGAAAAATATTAAAAATGCAATTAAAATTATTTATATTATGAGAAGACAGGATGGTTGTTTTCTTTCAATAATGAACTCAACGACTTATAGTAAAATAGGAATTAAATCAGCCACTTATAATGGATCCCAACTTGCATGCTGACAACGCAAACTCTCTGCAACGAAAGACAAGTATTAGACTCTATAATGTTTCTCGGCGACATAAGTTTAACTTTTACTACAGATTCTGGAAGCTTCGATATATTTAGTACAATTATTAAAAAAATTCGTTGGTTGATTGAGAAGTAATACCTTCAGTCACATAATTTTTAATGAATAAATTTTTCTCTCGTAATGTATCATTACGAAGTATCAACACAGATTTCACATTTCTCCATCTTAATTTCTTAACGGAACGGAAAGACACTACATTAGTAACGTGTTCCAGTAGTAAACTGCAGGGATTTTATTTACAGCAAACAATCACATATTGAAGAAGCAGGTTACACAATTTGAGCACTTTCTGATTGTATACTTATCCTCAACTTACATATTCAGTTTCTTTCCATGTCAAATGTCGTTGTGTTTGATTATACACTATTAGATTAATCGATACCTTCTGAATTGTATTTATGCCAGAAGTCTGACAATGTGTCTTAACATGTATTAGGGCTTTGTGTGACTACAAAACATTCATTTTCTGGGATGTTTACCTTTCGTCACCATGTTATCGTGTGAAAGTATTGTTTTCTAAAGCCAGTTTTTAAGCACCTGACGAAGAATGTGAACTCAGACGTAGAAGCCAAAATCATTAGAAACGGAGATATAATATAATGGGGAAAGTGCATGAGTGTGAGAGTGTTTAAGGAACCATTTTGATCGTGCTTTCCATTAATTTAGTAAAATCACGGAAAATCTAATTAAGATTTTTCAGCTACTGAGCAGGTGATTTCTTTCACTGTGTCACTGTTGTAATTGTAGTTCTTACTATCAAAAGTTACATCAGTGAAAGTAGGTTTTCATTTCCTGGGACACACATCACTTCCCTGAGCAGCATACACCCACGATTAACGCTGTAAATAAGTATGCTTCAACGTCTATTTAAACTTTTATAAACTATGAAATGCAATTCAGAGGGAAAATTTATGATTTTGCGTTATGTCTTCGATGTCATTTTAATGCTGTATGACGAACGCCGTACAACCTTCCTTTCTAGCTGTCCGTTCACCTTTAATAATATTATTTTATTCGTCCAAAGATCATTTTAGAATGTTACAAGATATGTCAGCTTAATACAAGAAAAAGCTTGTCATGTACAAGGTGTCCCAGGAGGAATGCTCAGTATTCAGATATACTAAACGAAAGACCATTAGAAGCAGAAGTAGTTTAATAAACATCAGCTCTATTCACACTTAGGTGGCAAAAGTCTTGAGATAGTGATATGCGCATATACAGAGAGCGGAGGTATCGCGTAAGCAACGTATAAAAGGGCAGTGCGTTGGCGCAGCTATCATTTGCACTCAGGTGATACACGTGAAAACGTTTCCGATGTGATTGTCGCCGCACGGCAGGAATTAACAGGCTTTTAACGTGGAATGGTAGTTGGGGCATTCTGTTTTGAAAATTGTTAGGGAATTCAGTTTTCCGAGAGCCATAGTGTCAAGACTGTGCCGAGAATACCAAATACACGGAAAACGCAGTGGCCGACGGCCTTCATTTAACGGCCGAGAGCAGCGACGTTTGCGTAGTTACCATTGCTAACTAACAAGCACCACCGCTTGAAATAACCGTAGAAATCACTCTGGGACGTGCAACGAACGTGGGGCCATATTAGTGGTTTGAACATTCTGGACAATCCCAGCGAATTATTTGGCCACCTGGATCGTCAAATATGAATACCATCGAATATTCGTGGGACATAATCAAGAGGTCAGTTCATGCACAAAATCCAGCATTGGCAATACTTTCGCAGTTGTGGACCAACTTCCACGGTTGCTAGAAGACGTTTCTCTGCAGACTAGGAGGAACTTCTGGTACCAACGTGATGGCTGTCCAACCCATAGTGCACAAAGTGCTACAGGATGTCTTCGCGGATTGCTTCCAAATTGTTGGATTGGACGCGGAGGATCTCTACCTTGGCCGACCCGTTCTCCGGATTTGACGCCTAAAGACTTTTTTCTGTGGTGAAAGCAGAAAGACGCTGCCTACAAGGACACACCAGCTACACCCGATGGTATGCAACGACGTATTACAGTAGCCTCCTCGGACATCTTCGCTGAAATTCTAGCACGTGTGCAGCAGTCGTTCCATACCAGACTGGGAGAGTGTATTGCCACTGCTGGTTGTCATTTTGAATACAACGTGTGATGGTCAATGGTCTCGTTACTGGAGAAAATCCGTATAAGTAATGTATGCACTTGTGTTGTTCTTTAGTGTGTGTTACCACAGGTCTCGTACGAGTGTCGGTGTGAGAATTTTACAAAATACGATTTCTCATAAACGAATCGCATCAGAATCCTGCTAGAAATGCTACTGACATTTTAATTTACCCTACTTTTAGTCTGTTAATATCATGCTTGCACAAAAATACTCTTCTTAAGTATTATTACAATCTCTTGATTAGTTAGCAACACGTGCCCCTGTCTGCCCATCCATTCTGCGACAACCGCACATCAAGAGCACTTTTCATTTCCGCAACATTTACGGAGCAAGTTCTTTGTGATACATTCTGTGTACACAAATGCTTTAAAAAGGACAGGACAGGACAGGTGATATAAGTTGCTAACATACAGTTACCTTACATTTGTTCTTCCTTGGAAAAAGTAAATTTAATAACGTGAAAAATGTTTTTACTACAAAACTTGGGAACCTGTCTGATGCGCCGCAGTACACACACACACACACACACACACACACACACACACACACACACACACACACACACACACACACCATTCTTCACACTACGATACTGATGGCTCTAATCAATGTTGTTGCTCATTTTTAAATATTTTAATAGTTCCAAAACGATCTGTTAGAAAGTTAAACGAAATCTGCCATGTCCGCCCTGTGGTGTAACATCACACGATAGAAGCCTCACCATTATTTGTCGCCCGCCTTAGTTTTCTGTGGATCTTGGCGATAAATGTAGTAGCTGTTTATACTATCAGGTCCTCAGAATACAGTTGTTTGAGAGCTTAGCCGCAGAAGAACTGATAACGTGTGCATGACATGTACTGTATGAACAACATGCAGTAGAGCCAAACTTCGTCGTACACTTTAATAATTTACCAGTCGATTCGTTAATGTAGAAAAGCAGTGAACACGATTTATTCAGTACATTAATACAAGTAAAAACTTCATGCTATAAGTCATACGGAAACACAATTTTAATGGTGCCATGGACTTTCTGAAACAACTTTCAAATCCATGATATTAGATCCTTCAATGCACTTCTGTAAAGTAACATCAGATAACTTTCAGGATTGCAGGACCACATACTAATTTAATCGGCTGGCCGCTGTGGCCGAGTGGTTCTAGGCACTTCAGTCCGGAGCCGTGTTGCCGCTACGGTCGCAGGTTCGAATCCTGCCTCGGACATGGATGTGTGTGATGTCGTTAGGTTCGTTAGGTTTAAGTAGTTCTAAGTTCTAGGGCACTGATGACCTCAGATGTTAAGTCCCATACTGTTCAGAGCCATTTGAGCCATCTATAAGCAGTTCACTAACTTTATCTCTAATACCTCTTATATTTTGAAGAAATATGTTAATTCCTTCTCTACTCGGGAACATGACGTCCTCTGAAGGTGAGCCCTTAGTTAGAGGGACTTCCTTTAAGCAAGTATGCTTAGGTTAGTTAGGTTTAAGTAGTTCTAAGTCTAACGGACTGATGACCTCAGATGTTAAGTCCCATAGTGATTAAAACCATTTGAACCATTTTGAACTAACTTAATTTACATGCTGTACGTATCATCCAATATGATTTCACAAAGATCCCATGCAATTCTATTCCGTAACTCTACACAGGATTTATTTACTTTGGCGTAACGTAAACATAAACAGATCAAACGAACCCCAGTAGTAAAGTCCAGGTGCCAGGGTAAAAAAGAGGAGGGGGGGAGGGTTGAGGTGTTTCCGATCAGTCAATATACCTTGAAAATCGCCTCTACATAACCAACGTTCAGGTCCCTGAGCGACTGCTCTCCGTCAATTTACATAATTAATAACATTGAAATGAAGCAAGAAAGTAATGTGTGGGCTGCAGTGTCACTGAAAGAGGATGGTCGAAGCACATGGCAATAAGTGACAGCACGCCAAACATTTAACTTCAGACTTTTCCTAAAACAGTCCCCAAAGACGTGAGGAGCAGAACTAAGCGGAAAACAAGAAACATAAGGTAATGTTCGTCTTTATACGCCTGCAACTCCCGAAAGTTTTGCGAGTAAATTTTTGGCTGTTTACTCTTCTTTTTCTTCTTAGCCTTATTTGCTGTTAGTTTAGGAACTGGTAGTTGCAGGGTAGACTTCGGTATGTTATGGGGAATTGTCCTTTCCATTACTGCATCTGTCAAGCACGGCCTGTCGCTCACTTTAGAAAACGCTGTTCGCTTCTTGAAATTCTTTCAGTTTACACTACAGCAACTGTTCTGTAAGCAGTTCTATATTATATTCTATTCCCTATCAATACTGAACTATCATAGAAGATTTTGGTTCTCAAAAACAGAATATGCACGTTTCTTTCTCTACGGTCGCCATTATTGTTGCCTCCTCCTAGTGCAAGACACGATTCAATCTCGTCAATAGCCTGTGAAATTCTTATCCAAACGTCTCGATCACTGCCATTAGGAAACTACTTTTTTAAAATTTTCCGTATCTAACATTAAGGATTATTGAATGATTTTTGACTCTGGAGGTACAGCAATATTTATGACTTAATTTTGTTTGAAATTAAAGTTATATTTATTGGTTTGTCTGATGTAGTTTTGCGAAATTAATGCTATAGAATTTGAGTTTTTAACTACCAATTTATCTTAACACAAATGTTATACTCTCTCATCGTTCAAAGCTGAAAACTCTGAGTATTGCATTACCACTTTTAGCTACACACGAACACGTATTTCGTTCACGGTCACTCAGTTACTAATCAGTATACATTTTTGTCAATGTCTAGATGATTGACAGGGATTTCGGTTTATCTGGTGGAATGGTTGCAAATTTTGAAAACTATGTGTTTACTAGCATAACGTTTCGTATCGATATTAACTCTGCAGCTAAAGTAGCTGGATGTCTGTGAATTCTATACACACCAACTATGTATTTCGCAAGTAGCTGTACTATTCGCACAATCCAAGATCACTCTCGGAATATTAGCTGCTGTGAGTAACTCAAACGATAAAAGACAAATTACTTCGACAAGTATTGAATGCTTTCCAGTTGTTGCCAACGTTAATTAGCAGACAGCGCAACTACGTAACCAGAAGGGAAACTCAGAGTTGACGATCGCTGAAATGTTGCGAGTAACTGAGTTAGAAATTATTCCATTTCTTAATTTATTACATGCATGGTGCATAATGTTATGTGCTAGCTAAAGCTGCCAGATATTGGACTGCGCTGACAACCAGTCAACGCATTTCGACTTTATCAATTCAGCAAATCCCACTACCCACCTCGCCTAAAGACAGCGAGCAGTTCGCGAATAAGGTACATCGGAAGGTGCTTCGTGCCGGTGTTAATCGCTGCATTTCTGGCACTTGCTGATAATTGAGACAGTTGTGACAGTTTCTATACTACGCCACGTTTCCAAACTGTCATGTTATCGTCGTTTACAAAGATGTGTATTTAGTTATTGTGCAGCTTACCTCGAAAATTCGTTCACTAAATTTATACAGCTGCATTTCATGAAATGAAACTACCTTTCTGGGAATGATCGTAAATTTGCTGGGAGGCTGCGTATTGAGTAAAGTGGCCGGAAATAATCTTAGCAGCGCGTCGAGAATCCTTGCAGCTCTGCCCTCAGTACAACTTGGCAACGGATGTCAAACTCTCATACAATATTCAAGCATGGGTCACACAAAAGTTTTGTGCAGTACATCTCTTACAGTTGCTTTATACTTGGCTGTTATTCTCCCAAGAAGTTTTAAGTTCGCCTCCCTATAGCTGATGTCATCCGATCGTTCCACTTCATATTATCTCTCGATACTAACCTTCGATACTTTGAGCAACGTATTGACATCAGATATGTTGCGCGTACTATGTATATATTTTTTTTGAACTTTATTTCCTTTGAGAATATTTAAATGTTAGTACTCACATAACTGAAACATTAGAGATTTAAAGCTTGGAAATTTTTACCCACAATACGTCGTACGTCAGAATAAAACACCACTAAAAGGCGGTATGTCATTAAATAAAACAGCCGGATTCTAATACGGTGGATAGGTTCTAAACAAATCATAATATAGTGATGTCAACTGTCACTATTATATTCTACAGATGATTATTCTACAGATGATTTTCCAAAAAGTTTTTCTACTTATTAACCCAACATTCCTTGTTCTCATTTACCTTTTGTGTATCCCCCAAAGCGCATCATTAGAGCATGCGCGAGCTAACTAAGGGCAAACCGTTTACTTTCCTGCCGCCAGTATAACACAACTCGCGGCTTGCACACCCTTTTTGCGATTGCACAAGCGGTAAGTGAGGTTTTCAGGATCTACTTTTCCGTCAATAGCTGTTTACATGACGGTTTTTATTCAGGTAGAATGTCCCTCCATTTTATGGCAACCGCTACTTGGTTTTTCATTCAAGTCCAAAATTGGGTCTTAAAAGTTTTTCATTTATTTTTACCTTACCAGTGGATTACTACGGTATGATTTGTTTAGGAGCTATCCACTATATTGGAATCCGGCGGTTTTAATCTATGACATACCGCCTTATAGCGGTGTTTTGTGGTGACGGACAACGTATGTTGGTTAAAAAGTTCCGAGCTTGTTAGCTCTAATATTTTAGTTATATAAATACTAACATTTTAATATTCTCATCTAAAAGTTATTCAGAGTTTTTAAATTTTTTAAAATCTTAAAATAATTTACCATACCATTTTATATCTCAGGGTTGTTATTCCTTCTGGATTTATTGTCATACAGATGTTCACCTGAAGATGGGGATTAAATGCCATAAAACCGGTAGTGATCCAATAGTAAAGGACTAAATGCAGCTGAAGCGGTTTACTAATATCCAAGATGAGTTCTTGCTACTATAGCAGTTGATCCGCTCGTTAGCTCCCGCAAATTCGCACAAGGAAGTGGCATGATTCAAGCAAATGTCCTACACATTCTCCATCGTCATAGGTTCCATCCTATCACGTCTCTCTCCATCTAGACCTGCATGGAAACGATTATGAGAATCGTGCACCTTCTGTGCAGAGATATTAAAACAGGATACTCCAGATGTATCACGTATCTTTTGTAGTTATGAAGCCACATTTAGCACTAATGACCAGGTAAACCACCGAAACATGCACTATTAGTTTGCTGACAATCCACATTGACTTTGTCATTTGAAATGTCAGCATCCGTGGAGTGTAAACGTGCTCATAGGCACGTGTTTCATAAACCGAACACCGAAAGCGTCCTAATAGACAATCTTTCACGGATGCTAGAAGATGTTCCCCTGCAGACTAGAAGGAGCTTGTGGTACCAATATGATGGCTGTAAAGTGGATACCTTAGAGCTCTGAGGACTTGTTCATCCTCGCTAGTGTAAAGCACATCCCTTTTACTGACCAACTGCTCTTGAATCGTAAGGTACACATTTTAGAGCCCGCATTTACTAGACAATTTTCCTCCTCCCAAAATATGGTAACCGAACAGCTTGCAGCAGAAGTGATTTGTTTCTCAGTATCGAAGATGAAGTAGTCGTTATAGCCTTTAAGGTATCTTTGAGTACTGGCCATTCCTCCAGACAGACACACACACACACACACACACACACACACACACACACACACACACACACATCTCATCACCGAGAAAGAGCTAAGGAGCTGTGTAATATGAACGAAAATAGGTAGGTGTGCTTCTTCATCTGAAAGATGTCTATTCAAATTTAGAGCTAGTCGCAAGAGAGTGGCGCCAGCAGTGCCAGTACGAAGATACAAATCAGATTTGGTTTCAATACGTGCTATAATGGTTCTGAACGTTAATTACTATTGAGATTTGGCGTGGTAGGTTGCTGTTGATCAAGAATGGTTTAAGGCGACAGAGGCGCCATTGTCAATACCTCACTCAATTTGAACGAGGTCGTGTAATAGGGCTACGAGAAGCTCGATGTTCCTTCTACGATACTGCGGAAAGACGTGACACAAATGTAGCCACTGTACATGACTCCTGGCAGCGGCGGTCAGGGGAATGTGGCTCCGGAAGGCCACGGGGAACTACCGAGACGGAAGACCATCGCGTTCGGCGTATGTCTCTGGCGCATCGTACTGCAACTGCAGCAGCAGTTTGAGCAGCAGTTGGCACCACAGTGACACAACGAACCGTTACAAATTGGTTAGTTAAAGGACAGCTTCGAGCCAGACGCCCTGCTGCGTGTATTCTACTGATTCGAACTACGTCATTGATGGTAAGTGAGATCCTTTTGGCGGACGGAGTGGACGTCTGTTGCGTTTTCTGGCAAAAAGTTGCTTCTGCCTCGGCGCCAGTGATGGCAGTGTTTTGGATAGGAGGCTAGATGAGGAGTGAACCTACATCTGGAGTTATTGTCTGTGGCACGATTTTGAATGACAACACGAGCACTGTCGTTGTTATCCCACGCACCGTGACTGCAAATTTGTACGTCAATCTGGTGATTCGATTTATTAAGCTGCCATTCATGAACAGCATTTCAGGGGCTGTTTTCCAACAGGACAACGCTCATTCACATAGCCTGTTGTAACCCAACATGCTCTACAGAGTGTCGCTATGTTGCCTTGGCCTGCTCGATCACCAGATTTGTTTCCGAAATTTGAATTATAATATAATTCAAATTTCAGCTGCTTAGGGCGTTGATATATACCAATGGGGACAGGTGAAAATGTGTGCCCCGACCGGGACTCGAACCCGAGATCTCCTGTTTACATGGCAAACGCTCTATCCATCTAAGCCCCCGAGGACGCAGATGAACAGGGACTATCTCGCACACGCCTCTTGCGAGACCCACATTCTCACCTTGTATGTCCACACACTACATTCGGAGTGTCCCACCGCAACACACTCATTATTCGTGGATATGGTGTCTGTTCTTTCGGACATAATCCCCGAACTCTTACGGGACTTGGTAAGAATGTCTTCCACGAGTAATGAGTGTGTTGGGGTGGGACACTGCGAATTACTCTGTGGACATACAAGATGAGAATGTGGGTCTCACGGGAGGCGTGCCAGAAATACGTCCCTGCAGGTGGACTATCCTCTGTCCCTCGGTGGCTCAGATGGATATAGCGTCTGTCACGTAAGCAGGAAATCCCGGATTCGAGTCCCGGTTGGGGCAGACATTTTCACCTGTCACCGTTGATATATATCAACGCCCGTAAGCAGCTGAAAGTATTAATATAATCCTAATTTCGTTCCTAAACGGCTGCAGGTCATCAATGGTGTCTATTCTTTCGTACATGTCCGAAAGAACAGGCACCATATCCATATAAGATTTGTTTCTAGTAGAGCACATATGGGACATCACTGGACGACAACTCCAGCGTCATCCACAATCAGCATTAGCCGCCCCTGTCTTGACCGACCAAGTACACAGACACGGAACTCCATCCCACAAACTGACATCCGGCACCTGTACAACACATGTATGCAAGTTTGCATGATTGCATTCAACATCACGTGATTACATTAGTATTTCACTATTTCACGTTTGCAGTAACCTACCGCACACTTACATTAACCTGTGATCCTGCAATTTTACTCACTTAAACATGTTACCTAGACAAATATTTTCCAGAAATTTCATTACTCTAAATTTATTATTTTTTTGTGTTGCGATTTTTTCATCTAATACGAAAACACAATTACAGGACCACTTTTTGAGAAACTCCGTGATTATTTACCATTCCGATGTATATGTTTGAAACTGGGCTCAAAGGAGCCTATGTCCTTCCTCTGTAATGGAGGAAAAGTGTGGCGCCCCCGATCTCACTCTTGGGCTCGACGACGCTTCAAGCAGAAAGGTGTCGACACATGCAAGGAAAAGGCCACAACTCAGAAGATCTCGTGAACTGTACGTACGTTTATCGTGTCATGTTGGCACCAAATTTCACCACAATTCTGCCCAACGCCACTGTCAGTGTGTCACATGACGGGAACGCCATCGCAGCCACTTTTACCCTTATTTTAAACCTTCTTTTGACGCCTCCTAGAGGGAGGTTAAAACCGCCACACTCATGTTGAAATCACGTGGTTATCTTATTAGTGTCCGAGAAAACGTTTCGGACACACCGCCGTTCAGCATCGACACGAAAAGGTCTCAGAGTGTGGCATGAAGGGAGCCACCTCTTCCTTTGAGGCGTTGATTCCCACATACATCGCGGTTGGAAAAGACAGTTAGAAGTGCGATGAGCAACAGGACGACGTTCTCGATATCCTTGATACTGCTGACACTCTACGAACACTTGAAGCCCTCTCTGAGGAGATTGTGGGTTAGCTATCCCAATGAAATCGATTGTATCCCGTTTGGAGTGCAGTGTGACCATAATTTTTGATCTGGTGTACAGTAGGGATCTACAAGGGACTGTTAAAAACCATTCGACGAAATATGGCCACGATATGAAGCAGCAAAGGATCTTTACCCTTTTTGAGCCCTTCTGTTTTGCGCCCTCCTGTGGCGTGATCAAATGGTTCAAATGGCTCTGACAAGGGGAAGGCCACAGACACGGCCAACCGATTCGGCTCAAATTTCTCAGGTGGCTTGTGTACAACCTAAAACGAAGGACTCTAAGATATTTTGGGTCAACACACGCGCAATTTTGAGAAAATCGCCCCTAAAAGTTATGACGAGCAATTGATCGATAGGTAATTGTAAATAGAGCATTTTTCATCACCAGATATGGGGTCCGAAAACGCATACTTTTCGAGAAATCGAGGTAAGAAACTTTTATAACTGCCGTTCTGTAACCACATGGTAAACGCTTCTCGCCGACAGCACCGATATCCCCGGCATGTTAGCTGAACGTGTTTGGTCAGAGGGTGCGCTGCCCTCTGAAATAATAAAAAAAAAACTGAGTTAGTCGATCAACAACGAACTTAAACGGATGTCTTATGACGTCCGCCCCGAGCACATGCAACGAACGAAAGCGAACAAAATGAGATCAAAGAAAAAAAAACAGCGCAACGGCCAAGGTAAGTGTCTGGGAAGCGGAGAACGCGCGCTCGAATCTCGAAGAAACCTAGCGGATGTTCTTCTTTTCGTTTGTATTTTTCATATATCAATTGTTAGGAATAGGAGAGTTAATAAGGTAAGTAAATCAATCAATAAGGAATGATGATAATAAGGTAGGCAAATAAATTTCTCAATCCTCTTGGGATAGTCAACAACTAAAATGTTACTCCAGGTCACTTTACAATGGCTCTTCCAGTGACTGTTACGTGTCCTCACTTTTCTTCGAACAACTAGATTGATGGTACTTGTCATATAAATATTCGAAACAAATATACTCACGACACTAAGAACATCTAGTGAATGCAATCTTCGACAGCTACACTGTTCCTTCCGACGAGTCGACGAAAAGCGTTTACCATGTGGGTACAGAAGCGGCAGTTGTAAAAGTTTCTTTCCCCGATTTCTGGAAAAGTTTGCGTTTGCGGACCCCATACCTGATGATGAAAAATGCTCTATTTACAATTATCTAACGATCCCTCCAATTTTGAGTCGATTGCTCATCATAACCTTTACGGGTGAGTTTCTCAAAAACGCGGGGGTGTTGACCCAAAATATCCTAGAGTCCTTGTACACAAGCCACGTGCCAAATTTGAACCGAATCGGGTAGCCGTGTCTGAGGCCTCCCCCTTGTGAGAACTATGGGACTTAACATCTGAGAGGTCATCAGTCCCCTAGAACTTAGAACTACTTAAACCTAACTAATCTAAGGACACCACACACATCCATGCCCGAGGCAGGATTCTAACCTGCGACCGCAGCAGTCGCGCGTTTCAGAACTGAAGCGCCTAGAACCGCTCTGCGAACGCGGGTGGTGTGGCGTGATCATAAAAGTCTGCTACATTGACACATGCCTCAATAAAACGTCAAAACGTTTCTCTGAGACTATTCGATAACAGTGCCAGTACCATTCACCCACGTTTTCTGAGCACTGAAAATGTGAGAGCGTCCTGGCCGCCTGCTAGTAGGGGTGCCGGAACAGAGAGGTGTCTAGTGTTTGCCTACCTGCAGGCGCCTAGGACTCTCGACACGGGTTTTCTCAGTACGTAAAAGATAGATAAGGGCGTCGTTAGGCATATCAAAGACTGCTGTATATTCGATTTTGCGGCCTACGTTGAAACTCCAAATTAAGCTCTTGTTTATTGGTGTAAGAACTCGCTCAAAAAACTCAAATCTAAGCGACTATCAGCTGTAGGGAACTGCTTTGGTGTTCCGAGACGAATCTAAACCAACGAAAGTCGAAAGTTCTAAGAAAAAGCTGTCTTGTTTCTTCGGTTACTCTGCGTAGGCCGCGACTATTGCTTTGTTTGCCACTCGTCATCAGTGGAATCGAGAAAACAACAGAAAACGTCGTATCATTGTTCATAACACTGTTGGCTGTCGGAAAATACATAATGCAGCTTATTATTTGCCAAAGAAAAACTTTGAATTAATGTCTCATTGTCCATATTCATTTGAGTCATCGCCTAATAGCTTTTTTCTGTTCCCTAACGCCAAAGAAAAAGTGCGTGGAAAACGATTTTTCATCACCACAAAGAGCCGCTGTATGTTGTGCAGCGTAAAACAAAATGCCATTTTAAAAGTGAACACTTTGAAAAACAGTAAAACGATTTGTACAAACATGTTTTTTTTTTTGAATTGGTGTGAAACCTTAAAACGCGGCATTTGTATTTTCCTTGATGTAAGAGCCTGAACAACAAGAAAAAAGTATTTAGTATTGCCTACTTCGATTGTTGTATGCAGTGTGGCAAAATGAAAATTTATAAAACGGTGTGTGAGACACTTGCAGTCAGTTTTTGCCCCGTATGACCAACTGCAGACTATGTGTCCGGCATAGGTGCGACTCAGCAAAGACAGAATGATACTCGCCACATCTCTCATAAACGTTTAGAATGTGTGTGTGTAACCAGAAAATTTGCCTTACCTGGAAGACACATTTCACAGTACTTCGTATACTTGTTTTGGACATAAAGCAGTTATCGACAAACAAAGATTGTAATGTTAGTTTTGTAAAGGATGTTACGCAAGATTCGTCGACGCAGTCGAAATCGAAAAGGTGTGCAATAAGCCCGTGCACTGTCCCAGAGCAAAGTAGGAACCTACGAATGGCAACAGGCATTGCACACAAGCGCCAATTCTACTCGAGTTCTGTAGTGCACACTTGCGAGGACTGTTGTCTTGTCCTGGCATGCTCTTCTTTTTAACCTTTTTTAATTAATCTTTTTAATCTTTAATGTGCTCCATGTGAATATCCGTAAATCAGTTATGTTGTTCTCAGGCAACGATAAGGAATTGTGTGACGAAAATACTAATAAAATAAAGCCAAGCTCTATCGTAGTGCTTCTGTTGGTAATGAATGCTCAGGCTTCAGATTACGGAAAGTACAAATCATCTTTCTGTGCCACGCTCTGAACGTGGTCTACGTATTCCGTAGGATAAAAGTGGTGGATGTGGCGTCACAATTTACCTAGTACATAGTTTAAAGTCTTAGTTGCACATCACAGTTTATCGTAGACCGATACGGGATGGCAAGTATCCATTATAAAGTTTCAAGCATCGACGATATGTCGGTTTCATCACTATTCCAAACTTGATAATAGATGCTTGCTATTTCAAATCGATTGTCTATAAATTATAATGTGCAAGCGAGGCTTTAAACTACATACGACAGTCTAGCCACCTGCTGTTGCTACGGACTATTGCAGCAAATATCACCTGAGCATCATGGTGTGAGGACTTATCAGTAGGTTGATAACCTCGCGCCACCTTGCCGTAATTTGAGGCAAATGAGCGTTGGATTAAGCTTCTCATTGTAGTCGGCTACACCACAAAGTTGAATGCATTGTGGACTAAAGCGAACACGGATGGTGAACACTGCTGGTTTTTTTTTTTTTTTTTGTTTTTTTTTTTTTTTTTTTTTTTTTTTGGCACAGTGCTCTCCAGAAACATGGCTATCAGTCCATCGGATTTCTGAAAGAGCGAGTCCGCAACCATAGAGTGTCAAAAATTCAGGATCACAAGACATTTAACAATGGTCCACCCATCAGAGAATCCATTTACGAGTGGGCACAGAAGATTAAAAAAACAGGATGTATTCGTGTGTTCGTAAAGACAAAAACAGTGAACGGGCATCAATAGCTGAACAGTTTGACTGCATCAAGGACACATTCCTCAGAAGTTCACAAAAGTCAACGTCTTGTGTCAGACACGAGCTAGGAATTCCATACACGTGCTGAAAAACTGCTTGGAAATGAAACCATATCGTATTCAGTTGCTGCAAATCATTACACACGGCGGCAAACGTTTGCGGAAAGAGTTTTTCATTAATGTGCAGCACTTAATAAAAGAAGTCGGTTTCATTCTTAGGTTAATTTTCAGCGACAAGGTTACCTTTCACCTGAACTGCGCAGTAAAGCGGCACAAAGTGCGAACAAGGGGAGCAGAGAATTTCCACATTACTGTCTAGCATGTCCGTGGGTCCACAAAGATTAACGTGTTTTGTGCTCTGTCTAGGCAAAAAGCATATGGACCCTTCTTCTTTGCAGATGCGTCGATCAATGGTCATTCATACCTCGACATGCTTCAGCTATGATTCATGTCGCAATTGAAAGAGGGCAGTGAAGATTCCATTTTTGAACAGGAGTGTGTTCCAGAATTCCACAGTGATATTCTTGATTTCTTGGAGTTACTTCAAAGACATTGTTCTCAACATCTCCACTTCTCCACAAGTCGCTGACTTACGACGACGTATCAGACTGATACCGATATGGACATTTTGGGACGAGTGTGGGCCGAACTGGACTATAGGTTGGACCTGTGCAGTGTGTCTAACCATTCACACATCGACGTTTTGTGAACGTGACACAAAACACACTGAATTGCTGTTTCTGTACACGTAAGTCATATAATATCTTACCTCAACAAAAACATTTTTACAATCCCTTTCAAGCGATCATTTCGAGTAATAATCACTAGTAATATTTAAAAAAAATTAAGACTTATAGTGGTTAACTACCTACGGAAAGCCTTTACCAGTATCACGCGAAATATAATTTTAAGAGCTCAGAGGACAGTAGTGACAAAGTACTAGAGTTTGAATAGTAAATTAAAATATCTACAGACGCTAAGTGTGAATTACAGAGGTTAACAGTTATAAGTCACATTAAACGAAATGCATCATTTCTGTTGAGTAATGAAATGAAGGGACAGGTTCAAATATAAATGAAATTACGAACGTAAGAGTTATATATGTCAAGGTGGGAGAGGACATTGCCTTCAGGCTGAAAGCAGGAAAAGTTAGAACTATTGCTTGGAATAATCAGGCTTCTTACTACATAATTTGCATCATGTACAGTTAAAGCAAAGATAGAATGAATCAAGAACGAACGGACTAGAACGAAAGCTTTCAGTGGACATACGTTCGTGAAGCAGTAATGGAAGGAGCTTATTCTAGCAGCATGGGGCGTTGTAAGAAAGGTACTAATGGATTCATTCGTCGACGATATGTGGAATATCTGTGGAGGAACATGTCTTCTGAGAGTATTATGCAGCAGAGCATTCACAGTCTGCCTTTTCGTTCATAAAAGATGCAGATTTAAAAATGGTTCAAATGTCTCTCAGCACTATGGGACTTAACATTTGAGGTCATCAGTCCCCTAAACTTTGAACTACTTAAACCTAACTAACCTAAGGACATCACAAACATCCACGTCCGAGTCAGGAATCGAACCTGCAACCGTATCAGCCCCGTGGTTCCGGACTGAAGCGCCTAGAACCGCTCGACCACAGCGGCCGGCTTGCAGACTTAAATAGCTGACTATCAGAAAAGAACAAAACTTCTCTCACAAATATTATACTAGTGGCCTTCAATCATACTCTAGAATTCAGGAAGAAAAATTCAGTACTGTCTGTCTGAAGTACAAAAATATGCGAAAGTGAAACGTGGACAGTGAAAAAATCGGCAAAGTATTTTAAAGAATTACATTAAAAATTGTAAGCCCGTCGCTTGAAGTTGGAAATCTATCATTCGACGCCTCCCCATTTATCGGCAATGGATTTCTGGATGAGCCGGGCGATATACTACGGAAACTAAGGTAATTTCAAGACGATAGCCGATAAACGAATCGACAGTGGTGCTCCACCTGTCGGCATGGTCTTTATTGTGCACAAAAGTGCAGTAAACTCTGTTAGAGAAATTCTCACCCACAAACTACCACTTCAGCACTAAGCGTATTCAATGTGCTAACAAACTATACACACTGATTAATATCGATACGCTTCTCAACGTCGACAACATAAAAATTCACAAATGACAGAAAAATTCCGAACTAAACATCAAAATTCTAAGGCAAAATACCCCGAGAGTAAGTTAAAATTTTACAGAGAGACTTAAACGCACGAACTGGCAAAGACGAAGAACGAAAAATACAGTACATAGCCGTCCATGTCCATAGCCAACATTCAATAGAGACAGGCAGTGATTTATCGAAATATATCAATAAAACAACATAAGAGTTATGTGAAATAGCTTGAGATCATTTCCCAGACAACGGAAGGCGAGTAGCCTCCTATACAAGAAATCGGTGAGTACCAGATCGGTCATGACGCCATCTTCTCGTTCCTACAGAAAGAAATACAAGACGAAATCATAGACTTAGATCACTATTTAACACGAATTAAAGTGAAATCCATGCTAAACAAGCTCCACTACAAGGAAACGGAGTTATCTAAAGTTGACACAAGAAAGGTCAGACCCTCGGAAAAAATTTATATCAAAGTTTGAAAAGGAAGTAAAGAATTTATTTCGTTCGGAAAAAAATGGCCACATGCAAATAGCTCAGCCGCACTGAGGGTCCCGTAAATATGTAATTATGTATAAGACAGCTCATCCATTTCGGGAATGGAGAATAGCGACGATTTTTGCCAGTTATAGACACTGATACTCTCAAATATCGATCCCAGGGAAGCCAAGACTTTCGAGAATATTTTAATTTAAAGTTTGAAGTCGGGTACGAAATGAAAAAAGCAGTATTGTTTTCGTGTTCTATAAATAAAAATTAATAATTTTCTGATTTCTATCCTTTACTTGTATTGTGAAACCTTGCTTCTTGCCAAATTTCGTGATTCTAGGTCAAAGGGAAGTATCCTACATATTTTAATGAGTGAGTTAGCGAGTGTCAAAATATGTGAGGAAATGGACGTTTCATTTGATTACATTGACTTACTTAACTTTCTTACTCCACGAAAGGGCTGTAGACGTCTGTTGGTGACGTAAATTTCAACTTAATACGTCTATCCGTTACTGAGAAAAAGGGATCTTAACAGGCGGAGGGACAGAGAGTCTTGTAACAAATGACAAAAAAGTTTTTTCATGCGATATAGTAAAAAATTAACAATTTTGCAATTTTTCCCTTTGGTTGTACTGTGACACCTTTCTTCTTATCAGATTTCATGATTCTAGGTCAACGGGTAGTTCCCTATAGGTTTCGATGAGCGGGTCAGCGAATATCAAAACATGTGACATAAAGAGCAGTATTTCTTGATTGTATTGATTTAGAGGCTTCAATGTTTTATGCCACCAAAAGACCGCAGACCACAGTGATATAAATTTCAACTTTGATCAGTCTAACCTTTCCTAAGGAAAAGGGATTTTAGCAGTGGGACTGACAGACAGACAGACGGACAATGAAGTGATGCTACAAGGGTCCCGTTTTTAAAGATTTAGGTATGGAACCCTTAAAATACGAAAACACCCGAGGTGTCAATAGCAGTCCACAAGAATAATAGAAAACAAACGATTTTTTGTTTCGTGTAACTTATATCAAAATAATAGAAAACAATGCCTTTTTTATCTGATGTAACTTCTATCAAAGTGACAACAACTGTAGTATATTCAGGCCTTAAATTGCATTTTTAAATTTTATTTTGATGAGTAACAGTTGCATTTTACACGGCGATATGGGCATATACATGGGCTCACCAGTGGCGTTAAGCGACGACGTGGGTGGGCCGTGATTTCACTGGTTATTTAAACTACGTTCAGTGCAGAGGCTTGTCTCACTCAATAGTTGATTTTGCAGAGCATCACCGATATTTTCGTGTCAGCCATCTCTGACAAAATTCTGAGCTAGCGGGACAGCGACAGTACAGCAGGAGCAGCACACGTGGGATGAACGCTAACCGGCGTGGGTGTGCTGCTGTTTCCCGCACAGCCCCACAGGGCGTCGCCTCATTACAAACAGGGCAGCGCCTCGCTCGGCACGTGAGCTGCCACACTGGCGTACAGAATATGAACGTGTTAACCGCAAAATCTCCAGCGGTCTCACGCACATGCACACTTATGAAAATATTCGGGGCTATTGTGCCGTCGTCGAATGAATTTCTTGGAGAAACCCAAAGTTTCGTCCACATCTTCGGAGGACATCCTGATGGGAGGTTGTGTAGACCATGTGAACGTCGGATTCACACCTTTGCTCGCTGCTGAATCGATTGATTATGGCTTTCATAGAGGCGGAAAATGAAGCTGAGCGTGTGTTAGGCACCAGAGCGTCAATTTTGAAGTTTCAGTTGGCACCTGAGAGGCAATTTTGATGTGGCGGTCGATAATGACAGCAAAGAAAAATCAGGACGCATTCAAAGGATTTGTCGACCTGATAAAAGCGATCGACAACGGAAAATAGCGAAAGATGTTTGAAATTTTGAGAAAAATGGGGATAAGGTGTAGAGAAAACAAGAAATATACAATACGTACAAGAGCCAAGAGGAAATAATAGTATTGGAAGACCAGGAAGTAAGTTCTCTCATTAAAATGGATGTAAGAGAGGGATGTAGTCTTTCAGCCCTACTGTTCAACGTATTATTCGAAGAAGCATGACGGAAATAAAAGTTTGGTTCAAGAATGACATTAAAATTCAGGGTAAAAGGATGTCAATGATACGATTTGGTGCTCACATTGTTACCCTGAGTGAAAGTGAAGAGCAATTACAGGATCAGCTGAACAGTCTAATGAGTACAGAAAATGGATTAAGAGCAAATCGAAGAGAGATAAAAGTAGCGAGAACTGGCAGAAATGAGAAGTGCGAGAAACCTAAAAGCAGGTTGATGATGATGTAGATGAATTAAAGAAATCTTCTGCCTAGGCAACAAAATAACACATGACGGACGGAGAAATGAGAACATAAAAAGCAGACTAGCTGTGGCAAAGAGGACACTCCTGGCCAACACACTTCTGCTGGTATCAAGCATAGGTCTTAATTTGAGGTAGAAAGTTGTAAGATGTATGTTTGGAGCACAGCATTGTATGATAGTGAAATACGGACTGTGGAAAAACCCGGAACAGGAGAAAATCGAAGCATTTGAGATGTGGTTCTACAGAAGAATGGTGGAAATTAGGTGGTTGATAAGGTAAGAAATGAGGATATTCTCGGCAGAACCGGCGAGGAAAGCCGGCCGAAGTGGCCGAGCGCTTCTAGGTGCTACAGTCTGGAACCGCGCGACCGCTACGGTCGCAGGTTCGAATCCTGCCTCGGACATGGATGTGTGTGAAGTCCTTAGGTTAGTTTGGTTTGGCCTCCAAACTACGGTCCGCGGGCTGAACCGGCCCGCGAGGGCCGGCAAACCGGCCCGCGTTAGCTGACCGGACATCCCCAGTATCCGGCCCGTCAAATATTTCAGGTGGTACCTATACTCCCAACAATTGAGTTTCGAGGCCTGTCGCGACCAATACACCGAGACATTGGCTCTGCTACTCGCTACAAGACTACACAACTAAACTTATTGTTGCACCGCTTGAAATAACAATGCGTTGACGTACTCTACCTCTGTTAGGTCTTGCAGCAATAGTGTTGCTAACAATGATTTTGAGATTTCTTTAACTTTGCAGGACGCTTTCGTGAAGAACGTGCAGTGACATACTTTTTTTGTCGGTGAAATTCGCCAGAATTTCGGTCAGGTACGTCCGACAATCAAAATTATGTAATTAAATAAAAATCGTAGTTCTTTTTAGTGCTAGCTATTCCCACAACCTTAGATTTTTGCGATTTCATATTTCCTTTAGTCTTACATTACGGTGATCATGGAGTGCTAGGGTGCTTTAATCTCACTAGGTAGATCTTGGCCCTTATGTCTTCGTGGAGGAGAAAATGTGGCCCGTGGACTAAAAAGTTTGGAGACCCCTGGTTTAAGTAGTTCGAAGTCCTAGGGGACTGATGACCTCAGAAGTTAAGTCCTATAGCGCTCAGAGCCATGTGTGAACCGGCGAGGAAAGGCGTGTATGGAAAACACTGACAAGAAGAAGGAACAGGATGTTACGACAGAGGGAGCAGCAGAGGGTAAAAACTGTAGAGAAAGACAGAGATTGAAACACATCCAGCGAATAACTGAAGACGTAGGTTGGAGGTACTACTTTGAGATGAAGAGGATGGTAAAATGGCTTTGAGCGCTATGGGACTTAACATCTGAGGTCATCAGTCCCATAGAACTTAGAACTACTTAAACCTAGCTAAACCTAAGGACATCACACACATCCCTGCCCGAGGCAGGATTCGCACCTGCGACCGTAGCGGTGGCGCGGTTCCAGACGGAAGCGCCTACAACCGCTCGGCCACAACGGCCAGCGAAGAGGATGGTACATCAAAAGAGTCAGGAGAGTGATAACTTGAAAAAAATGAAGCGACAAACCCTCTTCGAAGATCTACTCCACAAATAGGATGAGATATTGAATTCCTACAAGGAATTACGGCAGTGAAAGGCTACATTTTACGACAGCCCCTGGGAGAGGCTGATAAGAGGCGCCTCTGTAGTAGCTGCTACGCGCGTGCGATAACTACGGCGTGGCCATGCAGCGGCGAGCGAGTAGCAGAAGCCCGTGTGTGGTGTGTTGGCAGACCTGGGCGCCGGTGCGGCTGAGGCGGCGGTGGCGGCATCCCGCGCTGAGACGCGCCGCTGCCGGCCCGGCGCAGCGTGGAGTGGCGCGGTCGAGCCCTGCGCCGCTACTGCTGGCAGCCCGCCAGCCGCACAGCCACACAGGAGCACAGCGGGCCGACACACGGCCAGCACGTGGCGCCGCGGGGTAGCCGCAGCACAGCGGGGGACGCGCCGCTGCCTGCCTGCCCTCGTCGGTTGTGCTTCATAACTGCGGTTCGCGGTTCCTCGGTGACGGCGTATCGGAAGCTAACCTCGTCTCGCCTCGTTCTCCCACATGACAGTAGCGGATGATTGGTTCAAATGGCTCTGAGCACTATGGGACGTAACTTCTGAAGTCATCGGTCCCCTAGATCTTAGAACTACTAAACCTAACTAACCTAAGGGCATCACACACGTACATGCTCGAGGCAGGATTAGAACCTACGACCGTAGCGGTCTCGCAGTTCCAGACTGTAGCGCCTAGAACCGCTCGGCCACCCCGGCCAACGACAGTGGCGGATTTCACGCTTTTGTCCCTCCTTTATTTTATCAAATATCTACATTATTAATCTTTATTTTATCAAAGATCTACATTAGTAAACGGCTACCCCAGGGCACGTCCCCAGTCGCAGGTTGACTATTACAACAAAAATTTGTTTCTCAGTATTTCTTACAGTTAGTGAGCGAATTTAAAAATTCCAAATTCTGTCTCATTAAGGGATGTAACCTTATGTTAAAGGTTCAACAGCAAAAAAAATGTTCAAATGTGTGTGAAATCTTATGGGACTTAACTGCTGAGGTCATCAGTCCCTAAACTTACACACTACTTAACCTAAATTATCCTAAGGACAAACACACACACCCATGCCCGAGGGAGGACTAGAACCTCCGCCGGGATCAGCCGCACAGTCCATGACTCCAGCGTCCCAGACCGCTCGGCTAATCTCGCGCGGCTCAACAGCACACATTACGTCAAAAGTTACAGTTGGGAACTGTGTGAACGCCTTGAGGCAGTGTAACTGCGCCCAAATTACTCAGACTATGGCGCTATTCGTTCTCCAACGGCCTTGAGACAGTGGTAGTATTTGTTCCCGTCAGATCGCCAAAGTTAACCGCTGTCGGGCTTGGCTAGCACTTGGAGGGGTCACCATCTGCGTCTTCCGAGTGCTCTTGGCAAGCTGTTTGCATTCGGCACTTTTGAGGCCAGTTGAGGAGCTATTTGACTGAGAAGTAGCGGCACTGGTCACGAAAACTGAAAACGGCCGGGAGAGCAGATGTGCTGACTGCATGTCCATCCGCAACCGGTGACGCCTAAGGCCTGAGGATGACACGGCGGCCGGTCGTTATAGTTGGACTTTCAAGGCTTGCTCGGACGGTGTTCGTTTGTTTATAGCCCTAATCATCCGGTATCTGAGAACACTTAGTGTCTTCCAATAAACTTTGCACACAATTTCGTAATTTTACAAAACTTTTCCTTCGTCGTACTTCCCACAAAACGACGAAAGAAAAATCCTTAATCGCTTGCTACATTTTCGCTGCCTTGTTCTGTTGTGTGGTCGTATTTTAACCGTTTGGAGGTGGAAATTTGAGGAGCAGCCGAGCATTTACCTCAACGAGTGTGGGAAACCACCTAAGAAGCGCAGTGAGGCTAGTCGGTGCGCCAGCCGCGGTCGCCAATCCGCCGTGGGGATTCTATCCTCGTATAGCTCACATATAGCTCACCTGTCTTGCAAGCTAGTGCGCTGTACGTTACACTACACGAGCAGGTCAAACTTGTTCAATGCCGCTTACAAAAAATAGCAGTAATCCCCGACCCTCATTCTCTGATTCTGGGTTTCTCAAACTGTGTTGCACGGAAACGGATGTTATGAGAGAAATGAATAACTGCTCTGCGAAAAACTGTTAATAACATGGCGTTTTTTGTCGACAGTTTGCCGATACTAATTGTTAATTTCACATTCTCTTACTATTTATTTTTTATTAGTTATGTTTTAAAATTCTAATTATCACTGCAAGATTCAAGTTTTTCTTATTTTCAGAATTCGTATTAAGCTTCAAAATAAACAATTTGAAGTGTTCCGTAAGAATATATAGGTTTGGGAACCCCTGCTTTAAAGAATCGAACTCCCACGTATAAAAGTCACATCTCTCGTACTATGTGTCGTAAAATGAGATAATTTTGCAGGTCCATTCAGTAATATACGTGGATATTGTCCGCAAAATGTGTAGCAAACAGTTGTAAGCACGCGGTTTCCCTCGCTTACGTAACTGACGACCGCGGAAAAGAAAGGGCATCGAGTTGCAAAGTTAAATAAGAATAAATCTGTCAAATCTTGAGTACAGTTGAGCCCATACTTGATCAAAGCTAAGAAGATAGCGAAGGTATTGAACAGCTTTAATAAAGGTTAATATCTGCATCACGCAGTACACAGCTCTAATTGTTTTTATTTTGATAATAGATTTCGGTCACAATCTGACAATCCGCAAGTCATCTGTACCGCAGGTCAACAGCTGTGTAATAAGTGCATAAAATAACTCTTTATAGAGCCTCATAAAACATTTTTCTTCAATTATACACCAACATTTGATTATAAAAAGAACATACATGTAATAGCTGTATTCAACTCTGTATTCCACAATGGAAATAATTAATCAATATAATCGAATATTCAATTTTGGTATAAACTGCCATATAGCTAATCATGCACTTCTATCTTCCGTGTAAATAATCAGCAAGCTTGCAAACACCCTGATGCCTTATCTATTCCTTCAACTGCCCAAATAATATAGATCACTCTCTAAATATTCCAGAGCGTGTTGACAGTCGACATAACGTAACCAGCGACATGGGCAGGGTGTCTACTGGTTTAGAATTCGATAAATACTTACAGGATTTAGTAGTTACTTTAATTACTCATTCTTTAGAAAGAAACAACAATAGCCACATGTGAAGTTATGACTACGTAGGAACAGTAGTAACATACATAATACGTTATAAAATCTTCAGCATTATTTTTCCACTAGGGTCTTCCGTTAAGCTTATACGGGTACGTTATCAGCGGTTCAAAAGGCCAAAATTTTATTTCACTCGTGTATAATTATGTACCATTGTTTCATTATGCTGCATTAATACGAGTTGCTTTTATTACTTCAGTGCATTCACAGTTATATGCTTTTAATGTTCTTATATCAGTTTCGTTTGGATGATTATTACTGTGTATCGAAGTAATAAATGATGAAAAGTGTAGCTCATTTAATGGTTTATATCATTTTAGAGCGATATGATGCCATCGAAATATTGGTCAGAGTATATCGATACTCAAAAATTTGGCATACGTGGAACCTGTATAATAAGATCTTTGGCCAGCTGTAAAAGTAGACAGATCTCTACGGCTGTCCCAATCATGATGATAGTTCAAATAAGAAGATAGAAGTCATGGTTACTTAAATTATAAGTTATGCCAATATATAGCATTTCAAGATTCTGATTAATTATTGCAGGTATGGGTAGGCTACTCAGTTAAATAAATCTTTCGGAAGTATATTATTTGTATAATTAAGTGATACTAAATGGCTCTGAGCACTATGGGACTTAACTTCTAAGGTCATCAGTCCCCTAGAACTTAGAACTACTTAAACATAACTAACCTAAGGACGTCACACACATCCATGCCCGAGGCAGGATTCGAACCTGCGACGGTAGCGGTCGCGTGGTTCCAGACTGGAGCGCCTAGAACCACTCGGCCACCCCAGCCGGCAATTAAATGATGGAATGGAGGTATAATTGAGGAAATTTTTTTATGAGCTCCTATATACAGTTAGACAGCGTGGGGCAATCCCGGACGAGTGGCAGTATTAACGGAAAAGGAAAAGACCTACAGCTACTTTCAAGATGGAGCAACTGCCCGTACAGCCTGCCGACCTTGGAGCACATTTACACAATATTCACACCAGACAGAGCTGAAAGTACATGTCAGTTCGGTCGGTGCCCCTACCTGGCCCCCAGGTCACCTGATATGTAGTGTGTGATTACATTGTGTGGGAAGCTCTCAAGTCTAGCAACAACTCTCATAGTCTTCAAGAACTGCAGCAAAACATTTGGGATGAGATTCAGCAATCCCTGCAATTCAGTTTCATTCTAATTTTGATGATGGACGTCAATTACAATGGAATGAAAGTTTTGTTATTTAGTATCTGTTATACTATCAACATTGCCATGAAGTTTGTTAAATATTAGACTGGTGGAAGACTTTCCATTTCGTTCTGTGTACGTAGAAAAAGTTTTTAAGTGAAAATTCTTTTCAGAGTGAAAAACTCAACTTCACTAAGGGAAGAAAATACAGTTTTACTTGTTTGGGAGTCAGTAAGAAAACAATGACAAAATGGCAAGAGCAGGCATTGCCTGCAAGGGGAGCGACTGTTAAAATTAAGTTTTTGGAAACAGCCACAAGTCGCACTTAGTATCTTTTGTTTACCGGTTACGCTCTTAAAATGAGTAAAAGCATCATCAGAGCATACACTGCGAAAGATGCAGACTGACATAATACCGAAAACTTACATTGACGTTACGTAAAGTACATATTCTGTATCCAGTACGGTGAAAATGGGTCAAATGGCTCTGAGCACGATGGGACTTATCATCTGAGGTCATCAGTCCCCTAGAACTCAGAACTACTTAAACCTAAGGACATCACACACATCCATGCCCGAGGCAGGATTCGAACTTGCGACCGTAGCGGTCACGCGGTTCCAGACTGAAGCGCCTAGAAACGCTTGACCACAGCGGCCGGCCTCCAGTACGGTGACTTACGTTTAGAGTAGGCTGACGTCATTAAAGGTTGCGTTTAAAAGTTGCCTGACAGATATGTAGACAATCAACCGAAATGTAATACAGGCAGTATTTTTCTAACAGAAATATTTTTAAACACTTTAATTTTCAATGCATATTTGTAAAAGCATTTTTAAATATGCATTTATTTTGAAACATATTTTAATTTTTACACACGTATTCATATTTTTTGAAAGATAGGCAGATGTGTACAGATATGAGATGTCTATACAAACGTCCATAAAAGAGGCGATTAAAACGTAAATGTAGTTTTCTGTAGTTGTTAACTATCTTTGGATACACTATACCATAGACGTACTGTTGTCCAGTCAATTTAATCTTTAAAGCTGTCAATTTCATCATTTACTACTGTACTTTAAACTTAAGTTTAAGTACTATAGTACAGCCAGTTTAATCTTTAGAGTTCTCAACCAGCCAACTTTAAACGTAATATTTAGTGCTGTCAGTCATCTTTAAACTTAAGTCGCCATACTGGAAATAGAATATATACTTTACGTAAGGTATATGTAAGTTTTCCATTTTATCTCAATTTGTATCTTTTACAGTGTATGTTCTGGTGATAATCTTGTTCATTTGTGGAGCGAAACCGGAAAATGAAGAATACTATGAGCGACTTGTGACTGTTCTCAAACAAAAATGACATCTTCTGTTGTGTTTACATGTATGTATTCTCTCGAGCACATCAATATTACTGTTTTGAAATGTTTATTAACTACCTGTCCTTATTCTTCCAGATCCTAGTGGCGCGTGGAATTCACTACAAGACTTTAGTCAACAACACCTGTTAAAAATTTTCTTTCGTCATTACTAATCTATATTTCTATTCCTAGTTTTTTTCGTGCTGAAATTATATTGCTCGTTTTTGTAAAGTGTACGTCCGCAGAAAATCTCCGCTTTTCTGGCCAGTACTGGCCTGAGTAACGCAACAAATGTTAAAAGTTCTGGCATCTCAATGAACAGCAAGTAATCAAGGAACGCTTTTCGCCAACTGCGTGACTCTTGGAGCATTCACGAGACAAGGTGTTACTTAAGAAAACTTGCACTCATTAACGGACGGTACAGTGGAAAGCATCATATATACACACTCTGCATTATTTTGGACTTAAAAATGCCAAGTAAATAACTAATTTCGTTTATTTGCAAGAACTAATGTCTTATGACATCATGTTATAGGGCAACTGTTTGTTGGGGAAACAAATATTTGTTACACAAAACCGTCTGGTAAGGATCGTATCTAATGTCACTCTTTCTGTCAACTATCAAACAACAATGGTAAATATAAAATTAGCAGAACAAATTGGTTGCACTATCCATTACTCAGTCTTAGAGTGTCACAGAAAGCAGCGATATAAATCCATAAAAATCTTGGATCACGCATCATGTGATGTAGAGAATGTTATAAATAATAAAACTGACTTAAAACACGAACTGAAATTATACCTGCTTGACAATCAAATCAAATCACAGGTTTACCTGAGCATTTGCTGTGTAAAGATAATACTACGATTGTAAACTCAATTGAAACAATGTTTGCAAGAAACACGTAATGTGTATAGACTGAATCACCTAAAACTTGCAACGCAAATATTGTGGAAATAAATAGTGCTATTGATGTGCGGATTTCACAGAATGGATTGGTAGTCAGAGGCTGGTATAGTTAGCCAATAGACAGATTGTAATAATACTCAGAAAGCATAATTTTTGTACAAATATACACTTTTTAAATGGAACAATGCGTATTGACAATAAAAAACTAGAAGTAGGGTAAATTAGAATGTCACTGGTGTTTGTTGCGGGATTCTAATTCGTTTACAAGATATAGTACTTTGAAAAGTTTCCACACAGACACTCTTTTATACCATCCAGTCTGCGTAGTTGCTAGGTGCGATGTTGTTACGTTCGCTTACAGTGTGCTTTGTGTTCCTTGAGTGCATTGGGACTTGCTAGTCAATCAGTAAGTGAATGTCCACGCAATAGGTCGCGATTGAACGACTGGTTATATCGATGCAGAAAAAGCCGACATGCTCATGGTGTACGGAGAGTGTAGGAAGAATGAAGTTCATTATGTACGGTGTATGCGGGAAGATATCCCAATAGACGTCAGTCAACTCGGCAGTTATTTATCGACCTCTGCAACCAGTTATATGAAAGTGGTAGTGTAACACTTAGAAGAAGTAACTGAAGGAAACAAGTGACGACAGACGAGTAGGAAGCTAATGTTCTTGCTGTTGTTGCAGCTGTTCCGCTCGTTAGCCTCCAAGCAATTACACGAGGAACTGGTATGAGTCATCATCATTGGTTCCATCCCTAACACATCTCTCTCCATCAAGAGCTGCACAGAATCGTATTAAGTTCTGTACATGCGCATTAAGATAGGAAACTTGAGGTGTATCAAGTATCTTGTTCAGTGATGAAGCTACGTTTACCAATCATGGCCAGGTAAAAACCTGAAACATGCACTGTTGGTCTGTTCACAATACCGTTGGCTTCGCAGGTGGAACGTCAGGGTCCATGGTGTGTAAACGTGTAGTGTGGGATAGTGGACCGTTCAGCTCATACGCCCGTTTTTTCATAGAGGGAACGCTCACAAGTATCGCAGCCTCATAATAGGATATCTTCCACGGATGTTAGAAGACGTTTCTCTGCAGACACGACGGATGTCCAGCCCACAGCGCAAGAAATATTACAACATGTCTTTAGGAATTGTTTCCAAATCGTTGGATTGGACGCAGAGGACCTGTACTTTGGCCGTCCCGTTCCCTGAATTTGACGCCTGTAGACTTCTTTCTATGTTGAAATCTGAAAGACGCTGGCAGCAAGGACTTGGCAACTACACCACGATGATTTGCAACTACATGTTGCAGCAGCCTGCTCGGACATCTCTGCTGAAATGCTAGTACGTGAGCAGCAGTCGTTCCGTACCAGGCTGAAAGCCGTATGTTGCCGCTGCCGGCGGTCATTTTGAACACATCCTGTGGTGGTCACTTGTCTCGTTACAGGTCACAATCCACATAACTAGTGTATGCACTTGTTCTCTAGCGTGTGCTACCACAGGTATTGTATAAGTGTCGGTGTGAGAATTATTCAGAATACAATATGTCGTAAACGATTCGCACTAGAATCCTGCAACAAAAGCTACTTATATTCTAATTTACCCTATTTCTAGTTTTTTAATGCCGATATGAACTGTTCCACTTAAAAAGTGTATGTATGCACAAAAAATACACTTTATACGTGCTACTATAACAACACGAGCCCTTGACTACCAATCTATTCTGTGAAAACCGCACGTCAATAGCACTTTCCATTTCCTCAATATACACTACCGGAAATTGAAATAAGAACACCGTGAATTCATTGTCCCAGGAAGGGGAAACTTTATTGACACATTCCTGGGGTCAGATACATCACATGATCACACTGACAGAACCACAGGCACATAGACACAGGCAACAGAGCATGCACAATGTCGGCACTAGTACAGTGTATATCCAACTTTCACAGCAATGCAGGCTGCTATTCTCCCATGGAGACGATTGTAGAGATGCTGGATGTAGTCCTGTGGAACGGCTTGCCATGCCATTTCCACCTGGCGCCTCAGTTGGACCAGCGTTCGTGCTGGACGTGCAGACCGCGTGAGACGACGCTTCATCCAGTCCCAAACATGCTCAATGGGGGACAGATCCGGAGATCTTGCTGGCCAGGGTAGTTGACTTACACCTTCTAGAGGACGTTGGGTGGCACGGGATACATGCGGACGTGCATTGTCCTGTTGGAACAGCAAGTTCCCTTGCCGGTCTAGGAATGGTAGAACGATGGGATCGATGACGGTTTGAATGTACCGTGCACTATTCAGTGTCCCCTCGACGATCACCAGAGGTGTACGGCCAGTGTAGGAGATCGCTCCCCACACCATTATGCCGGGTGTTGGCCTTGTGTGCCTCGGTCGTATGCAGTCCTGATTGTGGCGCTCACCTGCACGGCGCCAAACACGCATACGACCATCATTGGCACCAAGGCACAAGCGACTCTCATCCCTGAAGACGACACGTCTCCATTCGTCCCTCCATTCACGCCTGTCGCGACACCACTGGAGGCGGGCTGCACGATGTTGGGGCGTGAGCGGAAGACGGCCTAAGGGTGTGCGAGACCGTAGCCCAGCTTCATGGAGACGGTTGCGAATGGTCCTCGCCGATACCCCAGGAGCAACAGTGTCCCTAATTTGCTGGGAAGTGGCGGTGCGGTCCCCTACGGCACTGCGTAGGATCCTACGGTCTTGGCGTGCATCCGTGCGTCGCTGCGGTCCGGTCCCAGGTCGACGGGCACGTGCACCTTCCGCCGACCACTGGCGACAACATCGATGTACTGTGGAGACCTCACGCCCCACGTGTTGAGCAATTCGGCGGTACGTCCACCCGGCCTCCCGCATGCCCACTATATGCCCTCGCTCAAAGTCTGTCAACTGCACATAGCCACGGCAAACTGGCTGACACTGACGGCGGCGGTGCACAAATGCTGTGCAGCTAGCGCCATTCGACGGCCAACACCGCGGTTCCTGGTGTGTCCGCTGTGCCGTGCGTGTGATCATTGCTTGTACAGCCCTCTCTCAGTGTTCGGAGCAAGTATGGTGGGTCTGACACACCGGTGTCAATGTGTTCTTTTTTCCATTTCCAGGAGTGTATGCTGTGCACGTCTTAGGTGATTGACACTGTATATCCTGGGTTTCTTTACATTCCATGAAAGCATGTACATTTTTCTGTAAGTTAAGTCGCTGCGTGCGTGTTAGCATCTTGCTATTTGTAACTGTAAGGGGTAGATTAACTTTAACCCAACAGTCAATTCCTGGAGATATGCAGTCTGCTTTAAAGAGGATTCATCTCTGGGTGCCTGTTGAGTGCAGTTGGTGGAATGATGAAGATCGCGAGTACATGTGAAACGCTTACATTAGATACCTGATGTGCTAGTTGTTACGTAACTGGCTCTCTGTGTAGCAACGGACACAGTCGTCAGTTAAGAGGGATTCCATTCATAGCTAGGATGCCGTTGTGATGATCCAATGTGATCCATTTAAAGAAAGTCTGGTGATCACATGTCTCTCCATCATACAACAACATCACTACTACATCAACATCGACGTCGGCATCGTGTGCATAAGATCGATGTAAAGAGCATTTAGACTTCGCAGTTGCCCCAGTCGTTAATTTCGACATTTAATTTCAGAAAATAGTTATATCTAATTCTAATTTATTTGTGAACACTTATTACGGGATAGGATCCTATTTCTAGAACGGAGCTTACAGAGAAGCTGTAGAAGAATTTAGCACAACTGGACAAGTCAACACAGAGTAGTCTGGAATATGACGCAACACTGTGGCCAAGGAAGGAGATAACATTATGGGTATTCTACATTAGTGAAGTGTCAATATTTCTGCCGCTTCAGTCGACAACAGCTACAGCTCTCACACGTGGCCAAGTGAAAACTTAATTTTCCATGGGGAGTATTGTTCACACGTCTCAGTCAACCTACTATAATAATTGATAAGCAGTTCCTTGAATGAGCTAGTGTCAAGTCGATGAACGTGTTAACGGAACCCAGTATCATCATTTCTTTCAGATTCTTAAATAATCCTGAATGATTCTTGAATGAACTTGAACTAATTTGCAAGAGGATGGAAAAATGGTTCAAATGGCTCTGAGCACTATGGGACTTAACATCTATGGTCATCAGTCCCCTAGAACTTAGAACTACTTAAACCTAACTAACCTAAGGACATCACACACTTCCATGCCTGAGGCAGGATTCGAACCTGCGACCGAAGCAGTCGCGCGGTTCCAGACTGAGCGCCTTAACCGCGAGACCACCGCGGTCGGCAAGAGAGGATGGAACTTTTGGACATTGTTCGACCAGGACCTCCATGAAACGCATCCTGAGATATGAATCGACCGAGGCGGAATTGATCCATAGTCTCAAATATCAACACCTTTCTTCTTTAGATTATTTTGATGAGATTAGAAACTGAAGTCTACAGATAAAACGTGGCAAAAAATGAGAAATTTGTTACTCGTGTTTGAAATGTCTGTGCACAAGTTAACGTAGAGTATCCACACCTCAAAGGTCAGCAACAGAGGATCTGTTTGCCTTGTGCTGCAACATGTATTGAAGAGGGAAATTGACAGCTAAATAAAAATTACAACGGTATGTTAATTTACTATCACTCCCGGTACACCCACACCTGACAGTTTCAAGCAGTTATTCCTTGCAGTCTATAGAGAATGCAGCGTATGTTTATACGACGGTTTGCTTCAGAACAGCGTTTTTACAAGAGCCTCCGATGTTCGAGAGGTCGCAAGGAACAGTTTCAATAAATTATCAGTGACCTTGTCCCGATAGTAACGGAACTTGTTTAAAACAGAAATCTGTATTTTAGGCTTAACTTTTACGTGTTTTTGTATCTGCATTGGTGTCCAAAATTAAAGCAATAAACGGAAATTTTGCGAAGTTGCTTTTATTCCGCCACAAAACAGTACGATCAGGTGATAGTAAAGCAGGAAGAATATAAAGAATACAGAACGTAAACAACTGCAACATGTTTAAAGGTAGACAGAAATGTTGTTCGTTCTTTCCAACTTAACGGTTTTACACACACATTCCAACTGGTTGCTGTGCCCATTATGGTGTGTGACCACCTCTGGTAGCAATACAGTCCCGACAATCAACTGGGCATGCTTTGAATGATACTATCAATCTCACGCTACGGCAATAACGCCCATTCTTCCTGCAGCGCTGCTCGGAAGTCTTGGAGAGTGATTGGTGGATGCTGACGTGATACAGCCCGTCCCCGTAGTGCATTCCCGCCACGTTCTATGGAACTGAAATCGGGAGAGCGAGCAGGCCACGCCATGCGTGCAATATCTTCCGTTTCCAAGAAACATGAACCACTCGTGCTCTATGAGGTCAAGTATTCATCAATACGAAGTCTGGGCCCACAGCACTTCGCAACAACCGCAAATGAGGTCCCTAGATCTCGTCACTATTTACACGTACAATTTCGAGTGGTAAACACACCACTAGGAATCCTCCTCCATATCGATCTCTTTCCACAATGTTTGAGTCCCGAAACCATGTTTCCTGTTCCCTCCAGATGCGAATCCATCGGGAATCACTCTTCAGACTAAATAAGGACTCATCTGTGAAACCAACGTTGGCCCTCAGTTCGACAGTCCAGGTGGCTTGTTGATGCCTCCACTCTAAACGTTCCCATTACTGAAGACGTTTTAGAGGTAGACATCAGCAGGCCGATCTACCGAAGTCTTCTGCACACAGTTTTCCTTTATACTACGCGTCCAGTGGATGATGCGAGCTCACATGCCAGTTACCGTGCAGTACTAAGGCCGTACTGTCGTGACCTTACAGCCAGATACCGGTCCTGTGTTCCGAAGTCACACGTGGTCGGCGCTGCCATGGTCTTCGGGACACAGTTTCTGTCTCTATGAACTGTCGCCACATCCGAGAAACAATAGGACTATTCACATCGGGCCACATCAGTTTGCGAATGTCCCGCTTCCTTTCTTTATACCACTCTCCATCGCAGAGGGTCTGGTAGGCATGTTCTCTGTGTTGTACTGCACCGTCTGTGACTATGTACACAGCGATTGTAGATGTGGGACTACACGGCATACACTACTTCGTTTCATGGGTGTCCTGAAATTATTACTGGCATGGTTGTCCATTGACCAGAATGCCATCTTCCGTGCAGAACACGATCGTGCGGACATCTGGTTGACAGTTTGTACGATTATATCGTGAATTGGACACTGGACGGAGATACAGCGATTTGTTGCTTTGATTTTGGGCAGTAGTGTATGCCTGTAATGATACGAAAATTCTATTGTAGGCGCCGTCCTGTGGACGTCTGCCACTCAGCATTCTCAGAGAGCTTCTGTTTCGGGTGGGATAATAGCAGTGGATGCAGTAGCATTTTGAAGCTTTGGGGTGGTCCGTGAGGCATACTTACGTGTGTCAAATGGTAGCCAACTAAGCGCAAAAGATAGGTGTCCACTTCTGAGTCAGTATGTAGTGTACAGCACCTATTCAAGGTGAAATTCGTTACAAATAATCCATCTGAATTCGCCAAGAACCGTGATGTTCATAATTACAACGCTAGAGGCAAAAATGACCTATCCGTTATTGAAGCTGTCAGTTGCTCAAAAAGAAGTACATTACTCAGCAACAGAAATCTTTGATAATTGCCCAACAACATAAAATGTGTGGCATGTAGCAGATCAAGTTTTAAATCTAGCTTAAAATCATTTCTTTTGGACAACTCCTTCTACTCCTTGGACGAGTTTCTGTTTCAGAAATGTTAAAATTCCCAACTAACAATGGGACTGACATTCAGAAAAGAAAAGTATGTTTACTTTCATATACATAGTCATTATTATTATTATTACTATTATTATTATTATTATTATTATTATTATTATTCTTGATTGTTATAATTATTTTTATTGTTATAATTATCATTGTACTACTGTTATAATATCTATTTTTTTCTTTAACATCAGTACTTAACATCAGTACAGTCTTTAACATCATGTCCTTAATGTTATGTAGAAACTGTAACTCGTTCAATCTGAGTATGCCTGGTTAGGTGTAAGAGAGGGCCTGAAGGCCCTAATCTTGCCAGGTAAAATAAATGCATAAATAAATAAATAGAAACAAGAAAATATATCTCTAAATGTAGTTGCTTGTGTAGAACTGAAAATTTCAATAATATTAATATTATCACTATTCACGTGTATGTATATATTTTGAAATCTGACTTGTTCCACACCATATCGATAAAATAATCGGGAAAACGATGTACAGAACGTGACATAACTACAGAATTACATTGTCATACACGATTCAGTAAAATTATCATGATTGTCTCCCAAGTGGCAGCGTACGAGGGGCGTTCACTAAGTAACACAACACTTTTTTTTCTGAAAGCCTGTTGATTTTGTTCATTCCATCATATTATCCCCTATTTTTTCTGCTGGATCCTGTTTTTCAACATAATCTCCGTTTGGCATGACAGTGTTACGCCACCTTACTGAGAGCGCCCACATAGGCGCACGATACCTCTCTACCGGTCGACTCCGAAGCCAAAGGCTTACTACATCAATAAAATCCCCATAACATACATACTGTTCCTCTCGGAGTACATCCTTCATTGGGCCAAACAGATGGAAGTCGGAAGTTGAAAGATTCGGCCAGTACGGTAGATGAGGAAGAACCGTCCAATGAAGTTTTGTGAGCTCCTCTCGGGTGCACAGATATGTGTAAAGTGTCGCGTTGTCGTGGAGAAGAAGTTCGTTTGCATTTTTGTGGCGACGAACATGCTGAAGTAGTTTCTTCAGTTTCCTGAGGGTAGCACAATACACTTCAGAGTCGATCGTTGCAGCATGGGGGAGGACATCAAACAGAATAACCCCTTCTGAGTCCCCAAAGATCATCGACATGACTTTACCGGCTGACGGTGCAGCTTTGAACTTTTTCTTCGGAGAGAAGGTGGTGTACCGCCACTCTATGAATTGCCTTTTTGTTTCCTGTTCGAAGCGATGAACCCAAGTTTCATCGCCTGTGACAATGTCACAGTCAGTTCTGCGATATGTTGAATCGCGTAGAACCAGTGGCAACGGAACTGATACCGAACGTTGGGGTAGGCACTGATCTGTGCACGATGAAGGAAACGTTGAAAGGATGAGAGCTGCTATCACAAACAGCCCAAAGAAATTTGCACAGAGGTTGTCACAAGAAACTGGTGTCAATAGAGAAACGGAAAGCAACAACCTGAGAAAATATCTGAACATGTTTCCATATGAACTTCAGGTATCCCACAAGTTACAGCCATATGACTTTTAAAGTCATTTGTCGCTATGTAACTCTGTGAGTGGATTTAAGTTAGGCAATCACAATTTTGGAGAGAGGATCATAATGACTGATGATGCACACATCCGTTTATCGTCTTACACGAATAGAATATGAGATTATGGACTTATGGACTAGGCAAACCCGGCATAGGTTCATCAACGTCCAGCTTACTGTATGGTGTGCAATATAAAGAGCACAGATAATACGCTTACATTTTTTTTTTTGGAAACGTCAATTGTGTTACAGCAACTGTTAATGGCGGTACTTACAGACAAATACTTAGAGAATTTTTTAATCCATTGCTACAGCTTCGTGCATGCATGTCTCCAACTTCAGGGATATGTTCTTTGAGCAAGACGGTTGAACAAGCCACCTACGACTTGAAACAAGGAAATTATTGCGACACACATTTCCCAGCCGTATGATTTCGAGCTTTGATGACACTGAATAGCCTTCTAGGTCTCAGACTCAACTGCTCCAGGTTTTTTGGAGTTGTGTAAAGTCTAAAGTATGTTTCAATAAACTAAACAACTTACAGGAACGTAAAGCAGCCGTAAGAAATAGAACTCAATTGATATGAAATGTAATACTTGCAAAGTGTTAGTCCGCAGTCAGGATTTCATAATATTAAAAGGACGATATTTAAAATATATAATTTTCAGAAAATAGGCTATGTTTGGTATTTCCTGTATTTTCGTGAGTCTTACTACTTAGTTTTTTCAATTTTTTAGCTGAAAGAATAACACACGTACAATTACACTAAATATAAATTTTGATTATTAATTAATTTTTCTACTGTATATGCGGCTACCGTTCACCCTGCCTACACTTACACTGAGCTAAAAAAAGTCATGGGATACCTCCTAACATTGTGTCTGACCTCCTTCTGCATGGCGTAGTGCAGCAACTCATCGAGTCGTTGACAGTTCCCTGCAGAAATATTGAGCAGTGTTGCCTCTAAAGCCGTACATAATTGCAGAAGTATTGCCAGACCAGGATTTTGTACACGAACAAACCTCTCGATTATGTCCCATACGTGTTCTATGTGATTCACCTCGGACGATCTGGGTGGTCAAATCATTCTCTAAAATTGTCCAGAATATTCTTCAAATCAATCGCGAACAATTCTGGCCTTGTCACATGGCGCATTATCACCCATAAAAATTCCATCGTTATTTGGGAATATGAAATCCATGAATGGCTGAAAGCCGAACATAACCATTTCCAGTCAATAATCGGTATAGTTGGACCAGAGGACCAAATCCATTGCATGTAAACATAGCCCAAACCACTATTGAGCCACCAGTATGTTGCACAATGCTTTTTTGACAACCTGGGTCCATGGCTACAAGAGATCTGCACTACGCTCGAGAGCAGCTCTTCCCAACTGAAATCGGTACTCATGTGACCAGGCCACAGTTTTCCAGTCGTCTAGGGTGCAACCGATATGGTCACGAGCCCAGGAGAGGCGCTGCAGGCCGTGTCGTGCTGTTAGCAAAGGTATTCGAGTCGGTCGTCTGCTGCCACAGCCCATTAACGGCACATTTCGTCGCGCTGTCCTAACGGGAACGTTTGTCATGGGTCCCAAATCGATTTCTGTGGTTATTTCACCCAGTGCTCCTTGTGTGTTAGCACTGAGAACTCCGCCGCGGAGGATTAGCTGAACTCTACGCAGACGCCATTGCACTCGGTCGTTAAGTGAAGGCCGTTACCCTCTGCGTTGTCCGCGGTGATAGGTAATGTCTCAAATACGGTATTCTCGGCACATCCTTGACACTGTGGACCCCGGAATATTGAATTCCAAACGATTTCCGAAATGGAAATCCTCAGGCGTCTAGTTCCAACTACCACTCCGCGTCTGTTAACTCCCGTCATGCCGCTTTTTACAGGAATGTGTAGTGACCTCCTGCGATGCTCTTGCTTTCTCGGAGTTTTTTTCTGTCTGAACGATATTCTTCGCGATGCGCTGGTTGGCGAGCGCCCCCTTGATATGCGAGGCCCGACGCTCTGTGGAAGGAGGATTACGGAGCGTCGCTGCACAGGGCATCGCAGGGGATCCATTGGCACGTCGTGTACTGCTGTGTAGCACTGTTGGTGAGCGGAACTGGAGTGTGGCTGCAGTGAGCAGTAAATAAGGGCTCTGTGGAGTAGTAGTTCCCCTTTCGTGCTGTGAAGAGACCCTCGAAGTTTGGCCTGGCTTGCACATGTACGCCAACTCTCTGGATTAATTTTCAAATGGCGAGCTTTTTGTCTTGTGGGTCAGTTTCTAAACTGTGATTGCCCCGTGTGGCCACTCTGTTTGTTAGAAGAGTGTTCTTCTAAATCTCGAATTTGTATCTTATCTGAATGAATTGCTAGTCTCACGATCTGTCAGCGAATTCCTCGCCTGCGAGCTAAATATTAGCTTTCAACTTGGATTTTGTTGTGCCACTGTCCGCTTGTGGGATGTTGTTACTTGTTGAAAATTTTGTGCGTATTCTTAGTAGTTAAAACAGTGCATAGGTTTTTGTTCTTTACAAAATCAAAATCCTGAGTGACTCTTCATATTACCCTTTACGAATGTTAACTTGATTCAAGGTGTCTCAACGGCAGAATTGACATCAACTGTAGCTGCAAAACCGAATTTAAGAAACTTTGATCCGAACCTTACCTCCATTTGTTTTGTGCCTTGACGATCCTGTATTTTACCTTTATGGTGATTTGTTTAAGAGAAATGTATATTAACGTTGGTTTTGCGTGTATCATAGAAGCTGCTGTGGTGTAGAGCCCATGCTGTTTGTTGTTTCCTGTCGAGTCTGATGCACGAAATTCAGACTCGCGGCCGCTGTTAAACGCCCACCGGCAATAGTGATCAAATTTGTGTTTACTCTTTTCAGGCTACTGCAGTAAGTAATGATCACCCGATATTTGTTTTTATACTTTTCTCAGTAAGCTTCAGAGGCTTTGGTTTTAAATCAGGTTGCTCAATGTGCTCAACTGTGATAGAGACTTTTGCTATTAAGACAATTTAAGTAGAATAGTTTGAAATCTTCTAGCTTGCTATATACTATGTTACCGTATTGACATTCGTAAGGAACTATCAAGTTGTGTGGGTCAGAATTCGTTCATTCAACTTACATCAGTAGTTAAGGTTTTTTTTTTTGTAATTTTGGATTTAATTCAGTGCAGCAGTAATACAGTTTTCATTAAAGGTTTGGGCCGTTAGGTTGTTTATCTTGCACACCCTCAAGAATTGTTTGAATTGTTTGCTTATATGGATGGTAATTTAAAAAAAATTGTTTTATTTAATTCTGTAGCCATGAGTATTCCAGCGGTTACTTATGATAGTATTATTCTGTAACTGGGCTGTTACCAGTGTTTTTTGTCAAATATTTTTTTACTGTATCCTGAAATTGCGGCTCAGCATTCCACACGACGCTGGCAGCCCTGTGTCCTGCTCTCTACCTTATCAAGAAAAAACCTGAGTACAGATGACAGTTCCGCCACTGCAGTCATTTTATACCCTGTGTACGCAATACTATACTACTGCCATCCTTAAATCAGCATATCGATCTGCCATGACTTTTGTCAGCTCAGTGTATAGCAGTAGCTTGTAGTTCACGGACCCTGTGATGATTACAGTCCCTCCATTCCCTAGGAAAAAGCTGCTCAATTCCGCCTTCTGCAGTCTTCAACATACTCATCTGTTCCTTCCTTCCACAGCATCTCTGTTATTTTTCGAACTTTCCTTGGTCGCTTACTGAGGGTGTCGCACAAAGCACAAAAAGCTGTCTCCGCTTGGCGCGTAGACTACCGAGAGCAGTAGGCCGTTGCTGGGGGCGTTGGCTCCGCTTTGCTGCCTCGCTCCTCCTGCTGCTACTGCTGCTGTTGCTGCTACACCTGTGTTATACGGTCTGTACCGAGCATCAGTTCGAAAACAGAAGAGACACAAGAAAGTAACTAACGCTTAAACATTCCGTTAAAGTTCGTTATTGAGACGATCGTTTTCCACAATACTACTTACTGCTACAATTACGCATTAGTTCTCACAAGCAGAAATCGACGGCATTGTTAACTACCTTAACTACTTCCCTCGCTTCACTTTGTTTCCTAACAAATTTGTTTCAATGGGTCTTTGTAACATCCACAATGGATCTGCAATTGCTAGATAGCACTGTCTGAAGCAAACAATCCCGGCAGCGAAATGCGAAACGACTGCCTCCTGGAATTGTCTCAGCAATGCTACATAGCGATTTGTTGTTGTTATATCTGTAACGTTGGTAGCGGCCGAACAGGAAAATGGAAACTCGAAGTACTACTACCAACCTCTACCGATTTAGATGTGGTGACCCACTGACCATAAGAAGATCGACCAACAGAATCCTGCTACAGTTTCCACAAAACCTGGTCAAAATGGCTCTCCACCACGTCTTCCGGTGTACTGCTGGACCACTATTTCGATACATCCTCAACGGACCACATTTACTGGTTTCTAATTTGGACATAACTGACAATGAAACTTCTGCGGTTTTACGTCAGGAGCAAAACATGAGAAAAAAGGTTGGGAAACAATTCAGGTTTGGCTCTACAGAAGGATGGTGAAAATTAAACATTGTGAGATGATTAAAATGAAGAGCGAATACGAAGGACAAATGAGGTTCGAAGTACTTGTGAGGCCTTGCCTAAAGAAGAGCCAGATAAAAGTTGAATTTGTGGAAATACCTGGGATAATAAACACTGTACAAATCGGTGAAGGGCAGAAATTTGGAGGAGGATCAAATACTACAATATATAAAACAATGCAAGCGTACTATCATCAGTTCTTTATTCTACTTTATTATAAAATTGCAGTCTTAACTCAAAGGGGAACGCCTGCTTTAGATATTTAACCCCTTAAAGCCATAGCGTGCTAATAATGTTGTTCTCCACAATTGTTACGTGATATACGTAATTGAAATCAAAGACTTTTATCGTTAGGAGTTTTTTATTGACATTTTAGTTCATGTGCAACACTGTTGTTATTGCATCCATTCTGTTCCTTTAATTCCGATTCTGTAACCACACTACGGGTGCCCATAAGTTTCCTTCGTGTTAAATGTTTTAAAACCGGCCGCGGTGTGAGCGGTTCAAGGCGCTTCAGTCCGGAACCGCGCGACTGCTACGGTCGGAGGTTCGTATCCTGTCTCAGGTATGGATGTGTGTGATGTCCTTAGGTTAGTTAGGTTTAAGTAGTTCTAAGTTCTAGGGGACTGGTGACCTCAGATGTTACGTCCCGTAGTGCTCAGAGCCATTTGAACCATAAATGTTTAAAAATAAAGTTACTGACCTCTAAATTCTAATTTTACTGTATTTCAGCTTATTAATTCCTATATTAATGCAGTACAGCTTTCTGATCGTGCTGGTGTCTCCCTATTACTGTAACTGCACTTTAATTAAGCTCAGTGTGCGCAGTTTACATCCACTAGGTACCCTGACCTGAATCTTCATCACAACACTTATCTGCAATCAACACCGAATAAATTCGGCGATCTTAGTGTTCATTCAGTATCTACACAGTTGCATATAAGACCAATCCCACCGATACACACAACGCAACTACCTCACTGCTCAACTGTCCCTTAAAGTACTGCGTTATCTAGATGCTCTTGACAATACTGAAACCCAGAACGACATGCAAACTACGTAATAAATATCTATGAAAATGTCGCTATATCAAATGAGCTCACACGGCCACGGGTATAGAGTAGAAAGATGTAATATTCATACAACACGTTGTTGATGTTAGTGTAGTAAGTAAGCTGATACGAAAAGAGCAGGAGAGGATAGGAAACTAAGGTGGCCAACATTAAACCTGTTCTAAGGAAGATGAAAAAATGAAATAAAAAAGTGAATCCGATGTTTGCTTTTTTCACATCATTCATAATACCCACCATCTCAATTCTGTGACATGAAATTCTACTTAACACATAAGCTTTAACTCCTGGGTACGTAATAGCTTTCCCACAGACGCTTCTTCTAATCGCTTCCTTCCATTTCCGGTTGTGTACATTAATGATTTCCTTCATGTTACTCAGATATTTGCTATCATAACCACTGCCTTCACTGGTTGATAATCCTATAGCATCAATTTCTTATCAGTTGGAAAAGCCTTCATTGCCTTCGACAAGCATTCCATATTTTTGAGTTATTAGCTTCACCACATTTACGAATGTTTAAGGTATCTCTGAGATAAATATACTAGTTTCCAAAAGTTGAGGACAATCAGAGAAAATAAGAAAATGAAAAGAGAAAATGGGAGTGGTCACTGTAAACTGAATGAACATTGGTATGTTCTCAGAAATCGAAATTACGTTATCCGTATGTAAGAAACTACTTCCTGCTTCCAATAAGTAAGTTATTCAAAGACAAATCAGTGCATCAGATCTGTGATGTCGCAACCATGTTTTCACTAGTGTTGTCAGCAAAGTGTTGTCTCATGCTAAAGTTTGCAACATAATGCCGCAAAGATGCCAACGGGACTGTGTTGGGCGGAGTAAACTCCTCGCACGCTTTGGAACTGATCCAATGCACACGCAGTCTCAGGAGCATTGCGTGTTCCTCGGCGTTACATTTTAAGGCTCTGGCGGCAGTTTTGACTCACAGCAAACGTTCGTCGCGGGCAAGTACCTCCACAAGAGTGCCTGCCCTTAATTTCATGACGGAAACCAACAACGTCTGCAAGACAATTATCTGCAGTACTTAACGTCACCTCTGCAATTAACGTATCCTAACAGATTGTCTACCAGAGGCTGGAAGCAGATGTTCTGTGCACAGGTGTTCTGCACAGCGTATTCTCCTGACACCAGTATAAACACGAGTACGTTGAGAGGTACGAAGGACATTTCGTAAATAATGCTCACGTTGGTATTGCTGTGGATTCTTTGGTGAAACAAGAGTGAAAATTACGTCAGGTGTTATTGGGAGCCTGACGAAGAAGCTCGTGTCTTTTTTTCTGCTCTATACCCTAAAAAAAATTGGCGAGAGGTGGACATGGTCCCTGCAGGGATTCTCGGGTACTGAGATTGTTGAAGACCAGAGGTCGTACATTAAAATCGAAACTTTACGCGGCAAAAACCTGACAGGAATCCAAATTAAGTGAAGTCTGTGAAGAGTTTACAGTGGATCTTTGTACAGTTTAACTTTGGGTTAATCGTTTTCGTTGTGGCCGTATGGCATAATCCAAGACCCGGAAGGCCAAAAAAGTCAATAGATGAACGGAGAGTGAAACTTGTGGTAGATGCTCCTGGAGAACTCTCTGAAGCCACGTGAATTCCCCCAACATCAATATTCTTTATTTTGACAACTGCTTTGAAGAGGGGAAAATTTCACCGAGTTGGGTCCCATACTGTTTAGCTGCTGAAGAGAAGCAGAAACGCCTGGACATTGCAACCTTGCTCAAACAACGATTCGACCGCGAAGGTCAAGGACTCTTGTGTCGCGTTGTTGCTATTGATGAAACGTGGATTAGACACTTTGAACCGGAGTTGGAATCAGAGTCAAATGGCTGGAGAGCTTCAGATTCTCCACATCCAAAAAATGTCGACACAATTAATCAAAACTCAAACAAATGATGATTTTTGCTTTTGATCATCAAGGAATCATCATGACAGATAGTCACATGTGGGGCACGTGTCACAGCTGTGTATTATTCGAACTTCGTGCAAGGCCCGCAGAGAAAAATGTACAAAACCCGACATCAGTTGCTCGAGGCTGGGCACGCATTCTTCACAACAATGCTTTCCCGCAATCGGCAGTGTTGTAGCCTAAATACTGCGCGAATACGGATGGGAAGTGTTGCCGCATCCTCCATACAACCCGAACATGAATCCACCAGATTTCAACTTGTTCCCGTAATTCGAAAAATCCTATGCTTGGACATCGTTATCTTTCTCTGGACGAGATTTCTACCACCGTTACCTGAGCCATTCGACAGATGAGCAGAAGTGATGTTATGGGTGTCATAATGGAGCTTCCGACACGTTCAGGGAAACGATATTAAAGGACTGAAAAGTGATACTGAAAAACAATCAGAAAAGCAAAAAAATAAACGTGTATACAAAAAATATTAATGTGCATTATTTATGAAATGTCCCTTGTAATGCAGCAACTTAGAGTGAATGTAGGGAGATGGATTTGGCAGATGAATTCTGTTTCACTTTAGTGTATTAAATTCACTGCACATTTGTCTGGAGAGATGGTCTACTTGTACAAGGAGATGAAGTTCGTGGCAAGATCTTAGTTCGACGGTGGCGAAGTCCTGACACGAACATTAATCACGATGGACGTACGGAGCTACACGTATTTTATTTTTATTCATTTACACGTCAAGTTCCGTAGGACCAAATTGAGGAGCAAATATCCAAGGTCATGGAACGAGTCAGTACATGAAATTAAAACATAAAAGTAATAACAGATAAAAATAAAATGTTTATGAACCAGAAAAAAGTCAATCCATAATTTTAAGTAATCGCAATCAACAATACAACAAGAATAAACTTTATTTTTCAAGAAACTCCTTGACAGAATAAAAGGAGTGACTCATGAGAAAACTCTTCAGTTTCGATTTGAAAGCGTGTGGAATACTGCTAAGATTTCTTAATTCGAATGGTAGATTATTGAAAATGGGTGCAGCAGTATACTGCACACCTTTCTGCACAAGAGTTAAGAAAGTCCGAACCAAATGCACATTTGATTTCTGCCGAGTATTAACTGAGTGAAAGCTGATTATTCTTGGGAATAAGCTAATATTGTTAACAAGAAATGACGGTAAGGAATATATGTACTGAGAGGCCAATGTGAAAATACCCAGACTCGTGAACAGGAGTCGGCAAGGGGTTCGTGAAATTACACCACTAATTGCCAGAACCACCCGTTTCTGAGCCAAAAATATCCTTTTAGAATGGGAAGAGTTAACACAAAATATAACACCATACCAGATAAGCGAATGAAAATAAGCAAAGTAGACAAATTTTCGTATCGAAAGATCACTCACTTCAGAATAGTAAAAATGGCAACATTAAGTCTTTGAACAAGACCCTGAACGTGGGCTTTCGATGACAGCTCATTGTCTATCTGAACTCCTAGAAATTTGAACTGTTCAGTTTCACTAATCATATGCCCATTCTGTGACATTAAAACGTCAGGTTTTGTTGGATTGTATGTTAGAAACTGTAAAAACTGAGTCTTACTGTGATTTAGCGTTACTTTATTTTCTACAAGCCATGAACTTAGGTCATGAATTGCATTATTTGAAACCGAGCCAGTTTTGCACCCAACATCCTTTACTATCAAGCTAGTGTCATCACCGAACAGAAATATTTTAGAGCTACCCATAACACTAGAGGGCGCATCATTTATATAAATAAGGAACAGAAGTGGCCCCTACACTGATCCCTGGGGCACCCCCACCTGACTGTACCCCACTCAGACCCTACATCACAGCCATTCTCAACCCTGTGAATAATGGCTTTTTGCTATCTGTTCCTGAAGTAAGAGGTGAACCAATTGTGAGCTACTCCCCGTATTCCGTAATGGTCCTACTTCTGGAGCAATATTTTGCGATCGACACAATCTATGGCCTTGGTTAAATAAACAAAATATGCCTAGCGTTCGAAACATTTTGTTTAACCCATCTAGTACCTCACAGAGAAAAGAGAAAATATTATTTTCAGTTGTTAAATGACTTCTAAAGCCGAACTGTGCATTTGATATCAAATCGTGTGATATAAAATGATCAATTATCCTTACACACACAGTCTTTTCAATAACTTTTGCAAACACTGATGGCATAGAAATAGGCCTAAAATTGTCATTATCCCTTTCTCCCTCTTTATAAAGCGGATTTACTACTGAATACTTTAATCGTTCAGGAAACTGACCATACCTAAAGGAAAAATTACAAATATGGCTAAATACAGGGCTAACATGTGCAGCACAGTACTTTAATATTCTGCTAGGCACTCCATCATAACCATGAGAGTCCTTAGTCTTCAGTGATTTAATTATTTACTCAATTTCCCTCTTATCTGTATCACAGAGGAGTATTTCAGTCAACAATCTCGGAAAGCCGTTTGTCAAGAGAATTGTATGATTCCCAGTAGAAACTAAATTTTTATTTAATTCACCAGCAATGTTCAGAAAATGATTGCTAAATACTGTACATATATCTGATTTATCAGTAACATAAATCTTTTTACTACGAACTGACTTTATATCGTCGACCTTTTGCTGCTGACAACACACTTCCTTCACAATTGACCAAATGGTTTTTAATTTTATCCTGTGAATTAGGTATTATATTTGCATACCACATACTCTTTGTCCTGCTAATGACATTTTTAAGCACTTTACGGTACTGTTTGTAATAGGCGTCTGTAGCTTGATTGTGACTACTTATAACATTTTGATATAATTCCCACTTTGTTCTACATGATATCCTTATCCCACTAGTCAGCCCACCCACGCTACCTCCCCGTTTAGAACGTTAAAATGGAAAGCACCTCTCAAATAGCATGAGAATTGTGTTAAGGAAAGCATTGTATTTATCATCTATGTTATTGGCACTATAAACATCCTGCCACTCTTGTTCCTTGACAAGGTTTAAAAAAACTCTCTATTGCTGTTGGATTAACTTTCCTACATAGTTTGTAATTAAATTTGACATTTGTTTGAGTCCTAAAGCCTTTTAGTGTTAAAATTTGTGCATCATGGTCTGAAAGGCCATTCAACTTTTTACTAACAGAATGCCTATCTAGTAATGAAGAATGAATAAAAATATTGTCTATGGCTGTGCTAATGCTCCCCTGAACCCTAGTTGGAAAAAACACAGTCTGCATCAGATCATATGAATTTATAAGATCTATCAACTTCCTTTTTCTTGCATCATCATATACAAAATTTATATTGAAGTCACCACATGTAGCTAATTTCCGGTACTTCTTATAAAGTGAATCAAGAACCCTCTCTAGCTTGAGCAGAAATTCTTTGAAGTCAGGGTTAGGGTCTCTATAAAGAACAACAACTAGTAATTTAGTTTCACTAAATTCAACTACCCCTGCACAATATTCCAATATCTGTTTAGTGCAGTGAGATGATACGTCTATGTACTCAAATGGGATACTGTTTTTTTACCTACATAGATACTTCCCCACCCCGCAAAGAACTCCTTGAAAAGCAGCCAGCTAATCTGTATCCCGGTAAAGGAAGCCTCTCAATTGTCAAATTATTTAAGTGGTGCTCTGATATATCAATAATTCAGAGTCAACATCTATAAGCAGTTGCCGGTCGCGGTGGCCTAACGGTTCTAGGCGCTGCAGTCCGGAACCGCGCGACTGCTACGGTCGCAGGTTCGAATCCTGCCTAGGGCATGTATGTGTGTGATGTCGTTAGGTTCGTTAGGTTTAAGTAGTTCTAAGTTCTAGGGCACTGATGACCTCAGATGTTAAGTCCCATAGTGTTCAGAGCCATTTGAGCCATCTATAAGCAGTTCACTAACTTTATCTCTAATACCTATTATATTTTGATGAAATATGTTAATTCCTTCTCTACTCGGGAACATGACGTCCTCTGAAGGTGAGCCCTTAGTTAGAGGGACTTCCTTTAAGCAAGTATGCTTATCAGCTGACTTCAGTCTAAAAATGGTGCAGCTCTAATACCAACTACCACAGGAATTTTTTTCGTTAGCGGTACGAGGTATACTTCTAACAAAGATATGTACTATAAATATGGGCCTATTTTTTCATTTGTAGCATTAGTGTAGACATGTTTTCATAAATAACTTCCGTATAATGCTACTATGATGATTCGTCGAAAGCGAACATACCTAATGCATGGACTGTTTGATTCGTCTGTGGATGTAAATTTTAGATCTCGTGTAGGAGGGTAATTATAAACCGGCTGCCGCAACAAACACTGTTCCTTATTTCTGTGCAGCTGTTTTTCTGGAACGAGAACGACTGTCAATAGACCCGATATAAAATAAGCTACTAATGATTTTATAGTTGAGGTAGTGATGCAGTTTAAAAACATCACAGCTCAATTGTCCTATCTGTTTCAGTGTTTTCGTTCTTTTAGATGGAAGAAATGTGGAATGGATGAGCTGTATCATTTTCATATGATATATACTATACATCGAATGTGCTGTACATTGATTCCCGAATTATGTACCTGAATATGAAGGTTTCTGGCTTCCAAATCTATTGCAATTAAAGAAAGATAAAAATAGAACTGTTTGTATATAGAAACAAAACGTCAATGAATGGTATTTATTTTCTACCTTGAAACGGATGCCAAGTCGCTACCAAGCATGTACAGAAACCAGGAGCAACTGACGATGTCCTATATTAACTCTTTGGCTCTTGTTTTGTCACTGTTCTCTCTCTCTCTCTCTCTCTCTCTTTTTTAATGCGACTCTCTGTTTCATAAATTTTGTAACTACATTTTACAGACATTGCCAAGGAGCATTAGGATTTTGTGATTAAGCGTTATCTAGTGTCACTTGAAATCAAACGTCTGCGGCTTCCACAGTGTCAAATTACCATTATGTTGTTCATTCTCACTATCAGAAAATCCTAACTCTCTATCTGCCATTCTTGTGGTCACTAGTTTCTTTTCTCCATGATTCTTATCTTGGAGCCTCAGAGGTCCTTCAATGTACACAGCTCCCCGTCTTTCTAATTCTTTTCTATCCAGCGATCCGAACAATACATTTAATTATGTGAAAACAACAACGTGCTCCTAGTTTGTCTAACAACAGGACCACAATCAGTGAATAATAGCAGTTAGTACCTCTTACTCATACTCAAGACTTGTACATGTCCAATAGTTGTCGAATTAATTAGTAACTCCACGTTGCGATGTCTGGACTCTTGTATTCACAACTATGGGGGTCCGACATTATTACACGTACATTTTGTGACCATGTAGCGCAATAAACAAACTGTCCTTCAAAGTTGAAAGTGTAATAAATAATAGCGTGGTACAATAGTCAGAAACATCTGTATCGTCAGGTTTAGTTTTAGTATCGAAATTCTCCTCGTTGCTCTACTCAGCTAGTCTCTCTAATCATTTGTGCATAGTCGTGTGGGAACTTTTGTCCTTTTATAATAAAAAAAAAATATGGAGAGAGAAAATCCACCGCCGCGCCGGCGAGGTCAGTAGCACAAGTAGCTGTTGGTAGTGTCCGGCATGTCACGCCTGTCCTGGTAGCGACATATGAATAATGCAAAGTTATTTCCTCAATAGTTAATGGAATGACTATCATCAGGGTTTAATTTCGGTGTATTCCATTCTCACGTGAAAGCTGTTACTATTGCCATCGCTTCTTACTTGCCGTTTTTAAGACAGAGGTTCTTCATGGAACAGCTTCCACGAAGCTGATCTTTGTTTATTGTAGAAATTGCGGAAACACGTGATGCGACAGCAACGTCTCACTGTAATTAGTGTACCGTCGCAGTAGTACATTACAGAGAGTACATAGCCGACGTGAGCAACAGTGAAAGAGTATTGTACTCAAGGCAGAGTGAGAGCAAGCAAGAGAACAACTTGATATGTCATGTGAAGGAAGTCAGTTCTTCCAGAAGTGAACTAGTGACTCATGATAATACTAATTGCGGGAAAAGAGACTTGCATAGTATGCTTCAACTTCCTAACTGAATATCATATACCTTAATGTCCTCCTAAGTATCATGTATTATCCAGTTCACGTGGTGACAAACTGGCGATAAAACGTTCTCAAGGTGATCGTTTGGATAGCTGGTAGAATGACAACAGCAAATGGATAATACGTTGGTTTGAAGCAGACTAGTCAATTAAAAGACTTCTTTGTTAACATTGGAAGTACGATTTGAAGCACTAACGTAACGTTTGAGCTTTATTTATTATCGTGAACTAAAGGACACTTTTGTTTCTCTCAAAAAACCTGTTGTCACAAACAAGTATGTTGTAGTGTAAAATCAGAGTAAATGTTTGTTGTCAGTCAGTCAGTAGGTTAGAGTGTAAAATCAGAGTAAATGTTTGTTCTCAATATTTGGGCAAAAAGTAATTTTTTTTAATGTTTATGTTAAGAAGGAGAGAAAGGGGAGGGCTGGAAAGGCAAATAAGAGACTAAATGTTGCGGGGAAAGGACGTGTAACTTAATAACCGTAAGTGGACGTTGGCAATGTTTCGAATGAACAAGAGGGAAAAAATGTCAACTATTTAAAAATTCAAATACCTCAAGTAACAAATTTGTGGGCTACTGACTTTTGTCCAATGTGGATATCTGTACTTGAAGAAGCAGTTACAAAATTTACTACTGCCTACTGTTTCCAGTACATTTGTTAGCAAATCATTTGTTAACGTGTACAGAACAGACTTTTTAATTGGGTATTGTGTACTCCTCTAGCAAATTGTTGTATCCGAGAAAGATCGTCCGCTAACTTTGGAATCGGAGGACATAGCTAGAGTGTTATCGAGTTTTCTGATGTCTCTATATGACTGAAAAATAGCGCAGCTCATAAATTTTCGTCTTATAAAGTGTCTGCGTTGAGGCAAGCAGCCATCCTGTGCACATCTGAAGTGTGCAGTAACTTGGGGAACGTGAAACATGATGATTGAAGAAGTCATTAAAATAGGCGGAGGATTTAGAATTTATTACATTTTCAATTTCGAAGGACCAATGTTTATTGCGCTACGTGGCCACAACATAACATCATAATCTACCAGCTGCCACCGTCAAATAAAATCATCATGAAATCCATACCTTATTCAATATATTTAAAAAAATGCTTTAACAACTCACTAGAACCGGTGCTGTCTCCTGATCTGTATTTCAAGTCGACCGATCCACTGCGAAAGAGGAGTGTAGGTAGGGCATAATAACGTCTGCATCGATTGATATAAGAGAGAGATCCCAAACGGCCTGTACGATACAGCGTATCGTCACTAGAGCATCACCTGAAAGTGCACTGTGCCCAAGCGACAATTGCAGCGAGTTGCCCAGCTAGACGAGTTCGAGAGCGGCCGCATCGTGGGGCTGTGGGAGCGCCATGCGGTGGTATGGGCACCATTATTGCCCGCTCTTGGCGGCAATGAATACAGGCAGCAAGCATGTACAACGTGTAGAATCCGAGTGTCCGATATGCACCACAAGGTGGGAGAACCCATAGATTGTTAGCCACGCGCGAACAGATCCAGCGGCAACGATAGGGCCCATGGAGCGCGTCGTTCTGCCTTCTATGCTACATCCCGTTAAGTGCTAGTATTATTGGCAGACTGTTGCATGAAGCAAGACTTGCTGGGAACCGATCGTTACTACGCCTGACACTCACACCACAGCAGCATCGCTCCCTACTCGCCTGGTGTCGACAACGACCGACATCAGGCGCTGTAGGCTGGCAGCGAGTCAGCTTTAGTGACGAGTCCTGCTTCTGATTTGGTGGCGACGGCTACCGTCCATGCCTCAAGAGACAGTAGAGACCGCCACGAAGAGCGGTTTGTGGTCCCACCACACGTTCCGTCAGCCTTGCATGGCGGTATAGGAAACGACATTCTATGGTGCTCGTCCACCGTTAGTATTCCTAACGGACTCTGTCACAACAGTACGGTGCAACCAGTGGCTCTGCCGTTCGTGAACTCTCTTAATCACGCCCTATTTCAGCAGGACAATGCTCTTTCTCATACTGCTGCCCCCTTCCGTGCCCGCCTAGATGTGGATACCCTGCCACGGCCAGCCACATCTCCCGATCTCTCCCCGACAGAGAACGTGTGGGGTGCCATGGAGCGTGCCATCACGACCCCAAATCCTACACACCTGTCTGTTGGAACTGTGCGCTCAGGTGCACGCGGTATGGGATGGATTACGACAGGACTGTATCCGAGACCTGTACAACTCCCTGCTGCGGTATCTGGACACTTATATCCACAATTATGGGGGTCCGACATTATAACATGTACATTTTGTGGCCATGTAGCGCAATAAACACTGGTCCTTCAAAGTTGAAAGTGTAATAAATCCCATATGTGTAGTACCATCTACCCGCCTGCCAACAATAATTGCAACTGGCCTTGTCTTTCTAGGCGCAGCTCTGTTTATGACGATGATTGTAATATCACCTGCCCTCTTAGCTGAGTGTTGCCGGCACGGTAGCTCAGCGTGTTCGGTGAGAGGGTTAGCTGCTCTCAGTAATGAAAGAGAACTGAGTTAATATTTCAACGACGACCTTAAACAAGTGTCACAGGATGTCCGCCCGAACAAATACAACGATCAATTACAGACACAATGAGATTAAGGAAAACGAGAAGTGTCAGCGCGTATGACTGTCATGCAGCAGCCCCGCCCCCCTCACTATTCTATTCAAATTTCAGAACCACACTCAGCAAGAAGTACCAACCCAATACTTCGCTGCAGTCGCAATCACATCGAACAGCAAAGAAAGCAAGGCAGTTTATACTAGAGCTCCTGTACGCTGAATTGTTTGATGCATGTGTGTTTTCGGAGATTTTTTTCCGCTCGCAGAATGGATGTTGTATTGTCTTCATTATCGTTTGATCACCATTGACACGCAAGTTGCCCAGTCTGGCGTCAACTGAAAAGACTTGCAACTCAGCGGGCAGACTTCCACATGTGGGGACGCCCGGCCACGAACGCCATATGACCGTTTTATTTCAGTGTAATATCACTATGAGCGCTTTCTTAACCAGTTAATTGTTATACCGTTTGTCAAGAGATGAAAACAGAACAGTGGAGTAAGAACTGACGTCATATAATGCAGACAGAAAATTATTCCTAGATCACTGAACAGTGGAACGAGTGTAGTCTACTGGAGTGTAGATAATCTTTGCTGTCTCGGAAGGAGCAACATGGAAGTATTATGACAGCTATATGCAAACTGAATGGCCTTATCATAAAACAGGTTAACTGCTGCCAAATGAGACAGAGAAAAGCTAAATATCTCATTATCGTAACCAATTCAAGATTTGGAATGGCACCATGTGAATGCTCATTGTCAGGATACGGAACAAAGCTGGTAAAAGTGCAATGAAGCAGGTTTAGATTTAATAGCGTTTCTCTAAACACTAAAATAATATAGTGAGTATGTTTGAAACTTTCGTGTATATGAATTACCGTGTACAGGCTGCTGAAACCACTACAGAGTAGAACGAAAGCGTGTCGTCTTCCAGTCGCTTTATAGCAACGGAAGGCATGAAACATTAGCGTAATGCTCGAGTATGGATAGCTGCAATTTATGAAGCTTGCTACATGGTTGGATAAACTTATTCACAGCCTCATTGACGTCATTTTATAAAAAGAGTCCGCACTGAGCAGCGCTATAAAAGTCTTCTTAACCGTTATTTTCATTCTTGCAGCTGACTTCTACATTATTTTCATTTGTAAATACAAACAGAACCACTGCAGATATTCGCCAACATTGGCTGAAACGTCATATATGTTTTGTATGAAATGACACTGAAACCGTCTAGAATCACGAAGTGCAGTTATATAGAACAGCATGGAACTCGCATAGTCCTAACACAGCTCACGCCTCACAATTCCATCAGCAGACATTCTTACATTAGTACTACACGAAGCCACGCTACTTGTGCGCGTAAAATAACCTTAACATTACAGCATAACAGTTGTCTCTCTTGACTGACTAAAACAAAGTGTATTTCTGTTCGCAGACGTTTACATCATATGCTGCCCTCCTCCACTCCCTTCTCCCCCTGCCCCTCCCACTCCCTCCCCCCCCCCCCGATCTCCACCCCCATTCAAATTTCAGAACCACACTCAGCAAGAAGTATACCAACCCAATACTTCACTGCAATGACGTCGAGCAGCAAAGAAATCCGGGCAGTTTACACAAGAGCTACTGTACGCTGAATTGTTTGATCCATGCGTGTTTTCATCCGAATGGACGTATGATGGTAAAACAGCGAATGTATCAAATCTTATTCTCCTGAGAAAATCATTACAGCCTTCACTTTCTCAAGTTCAATGAAAGTTTTATAGGATTTTTTTGGCATCTGAGGTTCCATAGGCATGCATAAATTAGAAACAGTAAAGACGAAAAGGGGAGGGGGGCGCAAAATATTGAACGAATTACTTCGACAGACGGCTGGTCTCTGCCAGGGATGGATTGATCTGTGGGTTGTTTTTAGTTTTTTATATCTTTATGTACAACACATGTAAAACGTGTATCAATGTATTTAACTCAGAAGAACATAATGACCCACGCTGACGACATATTGAACACGTAAATTCTAAAAGTTCATTACGGTAAATAGGAAGACTAACAAGAGGGTTCGGAGAAGCTCATAAACAAATCAAGCAATAACAATATTTTTTGAGTACTTCTACTGAATTGAAAGGGATGTAATCGATTACAGAACTTGATAAGAGCAGCATTTCACTTACAAAAATGTAATTACGCCGAATACAGGTTTTGCCCATTGTACGTTACATTTTTTAATTTGTAGAAGGTCGTAGACGTTCTTCAATATAAAATGTTCGAAACTACGAAAAGAACCTTCAAAACTCATCATTGGTTACGATTGTCATTAAGTTTGGATTGGAGGAATCATTATAAAGAAGACTAACATTCCACGTTACATAAATCTCTTGGATAACAGTTCAGTTTCAGCCTTGGTGTGTGCCACGTGATTCCCTCGTGTCAAAATCTACCAAATCATATCATTTATTCTTTTCTTCTCTGATGGGCCAGATGAAAGGATGTTCGTATGATCCTTCTAACGTAATGTGAACATATCTCGTAACCAATCATTACAATCACAACTGTTTTTGAGCGAACGCGTCACATATCGCGCATTATATTTGTCCAAGATTTTATGTATAAGCTATAGCTATACGCTATGAATATACACACGTCAACCCACAATTATTTTAAGTCTAAGTTTAAGAGAATGGCACACGAACCAGCCGCTATCTAAAATAAAACGTTGGCCCTCAAATTAGAGCCAAGCTAGCTAGCATTCTTGACGGAAATATAACGCTACTAAAACACTTGAATATAAAGTAATTTATAAAAGATATACGACTAGGTTGGCGAGGAAATTCAATCGCGAAGTATAACTTGAAAATGGATAGGAGAGAATTCTCGTAAAAGTGATAACGAAACCTCTGCTTTGAATCTTATTAGGCTTCTGCTATGTCATCTAAACTGCTTAAAATTATGTGCAGTTCGTACCTGTCAGTTATTTGAAACACCAATGTTTAAACCTCATAAAGTATATGATTATTCATGTACCATAAACGCTACTTCTAAATTGCAGTTTGTGAAAGTTTCCAGGATATTGGAACCACTGACGAATATTTTATTACATAAAAGATGAAACGGGTACGAGGACGAAGCAGTTCATTACAGCAAGTTCATAGACATAGAATACAGGCAATAAAGTATTTGTACAGCAGCTACGGATGCTGGGTCTGCACAAGTGAAGAAACGTATCTTACTGTCTCACTACTACTCTTTTTTGTGTGTCTGTCTAAGGTTGGCCATTACATCTTGTACTGAAGACGGATGTTCACATTTGTGGACGCCCGTAAGTTGTTCCGTTTGTAGTGAGTAACGAATCGTGGGGTGTAGTTTATGGACAATATTTTCAGTTAAATTATAGATTGTTTCTAAACAAACATATAGAAACTTTTCGAAAACCTCTAGTAAGGAAGGGGACTCCCGTTTTGCCCACGAAGATGCAGTATTTTCTTTTACACTGCACCAGCATAAAACTTCCTGGCAGATTAAAACTGTGTGCCGGACCGAGACTAGAACTCGGGACGCGGTACTGGCAGGCGTAAAGCTGTGAGGAGGGGGCGTGAGTCCTGCTTGGGTAGCTCAGTTGGTAGACCACTTGCCCGTTCGAGTCTCGGTCCGGCACACAGTTTTAATCTGCCAGGAAGTTTCATATCAGCGCACACTCCGCTGCAGAATGAAAATCTCATTCTGCACCAGCATAGTTTTGACAAAGTTTCATAATGCAGAAAATAAGCGAAATAATATTCTTGGTAAAATTTGCTTTGGAGCTTGTGCCAAAAACGTTGGGAAATGTCACAGAAAGTCAGGACATCAAGGGAAAGGTATATTCTACCTCTATACTCGATGATTACTTCGCAGAGCATCGAGCATACGCATCTGCATAAGCGTACACCACGCTCATGTTATTACACCTCACAAAATTTGAATTTTGAGTACATAATCACTCGCTCTCTAAACTGCCGACTTGTTTGTATCAAAATATTGTCAAACACGCAACACCATTCACGAAATGAAACCGCTGTTATAGAAGTCATCCAGCGTGTAGTGCTTTGCTCTGAGCACGAGTAACCAGCACCGACGAAGGCACACTGCGGTGGAATCGGAGCTGCCGTTTTTATCGTCGGATTTTGTAATACGAGCACGTGTCCCCCGGTAGCGAGGCGACAGTAAGCGATGGTATTAGCGGCTGTCGTGTGGCCTGGTGCCTGCTGGCCGCCCTCTCATCGACGTGGGAGGGGATCGCGGCGAGCGGCGCCAGCGCTTTGTATTACAGGGGGGCCCGGCGCACCGAGGCCAAAAAACGTATCGCCGCGACCTCCCAGCCCGGTGCAGCTGCCGCGGTGCGCGCAACTCACCCATACTGCTTGTTGATGGTGACGAAGGCGTAGGGTTTCATGGCGAGGCCGCGGCGAGCACTGGTGCCTAGCGGCACTCTGGCGAGCGCTCGCGTTATTTTGGGCGCCATCCGGGGGCGTGCTGATCCGTGCCGAGCTCTGGCCGCTGCTCCTCGCCTCTCCTCTCCTCTCCCGGACCGAACCGATCCGGCCCACTCCGAGACGCGCCGGGCAGTGCGCGCCGCCCGCCGCCGGCGCCGACGACGCCGACGTCGCGGGCGACGGCGCACGAGCGCCGCCGGTCGGGGCTCGAACCCTCCCGGCACCTCCTCTGGGCTGGGGCGCCACCACAGGGCCGCCTCGGAGCTGAGGGCACTCGGCGGCCAGCTGCGCTACAGTGGACGCGAGGTGTCACGTACCCACTAGCGCTGGGGACCTCCTTCGCACCAATGCAAATGAACTTTGAAAGATACTCAGTGCATTCTTCTACCATACAGCGACATTCAACTAATGACGTTTCTCCATTTCCTTAAGCGAACCTGGAAGACGATAACAGCTTCTTCTTCGTTTCTTTCTTGTCAAATATTACAGATCTACGGAAACAAGACTGCCTGGAAGCTACAAAATGCATTTTGTCCGAATTTTCATAGCCAAACGAAATGTCCAAAATCATAAATATGGGGTATCAAATTGACCAGCCTGAGGCAAGTTTTGTTACATAATTGAAAATAATTAGAGTCCATGAACCATGGACATTGCCGTTGGTGGGAAGGCTCAGAGATACAGATGGCTGTACCATAGGTGCAACCACAACGGAGGGGTATCTGTTGAGGCGCCAGCCAAACGTGTGGTTCCTGAAGAGGGGCAGCAGTTTTTTCAGTAGTTGCAGCGGCAACAGTCTGGATGATTGACTGATCTGGCCTTGTAATACTAACCAAAACGGCCTTGCTGTGCTGGTACCGCGAACGGCTGAAAGCAAGGGGAAACTACAGCCGTAATTTTTCCCGAGGGCATGCAGATTTACTGTATGGTTAAATGATGATGGCGTCCTCTTAGGTAAAATATTCCGGAGGTAAAATAGTCCCCCATTCGGATTTCCGAACGGGGACTACACAAGGGGACGTCGTTATCAGGAGAAAGAAAACTGGCGTTTTACGGATCTGAGCGTGGAATGTCAGATCCCTTAATCGGGCAGGTAGGTTAGAAAATTTAAAAAGCGAAATGGATAGGTTAAAGTTACATATTGTGGGAATTAGTGAAGTTCGGTGGCAGGAGGAACAAGACTTTTGGTCTGGTGAATACAAGGTTATAAATACAAAATCAGCTAGGGGTAATGCAGGAATAGGTTTAATAATGAATAAAAAAATAGTAGTGCAGGTAAGCAGCATAGTGAACACATTATTGTGGCCAAGATAGACACGAAGCCCATGCCTACTACAGTAGTGCAAGTTTACATGCCAACTAGCTCTGCAGATGACGAAGAAATTGATGAACTGTATGATGAGACAAAAGAAATTATTCAGGTAGTGCAGGGAGACGAAAATTTAATAGTCCCTGGAATTCGAGATTAGGAAAAGGGAGAGGAGGAAACATAGTAGGAGAATATGGATTGGGCGTAAGAAATGAAAGAGGAAGCCGTCTGGTAGAATTAAGCACAGAGCATAACTTAATCATAGCTAACACTTGATTGAAGAATCATAAAAGAAGGTTGTATACATGGAAGAATCCTGGAGATACTAGAAGGTATCAGATAGATTATATAATGGTAAGACACAGATTTAGGAACCAGGTTTTAAAATGTAAGACATTTCCAGCGGCAGATGTGTTTTCTGACCACAATAATATTGGTTATGAACTGTAGATTGAAACTGAAGAAACTGCAAAAAGGTGTGAATTTAAGGAGATGGGACCTGGATAAAATGACTACACCAGAGGTTGTACAGAGTTTGAGGGAGAGTATAAGGGAACAATTGACAGGAATGGGGGAAAGAAATACAGCAGAAAAAAATGGGTAGTTTTGAGGGATGAAGTAGTGAAGGCAGCAGAGGATCAAGTAGGTGAAAAGACGAGGGCTGGTAGAAATCCTTGGGTAAACGAATAAATATTGAATTTAATTGATGAAAGTATAAAATATAAAAATGCAGTAAATGAAGCAGGCAAAAAGGAATACAAACGCCTCAAAAATGAGATCGACAGGAAGTGAAAAATGGCTAAGCAGGGGTGTTGAATAGAATTGGGAAGAGGAATTCGTGGCACAACTTGACTAGAAGAAGGGATCGGTTGCTAGGACATGTTCTGAGGCATCAAGGGATCACCAATTTAGTATTGGAGAGCACTGTAGAGGGAGACCAAGAGATGAATACACTAAGCAGATTCAGAAGGATGTAGGTTGCAGTAGGCACTGGGAGATGAAGAAGCTTGCACAGGATAGAGTAGCATGGAGAGCTGCATCAAACCAGTCTCAGGACTGAAGACCACAACAACAACAATCAGGCTAGGTAAAAAAAACTTTACTAGCGGTTTCACGGAAAACTGAAATATTTCACGAACAGCTCCTATTAGCTACGTAAATGAAGTGTCAAAAATTTAATCTCTTCAAAGCCTACTTATTTACTCGCAAAAAGGCACATTGGTGCTGAAATGGTGAAATTGCTTTTTTCATGTTGAAAAAGTAAAATAAATATCAAAGTCAACTTGCATCATAAATTGAGACCATTGATTTCTCTTCATGTGCATACTCTTGATTATACAGACATAGTAATAATAATAATAATAATAATAATAATAATAATACTCGTACTTGGCTGGAGTACAAAAGTAAGACAGTGTGCCGTAATCCACCCATTACACAAAAAGGGACATACCGCATAATACACAGAGGTGACGAAAGTCATGGGATACAAACTAACATCGTGTCTAATTTTTGCCCGGCGTAGTGCAGCAACAAGACGTATCATGGACTCAATGAGTCGCTGAAAGTCCCTGTAGACAATTTGAGCCTTGCTTCCTCTACAGCCATCCATTATTGAGAAAGTGTTGCCGGCACAGTATGTTGTGCATGAACTGACCTCTTGACTGTATCCCATAAATGTTCGATGTTGGGCGATCTGGGTGGCCAAACCATTCGATCGAATTTTCCAGAATGTTCCTCCAACCAATCGCGTCCAATTGTGGACCGGTGACACGACATCATATTTTAAGATCATGAAGTCCATGAATGGCTGCAGATGGTCTCCAATACCTGAACATAACCATTTCCAGTCATTTATCGGTGCAGTTTGACCTGAGGACCCAATAAATACAGCCCACACCATTGTGGCGCCACTATCAGCTTGTTGATAACTTGGATCCATGGCTTCGTGGGGCCTGCACCACTCTTGAACCCTACATCAACCCTTACCAACTGAAATCGGGTCTCATCTGACCAGACCACGCTTTCCGAGCCGTCTAGGATCCAGCTGATATCCTAAAAAGCCCAGGAGAGGCGCTGCAGGCGATGTCATGCTGTTAGAGAAGTCACTTGCGTTGGTCGCCTGTTGCCATAGCCCATTAACACCAAATTACGCTGCACTATCCTAATGGATACGTTTCTCGTACGGCTCACATTCATTTCTGCGGTTGTTTCTCTCAGTGTTGCTTGTCTGTTAGCACTGACTCTACGAAAACACCGTTGCTGTCGGTCGTTACGGGAAGGCCCTCGCCCTCTGTGTTGTCTGTGGTGATAGGTGATGCCTGAAATGTGGTATTCTCAGCACTCTCTTTACACTGTAAATCTCGGGATACTGAATTCCCTTTGATATCCAAAATGGAATGTCCCGTGTGTCTAACTCCAACAACCATTCCGCATTAAAAGTCTGTTAATTCCAGTAGTGCGGCCATAGTCACGTCGGAAACCTTTTCATGCGTAACGCTTGAGTACAATTAACAACTCCGCCAATGCACTGTCCTTTTATACCCTTTTTTACTTTGTATTCGCGATACTACCGTCATCTGTATATGAGCAAATCGCTATCCTATGACTTGCATTGCTGACAGTTACAATTTTTTTTCAAAAAGTACTTAAAAAGCTTGAAGTACAGACAGACCATTTAAAATTCAAATGTCAAGCAGTTTTTAGAATCGGTTAGAGAAGCATTTGGTTTTGCCTTTGAACGATACTCAGTATCAGAGAGAGTAAATACCCTCTAGTACTCTTTAAAATTCTAAATTTTAAGTTAAACATTAAACTTTAAATTCTCAGTCGAATCTCATTTGCTGTGTAAGATTTCGAGCATTATTGACAAGCGCGTAAAATGTTCCTCAAATCTATTTTATTCCTTACTTCAAGGCATATCATTTCTCAAAGTATTTGACAGTTGATTCATTTTTATTTTCGAAATCATTTTTGTTCCATTACGAGACACAGCGGCTCAGTGGCATACATAACTCGCAACTGTGCAGGACGGGAAAGACCCATTGCTTCATGCTACTGTTTATAAAAGAGGGAGTGAAGGAATATTACAGTTCAACGTTCTGTCAACAACGGGGCCTTTATAGAAGGAACGCGAGTTGGCATTAGGTAAAAATTGGGAAGCAAATCGGCGGTGCCTTTTGAAAGCAACCATCCCAACCCCAGTCCTAAGTGCTTCTAGGAAATTACGGAAAACCTACGTTTGGTTGGGTGGACGCGGATTTGAACCGCCTTCCTTCCGAGTTTCTGGTGAACAGTACGAGGTCTATTCGGAAAGTAAGTTCCTATCGGTCACGAAATGGAACCCACGGTGAATATCAAAAACGTTTTATTAGCTACACCTTCCAGATACTTCTCTTCGTAGTCATTGCTCTGACCTAACCATTTTTCGTAGCGTTTGCGAAGACATCGCTAGTTGCGACCTATAAAAAAGATTTTTTTTCTGTTTTCTTTTTTTGCTTTCTTTCTTTTTTCGTAGCTGTTCATGAATTTCTGATGATATATCATAGTGTTTATTTTGTTCTATAACGCAATTCAAAATAATAATAAGCACGTGATAATATTTCCCTTTTGGACATTACTATTTAGGTTTTCTTTTCTACTAAGTATGTAAAATATTTTGTTTCTTCATTTACCATTTATTGCATTGCCCGCGGAGTGGCCGCGTGGTTTGAGGTGCCTTGTCACGGACTGCGTGGCCCCTCCCGCCGGAGGTTCGAGTCCTCCCTCGGGCATGGATGTGTGTATTGTTCTTAGATTAAGTTAGTTTAAGTAGTGTGTAAGTCTAGGGACCGATGACCGCAACAGCTTGGTCCTTAAGAATTCACACACATTTGAACATTTTTTTTTATTTCATAAATTGAGTTTGGAATGACTTTGAAAAGTTAACTGTATACTGAGATAATGTACAAGCAGACTGAAAGCGTTCATAATATCGATTGTGAGGGTCGAACAGTGTGAGCAGAGCGTGTGTGACACCCATGTTTGAACCGAGAAGGCGGAAGGAGGTTAAAAGTGTGCTGAATGTCGTGTTGTGAAACAATTGGTGCGGACGAAGCTGATTAACAATGAGATACATTTCTGCACCTTCCTGTAATGGAATGTAAAAACGTTTAAAATGGACAGAGACGTCGGACTGCGTGAAACCTCCAAAACGAAATGTGTCGCGTAACCATGACAATACAACTATGGGCAGAACGACATTGTAATTACGGTGTTCCGGAAAGAACTGTGTTCACTGTGACATTGCCGTGTGCATTTTAAAGGCTATATAATTTCAATGCATGAACCGTTAATTGTGCCACAGGCATACAGAAACTGTTTATTATGTGTGTGCATGAAATCGCCAACAATGCCGAGTTCGCTGTCACGTTTTTCACATGATAAACGAACAGACTGTAATTCCGCGATCGAAATAACTTTAAAACCCTCTATTGAACTGTGTTACTTCAGCGTTGTGCGTGAGAGACATAATAAATCGCTCTTGCAAAGCTGAATGTTGGGAACAACTGTAACAACGTCTAACTATCCAGTGACCTATAACACACCACTGATTAAATCATGGAAAGGAAATTTCCACATGAGATAATTCATCTGCGGCATCTACACATGAAGGAGCTGACTTCAACACACCGTCTGCAAAGATAAGTTGCCGACGACAGTACATCTCACCGCTTGCATCGTAACAAATAAGGATAGCTGCTTTAGCTCTCCCCAAAAACAACTATTAAAATTGTAAACTCTTTATTTGGAATTTGTACAAAAAACTAATCTTTAATTTGATTCTTCTTTAAAAAAAATATCATGTTAACGAAATCTTGTTACTAATGTAAACATTGTTGACCTCCATTAGTGTTGTTGTTTCCAATTCTTTGCCTATTTCTTTCATTCATAATTTTAGCGCTACTGCCACTGCCTGATATTTTAAGTATCTTTTGGTGTGTGTGAAACATATATGCACCGTAATTTCTGTGAGTGAATTTAATGCGTAATTGTTCAGGCATTGTATTTGTTCGAATTCTGACGCCCGCCATTAAGCTGAATGCAACAGCCAATGACAGCAGAGCTGCTTACTCTCTACTAGCGGAATATATGCAGATGCGAGTCAACATAATAAGTGTCAAACTGAGCACTGTGTGTTCTCTTAGAAGTAAATGTCCTATTACGACATCATCATAACCATATATGCATTCAGTTGTACCGTACTTAACTGTCTATGCATAGTTAATGTTAGGCAAAACGGTCAAACTTTTGTTATAGAAATCAGAGAGTGTTTTTCCCACTTCCCATCAGATTTGCAACGAGCAGTATTGACTCAATGTTTTACGGTAATTGGGCGAAAATTTAGTGGCAGAGCTGAGTGACTGTCACTAAATATGGCTTAATTCATAAATGAACTGGTTACCACAGCAGGTTATGCCTTAATTCTGTTAGCCATTTGTATCCAGACCACTTCACGTTGTGCCAGGTTTGCAATACCTTCGTCATAGAAGGAAGCCGCCTATGGTTTTCGCCATTTCTCTACGCTCGTTTGCAGCTCTTTGTCTCCATAGGCAGCGGTTCCTGTGAGCAGAGATAAAATGCAGGAGGAGCCAGTTACGAGCTGTATTGTGGATGATCAGAAGCAATGTTAGATGTGGAAACGTTTGTGAAGTCTAGTAGTGATAAAAGCAGATAGGTACGGGTCGGACAGAGAGATATTATAAAATATACTCTTAAGAAACTGATGTATCTCTTTGTTTTCATCTTTACTGACAGACTTTCTTCTTGTACGCTCTCTCTACAGGTTATAACACAACATGGTGAGCAGTAAATCTTGGATATGAAACACCACAAAGTCACCCTATATGTGAACATTCTTTGTTCAGAGCAAAAGTAACCATATCATAGAGCTATATCGACAGTCCAATCACTAAATCACTAAATTTTCAACTTTATTAGTTTTTTTTACAAAGTTCAAAATTGGATTTCACTTTATTTAGAATAGTGGGTGAAAGGATAGTACGGGAACTTGTTTTAATTTACCGAATCATAGTTTACTTCAAATGAATTAGATCTTTACATCGGCAAACGTTGATGTGAGCGAGCGACCACTACGCGCCCCAACCACCACTTTCAAGCTCAAGTTAAGATCAGATTTTCAAAACTCAACGACTTCAGGTCTTGGCTTCTCGCGTACCCACTACAAACCTTACTGAACGTCACTCATCGGTTACTACTGGAATAATGGCAGCAGTTGGATTTTCCGTCTTCAAATGGTTCAGCTGGGGCAAGGAAATCTCTAGAACTGCGTCACTAACAATGAGTATAGGCTAAATACACTGGTAATCACAATTCACTTTCAGTCCGTTTGTTCCTGTACTTGATCCCACGATCAAGAAAAACTCGAGAAAGACGCTCGATTATTAAATAATCCTCTGTATACAACAAGTTACTACCTCGCAGTAATGCTATCCTCCACAAATCTACAGAAATAACTAACACTTAACTACCTTAGAGTGTGCTTATCCCAAAACCTTCAAACTATACGCAACACGCAAATCCTTGGCCGTGTGCAACCAATTATTACTGGCAACAAAACCGCAATTCGTCAGACAAAATGGATGACGTTAAAACTTTAATTTACGGTCGTATCTACTACACGCAAATACCAGTCTTCAAACTAATAGAGCTACACTAGTCATTAAACACTTCCTCTGACTTTGCTCTAGTACCGTTACTGCGTCATCTAATCTTGAATTTAAAAGTCGAAATCCACACATTAAGCTTCGGAAACCTATCCAACAAAATCCTTCGAAAATCTCCATCTGTCTTTATAATTGATACCGAATTATCATGACAAGGTATCGATAACGACACACGTAAAAGTGTTTCGACCCGCATGCAATACCACAACAGACTTGCTACCGACTCAAGCTCACGTAATCCTCGGCTCCTCGATAGTGATTAAGTGCCTCTTTCCACAAAACCATAGCTGAACCATAAATCCAGACAAACGTAGCGTGCTACCATTATTCTTTAATAGTCAATATATAATTTCTTGTGGCTTCTTTTTGTGTAGCTGGCAGCCTGCCCAGGACGATCTCTGGTGTGGGTTGCTGCTGTCATCCACCGCCGTATACATGGTCTTGCCGCTTCTGGGTGAACATTTAAACAGCTAGTTACAATACTAGTTTTCTAGAACATATACACACACTGACTTCAGTTACAAGAAATGAAGCATGTTTACATACTTTGTCCGCTCAAGACATTTTGCTTCTGTCATAATATGTAGATTGAAACGACCACGTTATTTACATAACGACAAGAAACTGTTCAAAATTAATTTTGACACGTTACAGTCGCTTGTTACTTTTCATTTATAAGAGGTTTGGCCATAGCAGATAGCTGTGTATGAACTGTTTGTTGATATAATCCTAGATTTTATTGACATAGTTTTATTTAATGATTTATTGTAATCTCAACAACCACTCTCTAGGAAGCGCCCCTCTGGCTGGAGCTGATACTTACCTGTAACGCTCAAGATATGAATTTAGTTTATGTGTGACACAATCACGTTGAAGAACACAGCTACCCATTGTTTAATAAATGCTAAATTGAATACAGTCTTTGATCGTGGCGGAGTATTCACACAGCGAATACAACCATCAAGGACACCCGTAGATGTTTATTTGGATTAAGATTCGTGAAATTTGAGTGCTAGAAAAGAACTTTGTCATTTAATATTTGTTGAGTAGTTGTAGTGGATACGAATCTGATAGTTGCTTAGAGTGTCTGGACGGTGGCATGTTCTAACGTGGGACGTTACTTACGCTTTGGGTATGCTTGTAGTCAGCATTCATCTTTAACGTCATTGACACTCCGCAGTTTCCATGACGGTTATGAGCAATGGTGTCTTTAATCCACTCACACAATAATATTATCACAGAAGCAAGTGAAGGTTCAGAAATACTTCCTGTTCATGCCGATAGCCAATGATGGATCTATGTAATTCGCTACCTTTACTCATAGCAGCAGTGAGTGAAATTCAGACAAACAGCCTGACAGTCTCCTTATACATCACCTCGGCCAGTGCACAATACCGACGTATGTCAAGTCAGAATGGACGAAACGATCCGTCCGCGGGAAATCAACTTGTTATGTCGTGACATTTCTTTTCGTATATGGTATTTTGATACAACAGTAATATTTTTGTTAAGTTACTGGATAGCGCTGAAGCAGGAGATACCTAAAATTTTTTGATTCATCCTGTACGCTCCTGCGTCGAGGTGGTCTAAGTTCTTCCATCATTCTGTCTTAACTCTTTGAACATCACGCACTCACATGCCTTGCTTCCACTTCTTGTTATTATCTGTAGCATTTAGCATCCAGCTGCATCCTATTTTTTTTCATCTCCCCGTGTTCTGTTACACCATTGCTGAGGCCGTTTCCAATAACGATGAGTGCAGCAAAGAATCTAAGGAAAGCGCTTTCTCTTGGTTTGGTTATAAGTTCCACCTCAATCCATTCCAATTTCTCATCAGTAAACAAGACCTGTTCAACTGTGTCCTTTCCTCTCAACTCCTCTCCCTGTCACTATTTATTATTTCTAATATACACCCTTGTATTGAGGAGAATCTCAGTTTTTAGGTGAATAGAATAATCAAAGCCCATTGCATATTATTGTACACAGCGTTTGAGAATAGATGCACATAACAGATACTTTAGTCACCAGTAATATACTCTCCTTCACTATTTACAACAGTGTGCCTACGCTGGAGTAACTTTTCGATTCCGTCACTGCCGAAATCACATGGTTTTGAGTCGAAGAACTCGTCGAGACATGTTCGGTGCGCATTTTTCATCAGGAAAAATGGTTCAAATGGCTCTGAGCACTATGGGACTTAACATCCGAAGACATCAGTCCCCTAGAACTTAGAACTACTTAAAGCGAACTAACCTAAGAACATGACACACATCAATGCCCGAGGCCACACAGGCCGGTTTTCATCAGGAAAGCAAGTTCCTTGAAGGCTGCTCGAGAGAAAGCGGAAAAGGTGAAAATCTGAGGGAGCAACATTAGGTGAATAAGGTGAGTGCGGAATGACTTCCCAAACCAAGTCCTGTACATCGTTTTTTGTCAGTCTTAGCAGAATGCGGGCGGGCCTGTTGTGAAGTAGCATTTCTTCAAGTAGTCTCTGGTCGTTGTTCTTGAATGCGTCTGCAAGACGTCTCATTTGTTGACAATAAATATCAGGAGTGATGGTTACACCACGGGGAAGCAATTCTCTGTACACTACACGGCCATTGTTCCAGCAGATGCGAAGCTTTATCTATTGTGAATGGGTGCAGGTCTTTGTACGGAGAGTTGCTGTTTTATTTGGGCCCAATCATTCCTTTCTTTTGCTTATATTAGGATAAAGACACCATTTCTTGTCACCAGTAGCGATACCGGGATAAAAAGGTCGGTGTTGTTCACGAGCCAGTTGATGACGAGCAAGCACTGATGCATATACGGCCAACCGCTCAGTTTTGTGGTTTTGGCTTAGAGCAGGCGGTATCCATACATCCGATTTTTGAACCTCGCCATTGCATGCAGATATCACGCGATGGTTCATCACGTTTGCCAGTTCACGAGCACGATGACGTGGATCATTGTGGATTAAGGCGTTTAAACGATCTTCATCAAACCCCGAAGCGGTCACTCCAAACGTAGATAGTCAATAATGTCAAAGCGATCCTCCTGAAACGAGTAAAGCATTTTCTTACCGTGCTCTGTCTAATGGCATTATCCGTGGACACGGTGCAAGTGTTTCTGATTGCCTCCTCTGCTGTCAACCTTCTATTGAACTCAAACAGGAAATATATCGGAAATATTCCGATTTCTCCACTTGGCATTCCATTTTCTAGCGTCCACAGCTCCATTCACTACCTCTAAATGACAAAATGCGATACTTGAACTTAGACAGCGACAGAAACTACAAATAAAAAGCGACAATCGATAAATAAATCCATAGCAACAAGAACACCAATATGCAAAACAAAACCTCAACGCCCCTATGCACCAACCTAATATACCACGGCATTTTTTTCCAGCGTTATTGGCTTTTTCTATCGTTGAGTCCTATAACAATGTCGTTTTTAACAATAAAAAACACAAGGTAAGAAAGTCCCATTCACTTGTTTTGTTGTCACCTGATTTTTGGTTTACAAGATCATCTTCAGACAGAGTGACAGTTATTCTCAAAGTGACATAATATTGGTGAATATCCTTGCAAATAAATATCCATCAGCAATGTGAGTTGCGTAGCTATCAGAATGTTATAGTTCAACAGTAATGGTAGCATAATGCATCAAAATGAAAATAATTAAATGTAGGAGAATGCGTAAGTTTCATATTCTGCTAATTTGTTTCTGATATTAACCTCCCCATTTCCGTGTGCCATAAACAAACGATTCCATCTCATAATGTATTAATTTCTGCTGCTGTACATTGCCCTCTTTTCATGAAGTTAGATGAAGTTTTTTTGTAATTTAGTTTATATTCAACCCTATTCTTGTACGAGCGCTGTTCAGTTATTCTCTGTTGAAGTTATTCTGAAGTCTAAACGACAAAAACAACGCTACACATAAAATGGAGATGATTCGTATACGAATCGATTAGGCGCATTCGTTTTTCAGCCTATTTTATTAATTGCAAAACCTTTTCGAAATCAATAGAATATAGGCTTAGGTATTATTAAATAAATTTATGTATTCAATATCACAGAAAAAATGGTCAGGATGAGTCCCAACTTGCAGCAGTTCTAGAAACAGTTTGCTGCTGAGAGATGGCGTAAAAGTAGACCTGGCTTCGTCCTCTCTTGAGTGACCTTCGACCATAGTGTTATTCCAAGAGTTGTCTCTGTAGAGCTGTTGAAGAGCAAACTTGAAGCAAGTGCCAGTGTTATTCATCATTATCACCTAACACTGCTATGAGTGAGATGAAATGGCGAAACGATCCGTCTGCTGGATATCTGCTTTTAATTTCGTAACGTTTCTTTTCGTATATGGCATGCTGATGCAACAGAATATTTGCATTCAATTATTGGATAGTGCATGACCAGAGGATATCTTAAAAAAAAATCTTGCTTCGTCCTAGCCTCTCCTGTACCAATATGGTCTAAATAGTTTTTGTCATTTCCACCGAATTCTTGAACACCAAGCAATCACACGTCTTACAGCCTTATCTGTTTACCTTCTACCACAATGTTCTTTTTCCACATTATTAAATTCAAACCGCACCTCACCCACGGTGAGCACATCGGAAAATTCTTCACCATTCGCAAGTTGATGTCTACAATACCATTGTTTCCCCACCAGTTTCCTAGTCTGGCACGCTGTTGCCCCTATTGACGCATACCACGTATACTAAACTTACACCCTCTTCAAATGACCTCCCAACGAAGGTTGAACCAACTCCCTCTACCAGACAATGAAATTCACCCGACACTTATTCTTCCTACCAATTCTAGACCTACCCTCCCAATTCCACCCCACAGGTGAACTCCCCACTCCCTTATCTATTTATATCTTTCCTCTTAATTCAATTGTCTGGTCCATACTGCAGTCACTTACTCCGTTTATGCACATACCATCCACCCTTGCAATCACCTGAATCACCACAAACTGGACCCATTTCATTATCCAACACCCTACGACGCTACGCTTTAACCTTCATTTCCTATCCTTTACCAGTTCAAAACCTCCAATTTAAGTGTAAATGCAGTGCTTCATTTTAAGATATTCATATTTAGGCACCCTTTTTAATTAGGTATTTGTTGTTATCTTCTTCTTTGTAATTCAAAAATCAATTAGTGAAGTTTATTTTCCATTTTAACATCACCATGAACTCATCTCTTTAACGTTTTTGATAACGTATATATATATATATATATATATATATATATATATATATATATATATATATATATATATATATATATATCTTTCGGTGTTGCGTATTTTAAACTCATTGACTGAACAACCCTCCCCCTGCCTGTATGGGGTGAGGCGGATAGAATAATACAAAGAACTGCATATAAGTGTGCTGGAAACAGAGACGAGTGATTGATGATTTACACAACGTGACTATAAGACCAGAATAACACCATATCGTTCAAATCGCGCTAGCAGATTGTACAGTTTTGTCCACACTGCAGCTTGGACACTGGAGTTCTTTAATGAGTGTAGACGTGCTTGCGTAGGCAGTTCAACGCCGTCTGCTGGGATGCTACCGCTACTTCAGTTTTAGATAACGAGGTATTTCTCTTCCTTCAGGCAGCTCCACTTGCCTTATCGCAGCAGGGAAGACCTAAACACACGTGGCAAGTAAAGTTATAACCTTGTTCGCAGAAAGTCGATTGCCATGATTCCCTGGTCTGCACATCTGACACGTCGCCTGTTGAACATACGAGTATCTGAAACAGGAATGATCGGTAACATGTTCGTCACCACTCTTCAGAAACCACTAAAGACGATAGACACTCAAAACACCTGGAACATATCCAATCCCTCTATGATCCACGTATATTTATGTAGAAGATTTGATGACAGCACGCAGCGGCTCGATAGTCAGTTATGCAAAACTAATGATCTATGGATGTTTAAGGGACTGACAATGGGAGAGTCGGTGGGATAGTGTATGTTATACAGCGTGAAAAAGTCGGCTCGAGAATGATACAAAGCACATTTTGTATTACTTATATAGAAGTATTTCACGCCACTATTCACAATATACAATGTAGTATTCACAAACACCATTACAACGAAATAATTTTTAAATAAATGGATGTCCACCAGTAACTTGAAAACCAAAATTCTACTTGTTCCAAATACCTCCTCTGCTGGTAGGGATTTTCTGGCGGCACTTTACTGTAGCCGAGTTTTAACGGTTGCAAAGAAGGATTCTTTTGAGGTAGGGAAGTCGAGAAACATGTAATGAGCTTAATTATGTAGGAAATAAAAGTGGTGAACTAAAAATTATTTATTATTTTCTTTACTGTCATCTTGACAACATTTACAACAAACAGTTTAAAAACAGGATTTTTTCATGATTTGTTGTTGGATATATTACTGAGCTACACACAAGATTTTTTTTTCTTGCAGCACAGTTACCACAAGGAAAATAGGGATTTAGCAGGAAACTACGAAACACCATGCAGTCGCAACAAAAAATTATAATTAAAGGCCTATAATTAAGGCAGGCTGCATCTGAGGGCAGCATTTATTCTTCATTAGACGAACAAGTCTCTCATTACTGCAGCTGGAATCTGTGACACCATCACCGTCGTACAGACACATTCTCCTCAAACTAATAGGTATGAAATGTACAAGCAAGAGCACATTGCCTTAAATAATCCCTTGAACATTAAACTATTATCAATTTTGCCTTACTACGGCTTTCAGCACCGTCTGAGCCGCACTCTTTTCATCATCCCCTTCTCTTCATTGCATAGTATCCAGTGCATCGCTCTTCATTCATTTAAGACTTACATTGTCATTTAACTATTTCATAGTCTGCAGACTGCCTGACTATAAGTACACTGCTATGTATCGTCTAGTTTTCAGAGTCAACCATCTCTGCCTTGTAGTTTGTTCACCTTATATTGCATCATGTGTAATGCAGAGGGACCACAATCTCATATGGGGAAACTACCAACGATACTTTAGTTTCTATTCACTGGCTACAGATCTATGCACCTCCATCAGTTGTTGACCAGAGTTTCGAAACTCCGTCTAGCGTTATTAATTATAACATAAAACGTAATACAGTACTCTCTGTTACACAACAGGAATGATAGAGGGGCAAACATATTTTTGTTCTTTTACTTTATCAGTTAATGCCATGTTGTTTCCCACCTTAGGTAGGTCAAAAATCCTTCAATAATTTGACATTTAGGAAGAAATGATGTGACCAATTAACGTGCACTTCATAACGACATAGCGAAAGAGTATTCGAAAGCAAGTTCGAAAAGAACGTTGTGTACTTATCCGGAAAGTATCATATTTTGGCAACTTCTTGCTCATTAATGACGAATGAAAAGTTACTTAGTTAGTATAGGAGCCTCACAAACCAAGCATGAAGAGGATCTTGGTTAGGGGTTTTTGGTTAATGTAAAATAATCTGTGGAAAACCTGAAACACGACTTGGAAGTCAACGACTCATGGAACATAAGAACCTATGTAAGAGCAAATTATCTTAATATCTGAATACATCGATGAGTGTACCGGAATTGGAGGTCATGTTCTATAAAGATGAAAGGTTGCATGCTTATTGTTTGAAAGTCACATAAAAATTCCGGTCTGTACCCGCTACTTCGCTCGGTGTAATGTATCGAGTGTACAGATTTTTTCGTCTTTTTTTATTTCTTTAACTTAATTTTTACGCTATTCACAAATTACTCTTTTCTCGAATGTACTTCTGACCAAAAAGCAATAATGGTCGCCGGAGTCAGAGATCCTTGTTAATCCTGCGTTTTGAGTTTCTGTAGTGATATTTCCATAGAAACTTTCATTCTATAACACACATTTCTTTTGAAGCCAAATACTAACTTTTAGCTTCAAAAATATTTTGATGTAACGAAATATTTTCAAAAACATTGAAAGATGTATTTTTTATGTCTAACAGCAAAGTCGAGTCGAATTTTCATAGATACAGCAGTAAATATACTTTAGTAGTTTTTTAAATAAAAATTTGTTTTCAAACAAAAAAATTTCGTGCAGTATTTTATTCCCTCAGTTACTTTTGAATACATTGTGGGGGTGAACAGTGATCAGTGTTATTACAAATATTTACTATTAGTAAGAACCTCCTCCTGGTGGTAAATCAATTGATTTACCACCAGAGGGAGGTTCTTACTCATTGGTCTAAAGATGACCATAGCAGTGGTCGAAACCGGTCACCCAATAAATAAACTATGATCAAGACTATTTTTGATAGTAAATTATTCCCTTAGTGGTTGAGCTTTCCATTTCTGACAAAAATACCACATCCGGATTTTCATAAATTTAACTTTAAAAATTCTTTCATAACGAAATATTTTCATAAGATTTTCATCCTCTTTTTAACCCCTTAGGGACTGAATGTCCAGAAGCAATGTAACACGTATTTTTTGTTCCTAAATGAGAAGTAAAATGCCAATTTTCATAGATGCAGCTTGTTAAAATGCTCTAGTAGTACTTTAATAATGACTTATTTAAAACAACCCTTTCACTGAATGTCTCGAAGTTTCAAAAGTGCTGAAACACGAATTTCTTAATTTCTGACAGAGGTAGCTGAAGTATTCTTTATTCTTCCCTTCTTCATTAGGTCAGAAATCTTATCTGTTACATTCACTCTTCAAAAAGATCCAATTATCATTTAGATATTTTAGTCAGCAATTCAAGATAGGAAAGTAATCTTTCAATAGATGTCAAGCACACCGAAAAAAAAATTAGTCACCTCCAGCAGTCATCACGCTAATACCGTGTAAGAAACAGTCAGTTCTTAATAACAATATGTGCATGTTGTTCAATGCAGTTGGGCGTGGGTGAGACTACACAAGTTTCTTCAAGTATGCCATATCCAGCTGTAGCCATTAACTGATGATTAGATACCGTAGAACAGCCATTAACTGATGATTAGATACCGGATCACTGCCGAATTGCTACATTTTACCAGTTGTTTAAAATATTCCAAGACTTTTCTATGGGATTTAGGTCCGGTGTTTAAGCGAGCCACTCGAGTTTCTATAGAATGCCTCAGTGTCCATTAAACCAGGATCTTATGCATGTAGCCCTGCGAACTCACCTGTTGTCATCTTGAATGATGGGAGTGTCCCCTACATATTGATCATCAAAAATCTACGAGAAACAACGGGAATGATGGAATAAACATCCTGGTTCAAATTCAGAATACGATTGACTAGCGAGGCCAACTAACTGCACGAAAAGCTCCCCCGAAACATCGCGGAACCACCTCCGGTCTGAGCTACAACCTCTACATAATGCCGGTAAAACGCCTCTCATTGGGCCGTCTGGGTACTAGACGTCTTGCTCCATTTGAAAAAGCAAAACCACGTCTCCAGCTGCCGTCGAGTTTCTGTATTATTTGCGCCGCTGAAGACATGCATCTTGTTGTGTCGCTGAGAGCAATGTACCTGAGTACAAACGAGAAGGTGACACGCAAATACAGACATGTCGATTAAATGCGGGTTTTCACAATCAACATAACTTTTATTTCAGGCACAGTTGTAGATAAAAGTAATATGTTGCAATGCAAAAGCCTTTACTTTTGCGCGAAAACATTTGATGTATGTAAATCAAATCTACAATGGAAATATCGCTTTAAAAAGTATATTTAAATATGAACATTTTCTCATTTGCTTAAACCATTTAGACATGTTCGGCTTTGAATGATTTTCAAAAGCAAATATGTTGTTTTTTGAAAATAACTTGTGTATTATTGTGTAATGCTTGCTATGCTATATCATATACGTACTTACAACAATTCAGTATCTGACATCAAGGAAAAAGTAGTAAATGGCATCTGTAATATTGATATTCAGCATTTTACCGAAAGTTTTTATTTTATTGGTACTTCAGAATTAGTTAAAATACTTCAAATCACCGTAAGGGAATACAGTGATGTAACAACGGGATTATCAATTATTAGAAAGGTGCTTTGAGGTAACTGTTAACACTTAAACGTATAAACCAGAAACATCTTCTAAACAAGTACGAACAATCTTCTCCAATTCTGCACTGAGCAACATGCGTACCGTATATCGTCAACCGTATATACCAACTTAACTCTTCTCAATTTTATTAGTCTTCCACGAAAATAGAATACAATCAACATCTTCCTTCTTGTCATCTGAGGTAGGGTGGCTGAGAAATGCTTCAGCTCGTTGTTAAGAAAAGAGTTTCGTAATGGTAGATACGCGTTTCTAAAGAAACTTCGGCTCTTATGCATTCAGCTGAGACCTGTAGAATGCAATTGTCTTCATATCACAATGAGTGTTTCCCACATCTGCGTTCTGCAAATAAAAATTCGTTTCAAATCACTTACGTCATCTAAAGTTCGTAGGCCATTACACAGGGTTTTCCCGTTATCAATCTCCAATCTTCACCAAGGTTTCTTACTCTACCCACTGATTGGTAGACCTTATTATATTTCCATTTTGATACAACTGTTGGCCTTTTTCGAACAAATTTCTCAGATTTAGCGAACATGCGATTAGCAGAAAAGTAACTGTGTGCTCGTATTAGTAATTAATGATGTTAGTCAATTTGATTATGAGAGAGCACATAAGCACAAACTGATGCTAACAGCTGCTATGCACAGGAACGTCTTGTCCTGAGTGGAACAGAAATCACGCGACTGGAGTCAGCGTCTGTTCACAGGCCTGTATCTTAGCACATGTTGGATTTCACTCAAATTGCACAACGCGTGTAGATTCTGCTTATGCCGTGTGCACCATTCGATTTCATTTCTCATTTTTTGCAAATTATGTACATGTTCGACTTTGCGTGTTAACCTCCTCATATGTTCTTTGTATACAGTTCCCTTTGCAATGTGCACTCGGAAACTGGTTGAGATGGACTTGCATTCACGCTAATCTTACTCCATTTTACATGGCTGTGAATGGTACAACATTCTTCTTAGACACATTGGAGAGTCCGCGTTGAATCATCAACAAATCGAGCAACTTCATTCCCGGTGTTGTCATGGGCGCTTCCAGCTCATTTCTGCCATTCTGTCACGTCTCCACATCTTACTGAATTTATTCCACGCAGCTGACAGAGGCGCATACTTCACTGCTATGACTTTCGTCGGTGGTTGAGGGTCGAATGACTGCCTGATTCCTGCTCTGCACTGCCTGTAGTGTTACACGGCGACCACTGTGCTCTTTGAAAGGGGTGACTGAAACTTAGACCAGCGAGCTTATTTATCCCCTCTTAGGCTGCACCAGTAACTCCCAGCCCCACCACAGATCTTTAAAAACTCGAACTTCCACATATAAACCACCTCCGTTTTAGAAAAATTTAGTTTTTCACTCATCTCAATGTTCATGACGGTTTACCTTCTGAACTATGTATCGTAAATGATACAATTTTGCAGGAACATTCAGTAGTACATGTAGATATTGTGTGCAAAAATCTATTGCGAATAGAGCTAGTATGGACTGTGGGCCTGGTCTCGGCTGACGATCGAGTCCTCCCTCGGACATGAGCGTGTGTGTTTGTCCTTAGGATAATTTAGGTTAAGTAGTGTGTAGGCTTAGGGACTCCAAATCCAAATTTTAAAACCTACGTAACCCACTTTCTGACACTTTTGAGTGGGTGTTTTAAGACTAACTATCTCTGGTATTAGTGCTACAGAAGTGGTTTATACATGCATGCAAACAATCTGTTTATTCTGCTACTTTGCAAACTATATATGAAAAGTCGGCCTCTTAGCCTCTCTGGTATTTTGCCAGAGAGTTGCCCGTCCCTAGCCACGTGGAGGCGGGCCGCCACTACTAGAAGAAACCACTCCATTGTGCTACTCTTTTATTCCCCCCACCACCATACTGAACTAACTACAACTACTAGCTACTACAACTCATGACTTAAACAACGTAGTATTTACATATTTACAATTGCGCATTAGATCTGACGCGCATTTACCCTCTCCCAAGGTAGGCTCGCTGGGCCTCCCTTGAGATTTTATTCACTAACTTTGCGAAATTTCTAAATAATTCGCCATTCGTTAGTATAACATTTATGTCTGGAGAAGCTGTCTCTCAACTGAGACAGCCTGTTCACATATTGGACACTCAAACACTGTGTGTTCTGGCGATCCTATGTGGGCACCACAGTCACATTCCGGTGTTGGCCTTTTACCTATTTTATGCAGGTACGTGGGGTAGGGGCCGTGGCCTGTGAGGAAGTGGACTAGGCCCTGTGATGGCTTCATTATCTTGTTCCTTAGTCTTTCCCTTACTGTGGGTAGAAACCCATGGACTCTACGACCCGTACTGGACCCATCCCATTCGCCCCGCCAAATGTCGAGCATTTTATCTCGGATGGATTTAACGCTAGCCAGAGGAGTGCCCATTATATTTTCCACCATGTCAATATTTTGTTTGCGCAGCCAGTAGGAGGCTGCGTGCTGTCTTATTAACAGGCTAGTGGACATAGACCCATAATTACCAACAGTGCATCTGTTGGACTTGTGTTGAATGTACCAATGCATCTCAACAGAACATTCCCCTGTATTCGCTTGACGGCAGCCGCAGGCTTCACCAGAGCTAGCCTGTGGGCCCACACACTGGATGCGTGCCCTACTACAGGTGCCAATATACTGTTATGGTAGATGTTTATTGCCTTTGACGGCAGATGAAACCTTCTTTGTCGTATCGATATTATCTTGTTGAACAGGGCTAAGGACTTTGTCGCTATTTGTTGAATATGCGGAATGAAGCTCCAATTCTCATCTAGATATACCCCTAGGTAACGGGCATATCTCTGTCGCGACACCGCCTGGCCATTAATTCTGACTGTTGGGTCCCTATTTAACTTGCCTTTTAAGAGTATATATAGCGATTTTTGTGGTGCAATAGACATTTTAGTCTTCTCACACCAATCAGCTAACAGTCTAACAGCCAGTCGTGATCTGTCTTCGATCACATTGCGAGTGTCACCTTCCACTAGAATTGCGAGATCGTCCGCATAAGCAACAACACCCAGAACTGCAGTCTCTCCCTGCAGAACGTTCAACAATGTTTCCATGGTGATATCCCAGAAAATGGGACCACACACCGATCCCTGGGGACAGCCACGGGATACTCTTTTTGATACGACGGCTCCGGGAGCCGTTATTTTAGTAGTTCTTGCATCACAGTAGGCCACCAGACAACCATACAGCGGCTGCGGGCACCCAATCTCTCTTAGTCGAGAGAAGAGTGCCGACCACCACAGGTTGTCGAAGGCCCCTGAGATGTCTATCATTATGCCAAGGACATACTTCGATGTCGCAGAGTGAACAACCCGTCGAACCTCATTGATCGCATCCTGAGTGGAGCGACCCTTTCGGAATCCGAACTGCGTATCACTCATACCATGCAGTGTTCTGTGCCTCAAAAGTCGGTCAGCCAGCAACTTCTCAAATGCTTTGCCCATTACATCTAGCAGACAGATAGGCCGATAGGATTTCGGCATCGTTGGATCCTTATCAGGGCCTTTCCTGATGATTACAACTTCTGCTGTTTTCCACCTCTGTGGATAATAGCCCGTCTGTAAACATACATTGTAAATACGACTTAGTGCTGGGGCGACCAAGTGCGCGAGTCCCTGTAATATCTCCACAGGGATCCCATCAGGACCAGGTGCCTTCTTCCTTGCAAAGGTGTAGATGGTTGCTTCCACCTCCTCTGCAGAGAAAGGGCACACGTTCGTATCGTTAAGATACGTATTTCCCGCTGCTCTTGAGAATCCTGGTCGTCGTTGTCATCTGGTAGTAGTGTATCCAACAGCAGTCTTGCTGTTTCTACCCAATTCTTGGTCATGCCACCATCCCCAGCATGTAGTGTAGACAACATCATGGGCGACCTGATTTTTTCTCGAACGATTTTGTAGGGAACTCCCCAGGGGTCTGTTCCCAGCTGATCGTTAACAAATCTTTCCCAGGATTGGCGCCTTGTGATGCCCAACTGATCCTTGTATCTCTGCTTCAGACGACGATAAGTACCTAGGTGGTATTGTCGTTCGTCGTGGGAAAAGCTCCTTTGATAGTTGCTTCGCGCCCTTCTGACCGTCCGTTTAAGCACAGTCAATTCAGGGGTCCATGGGGTGGACTCCCTGCAGATGTATCTCGCTATTCGAGGTACAGCCAGTGTGATAGCCGTTTGCACGGAGCTTACAAGCTCCTCCACAGCTTCATCAGTGTTACCTGTGTCCTCCCCGAACTCTGGAGGACTGAACGCCTGCACGAGGCGGTCCCAGTCTGTCCGAGCATAGTTGAATCGTTCCACCCATTCGCCTGGCACATCCGTCATGGTTGTCGCTATTTCAAATGTGATACAGTTATGATCACTGACAGTTAGGTGTTCCCTTACTTGCCAGTTATGGACGTGGGGTGCTGCCCTCTCGCTTGCAAGTGTGACATCAATATATGATGTTGCACCCGCCCTCCCTGAATAGATCGGGGGGGTACCCAGGCAAGTTTAGCACATGCATGTGCGTTTGCATTATCAGATCAACAAGCTGCGCACCCGTACCGTCCTGTACATCACAGTGCCAGAGTTGGGATTTAGCATTGGCATCCAGAGCTACAATTATAGCCTGCCCGGCTAAAACTCTTAGTATCCAATGCAACTGTTCAAGATAGATCTCTATGTCATGTCTGAATTGACAGTAGACGTTAACAACGTACATACTGTAAGACAACAAATTAAGTTGTGCAACCGTAATATGCTCGGTACAGAATTGACATAATATCGTAGTTTTTATAGTTTTGTTCAATATTATAATTGCACTCATAGGATTCCCGCCCGAGGAAACCACTTGTGCTGTTGCAGGAAAGCCAGGGACTCGACTCGCACAGGAGTTCGGTTCTTGTATCAGAAGAACATCTGTTCCATCTTCTTCCGCTAATTTCCTCAGCTCATGCGCAACCATCTGGCTGCGCATTGCGTTTACTTGTAAAAACTTATACATCGCCGTAATCTGTTCTTTGAATAAGTCTATCTAGGAACATCTCTTGGGTTGGACACTCTTCGGTTCCACCGCACTTACGGCCTCGCCTTCTGCATGGTACGCATACTCCTGCTTTGTCCTTATTAGGGCAACCTTTCTTAACATGTCCGGATAGGCCACAATGGCCGCATATGACTTCTGGTTCAGTGCAATACTTATTAGTGTGGTTTATATCCTGGCACTTAGTGCATCGTGGCACCACCAGATAATCTTTTATGTTCAACGCAGAGTAGCCAACATACAACCGACCCATTCTCGTTAGTGATTTCCATAAACCTGGCGAGACTTCTACCACGTGGTGTACTGTTAACTTCTCATGTGGTCCTACTTTGAAGCGCAGCTTGAAGTGTTCGTCAAATTCTCCTCTTGACATTTCTCCATCAAAGTTTTGTGTATATACTGCGTCCACCAGACTGTCTGTTGTCATAAATGTAGGCACATCAAAGGTCGACGCTTGCGAGGAGGTTCACACTTCACTTTACTACTTAGTTGTTCATTTCTTAAAATCTTTTGGCAGTCCTCTTGTGAGGCTGTTTCTACTATCAGTACATTCTTTGCTGTACGTACATTGTCAATCTTTATCTTATCCTTCTTAGGATCAATGCACTTCTCAAAAACTGACTTAACAGCCTTAATGTCATCGCCTGGTTTAGGTTTTAAGAATACTGTGGGACTAACTTTTTTGATATTGTCCTCTATAGTTTCTTTCGCTGTCGGTGCTTTGGTAACTGGGGCTCTTGCAACCGCAGCGTAAGTCCGGACCGGTTGACCTCTGAGTCTTTCATTTTCTTTCTCTAACTCAGTTACCCTACCCTCTAACTGAGAGTGGGCGATTGCCCAGTTGGCTACAAAGTCCCTAATATGATTAATAGCATAATTGCATATTTTGCCGTTTTTATGCTGTTATCCAGTAATCGAAGGAATTTCGCATGGCGCTCAGCGACAGATACATTTTCGAGGCTCGATATTACACCAGTATCCAACGCATTAACACTCTCTTGATTTTCAGCCATATTAGAAGATTTAGAGAGTGAAAAAGTGGAGGCCCGTCTCTTGCCCCGGACCGGCCTCTCTGGCATGGGGGGAGGCTATATGCAGCCCGCTCACCGGTCCCGCCCCATGACCAAGAGCTATCAGTAACTCAGCTGCCAGGTTTAGCACGCCGTGGGTACAGCGCACTAGTCCTCCTCAACAGCCACACCACCGCAGTTTTCACCCGCTCCCTTATCGGCGAATGCCACCCGCATTCCGGGAGAGCGGATTCACTCTCCGTCCTTCGCCCCCTACTAGGCCAGGTTCCCACCAAAGGCCAGGGACCCGGTCCTACTCAGGTGCCGGGCCGGTCCCCCGGACGTTCGGGGGTCTGGACCCACCTAACCTGACCGGGGACATGTCACCACGCCCCGGCTTGGCAGAGCATGCCCTGAAGTCCAAGACAAGGCGAATGGCCTTCGCCGACTTGGGGCAGGATCCCACCACAGCAAATGCAGCCATCAGAACCAGTGTACAAGTTGTGCAGCACACTGTCGCGCCCATACCCTTCAGTTGCCCGAAGGCTTAATAGCTCCACCTCAAGAAGGCAAATAAGGGCACTTGAGAAGGAGAGGCTGTTTGAGACGCATCCTTCCCCACACTGCCTTTTACCAACCGAGAGCCCGCATAGTTTGAAGGCCCACAGTATGAGACAGCCGGAGCTTAGGGACTGATGACCTTAGCAGTTAAGTCCCATAAGATTTAACACAAAACACACTAGAGCATCCATGAATAGCGAAAACATGGCAGTCATAGACTTTTTTCTTTCATAATTTTGTAGTGCTGTCAGCGAGTAAAAGTTTCTAAAAGGCTTGAAATTATTTGTAAAGCTTCTTGGTAGGCGCTAAGTGTTGTCGTTCTCAAATACTGGATGAGTATAACATGATATTTTGCTCGACGTGAATTGCATTGCCTCGAGGCACATAGGGTACACAGATTCTAACCTTAATACACCGATGAAAAAATAAAATAAAGAAAGAAAGAAAACATTGTGACCACCTATTTAATAGCTTGTTATTCCTCGTTTCAAACACAGTAAATAGATATTCTGCTTAGCATGGATTGTAGAATTCCTTGACAGGATTCCAGAAGTATGCTGCACTAGTTTACTACCCACAGATCAAGCAATTCCCGCAAATTACCGAATGGTGATTCCCGGCACGCAGCTGGTGCCCAAAATGTGTTCCAATGGGTGCAGATCAAGCACATTTGCTGTCCAAGACATCAGTGTGAGTTCACTGTCATACCCCTCAAACCAATGTAACAGGATTCTAACCTTTCAACACAGACAGTTACCTGCTGGAAGATGTCATCGGCTCATCACCATATTGGGAGACTTCAAGTATGAAGTGATGTAGTCGATGTGCAATAATGTTCAAGTAGTTCACTGCTGTCGTGATTCCTTCGATTACCACTACAGATCCCATGGAAGCCCAAGTCAATGTGTTCCACAGGATGATTCTGCCCTCACCGGCGTGAATTTGTGACGCTGTGCATTTTTTGTGCGGCCGTTCGCCAGGATGACGGCGTATAACGACCCAACCATCTACCTGGTGCAAAAGGAAATGCGATTAATTCGAAAGGCCAAACCACGGTGAAAACTCGGTGATGTCGTGCCCGTTGCAGTCATAACCGACGACGTCGTTGTGTCAACACAGAAACGCGTAGGGACTCAACAATGTTCAACTATGGTCTTCGAACGGAGTGCTCCGAAACACTGTACCCTGTCATATCTGCCACAGAACGCTGCCTAGACTGGATTACACTACGGGGGATCCTCCGACTTCTGTGTTTTGTGATGAGACGTGGTCGTCCAATACCATACGACCTACTCGTTACTTCACCATCCTTCGATCACTTTCCGTAGACTCTCGCGACAGTAGTATGCCAACAAGTGACCAGCTTGGCCGTTTCAGAGATTATGGTTTCCATAGGCAGCACTACAACAATGCGCTCTTTGTCAAAACCGATTGCATTTGCGGCCCGTATCTTCGCTCTAATGACTGCCCTTTCGTCTCTCTTCCTTGGAGCGTCACGAGGCCGCAACACCACCAGAAGGAATGCAGCCTCGCGGTGAGCGATGGTTATAATGTTTTGGCTCTTCATTGTAGTTTATTTCTGCGTTAAACTTTTAAGGTAAGATTGGACTTCTTAATGGGTAGATTAAGATATTGTTGTTGTTGTGGTCTTCAGTCCTGAGACTGGTTTGATGCAGCTCTCCATGCTACCCTATCCTGTGCAAGCTTCTTCATCTCCCAGCACTTACTGCACCTGCATCCTTCTGAATCTGCTTAGTGTATTCATCCCTTGGTCTCCCTCTACGACTTTTACCCTCCACGCTGACCTCCAATAGTAAATTGGTGATCCCTTGATGCTTCAGAATATGTCCTTCCAACCGGCTCTTCTTCTTGTCAAGTTGTGCCACAAACTCCTCCCGAATTCTATTCAATACCTCCTCATTAGTTATGTGATCTACCCATCTAATTTTCAGCATTCTTCTGTAGCACCACATTTCGAAAGCTTCTGTTCTCTTCTTGTCCAAACTATTTATCGTCCATGTTTCACTTCCATACATGGCTACACTCCATACAAATACTTTCAGAAATGACTTCCTGACACTTAAATCTATACTCGACGTTAACAAATTTCTCTTCTTCGGAAACACTTTCCTTGCTATTCCAAGTCTACATTTTATATCTTCTCTGCTTAGACCATCATCAGTTATTTTGCTCCCCAAATAGCAAAACCCCTTTACTACTTTAAGTGTCTCATTTCCTAATTTAATTCACTCTGTACCACCCGACTTAATTCGACTACATTCCATTATCCTCGTTTTGCTTTTGTTGACGTTCGTCTTAGATCCTCATTTCAAGACACTGTCCATTCCGTTCAACTGCTCCTCCAAGTCCTTTGCTGTCTCTGACAGAACTACAACGTCATCGGCGAACCTCAAAGTTTTTATTTCTTCTCCATAGATTTTAATACCTACTCCGAATTTTTCTTATATTTCTTTCATTGCTTGCTCAGTATACAGATTGAATAACATCGGGGAGAGGCTACAACCCTATTATTATATTAAGATAGTGTTTTAAAATTTTAAATTCGTTGAAAATCTGTAGGAAATCCTGAAAAACAAATTGGTGTTGCTCGTGCAAGTCGTTACACAGCAAGCCTTCAGCTGGGACCGACAGATCAGGTGACCGATTTAGGTGTCTAGCAATACAGATAAACAGATTTACGCAGTACTGCCGTATCTGTTTGGAGGGTGGTCTCTTATTGCATAAGTTCTGCACACAAATTCAAAATGACCTTCTAGTTACTATACATGACACAAGTTATGGGAAATCCGTTGGTAATTCAACGAGTCATAATGATTCTTTTACATCAAATAATTCAGTTCTTTATCGAATTTCAATTTCGTTACTGTATCTTCTTTCTCCTCCACATTTCCTTTCTTCACTTGCTGTAAAGCTACGCTTTCCTTTTGCGCTCGAAATAGGTTTGCCACCCTCACTGCAGATGAGCACTCCTATTTCGGAAAAAATGAATTAACTTGCTTCATATCCAGTGACAAATCTATGTACTAGCCCTTCTTATTGTATTTCCTTACACATACTTCCCTTCAATTCCGATTTGGTTCTTTGCTTTGGTGTCATTTCTAAGCTACATATATCCCTGCAATGCCATATGACTATGTGTTTCCTAAATATCCGATTCAGGATAAATGGTCTGCGATGTACATTTGTAAATCTCTAAACGTCCTGGTAACGTTAGCTTCGTTTAAAACCTTTGAAGAATAATGTGGTCATTACGTTGTTCGTAGCAACTCTCACTTCCTCGTCATTAGAGGTTATTGTCCTATTTTCATTTCACTTCACTGACCCTACCAAATCTTAATTTCGCTAGTCTTTTTATCATTTGAGATTTTCCATTGTTACTACTATATTCAGTCTTTCAACGTTCCACACCTGGATTCGTATAGTATTCATTCACTTCCTGATAACCCACTCCTGAGCAGTCGAGAACTAATTTACCGCTGTAGTATACTTTTTTTTATTTTGTGATGAATATGAGTTTATGTTAGAAGAGTACATCCTGTGGCTGTATTTTTGCCACCTTCAATTCGTTGCTTCCATTGCCCTCTATGTACGCATGCCGTTGATCATTCCTGTTTTAAGAATAGTTTGGCAACCTAAGAGCAAGCCTGTATTCTTCACCACTTCGCCTTTTTCCACTTGAAAAGGTCATTGACAGATTGCGTCAGACGCCTTAAACCATGCTTTTTCAAAAGCTAGAATCAGAGGACTTTAGGTTGGTAGTTGAAACCATTGCCCATTAGACCGTAAAAACAGCGAGAGGCAACATTTTCCTAAAAAAATCTTTTTCTGACTGTTACGAATTTCACTTGATATGCTGAAAAAAGGATGTTCGGCGGTTTGAAAAGGGTGCAATGGGCAATAACAGTACCTTACAATTTTAAACGTTTAGGAACTATTAAGAGTATTCACTACTTAACTTTAAATTATTTTAAAATTGGTGATCTTATATGAGTACAAATTTTAATAGTCAGAGATGGCACCAGGTGTTTATCAAGTACAAGAGTATGTTTTCCGTATTTTTTCACTGCCAAGGACAGGTTACAACAAATCAATGCAGGGCCGTAAGCTCATCGTCTGGATGCCTCCATTACTCACACGACGCATAATAGCGGATGCCCCTTAAAGAGACTTCCAGGACCGGTTTCCTATAGTACTCTAGCTTTGGTTACGTGTAACGGTACCCCGTGGTTCGTTCCAAAGTCGGATCAATACGCATCTGAACAGGCTTCCCGGCCCACCCAAAATATTTCACCAGGTACGTGCAATCGATGAGCCCATTTTAGCTTCATGCAGTGGCGCTACCTTCACTGACCACACCCTATTCCTCGGAAGTAACTACTGTAGTTTGATTATGCTATCACATCTCATATATTCGTATGAGATAAAAATACGTGAGGGAAACTCTCGCATTATGCTGTGACTTCATAGAAATCGCAACGATGTCATTCCGTTAATCCATTTTTTATGCTCCTCGTCACTCACTGACAATTGAAGTAACACTTTGGAAGACAAGGCGAAAGCTTACTGGCAAAACTTATCACTGATTTAGGATCAAATGTGTGGTTGTAACAGACTTATTGGTGAATGACGCAACCAGCCACAAATACTTTAAAGATCTTTTTATTTCATAGCCATGTGTAGTTTCGAGCATTCATTCCCCACATTTATATGCCTGACGTTTCCATTTACATAAATATTTTCATCAGAAGAATGTCATCAGTTCTCTGTCCAAGAATATTTTAATATTTAGTGCCACTTTCATGTTGTTTCGAAGGCAAAACATGCTAACGTATCTGTATTTATTTAGATATAACGTGGAATAGTTGTATATACTTACACACGTTACTGTGGACGGCGCTTCGTCTCTTCATGGTCCCTATGCCCTTCTAGGCCAAGTTTGCAGTCTGTGGCCTGTAAACAGCACACGTATTTTAACCACATAGCTGTGGCACGTAAAACACACTTCAAAATGTCTTTCACGTCAGTTTGAGCTTCACACATGTGCTTTACACTCGATGTTTTTATTTACAAAGTAAGGAGCATCCACTGAGAAAAGATATAATTGATTTCTTACTGAGCAAAGATCTAAAATAAGTAAAGGGAATATGGTGAAGGTACAATGTGTTAAAAAGAGAAAAAAGCTTTTACTCGAAGACTGAATTACTTTCTTAAATAATAAATTTATTCTTGGAGTAAAATTTTTTTTCTATTTTTAACATGTTGCACCTTCATCATAATTTCTTCATTTAGTTTAGATCTCTGCTCAATAAGAAATCAATGATATGCTTCCTTGGTGGATGTTCTTTGTTTTTTGAATAAAAACATCGAGTGTAATGCCCGCGTGTGAAGCCCAAACTGACATGGACAATATTTAGAAATATGTTTTGCGTGCCACAGCGATTTTCTTAGAATATTTGTGCCTTTGCTTGTACATTGACCTGTAAAGTCATAGGGACCATGGCAAGACGAAGCGACGTCTAGTGGAAAATATGTAAGGGCGTACAACTGTTTCTCCATATATATATAAATAAATGCTGACATAGTAGCATGTTTTACCATCGAAACAACATAAAAATGGCGCTAACGTTTGTGCAATTCTGGAGCTGACGACATGCTGCTATTGAAAACATTTATGTAAATGGAAACGTCAGCCATCTGAAAATGGGCATGACTGACCCAAACCAGTTTTGGGTCTGAAATAAATGCATTTTAAAAGTATTTGTGGGTAGCTGCATTAATCACCAAGTTCAGAAATTCCAGAATAGGTAAAATAACACATTAACAGAACTTCCTGCACTGAAAGTTTTATTCATTCATTAATTTTCTGTTAACAAACCGATATTGATTCACCAACATTTAATTATTTGACAGATCTGAATTATTTCTGTTGAAAATTTTATGCAAAAACGGTACATTTCAGATTTATTTACTTTTTTACTTTGTTGGGTTTGAGTATAACTGCGCAGAGACATACAGTAAAACTGAACTTACTTAGAGAGAAGCAGTTACAGAAATAGACTCCTAGATGGTGAATAAAGTAAGGAATAACTTGTACATTCAATCAAATTTAAAAGAAAGATATATTCTCGTTTCGATTCTCCTGGAGCTCAGAAGATAATATAATTTAGGAGAATTGACGTTAAATGGGAGAACCAGAGGACAGTATGCATTGGGTCATTCCTCCTTCGACAAGTAACTGTGGAACTTAGTAAGAAAATAACATCACTGCTAAATAGTAAGTACTATTTATTCAATACATCAGCATGTTGAGTAGTACTTTGTTTTCATATCTTACTGATTGTTTATGAAATATTGTTTTGCATCTTCCATGTTTCGTTAAACTGACGAAACACTACCGACATCACTTTCACATGGTATATCCTCTTAACCAGATTTTTTCTGTGAAAGATACATTCGTTAAGGAGAAGTGGGTAACGACTTTGTGTTGAGATACTCTACAATGAAGATGGCGTACTTTATGTGTCTCAAATACTAAGCAACGATCGATTTGTTGAGAAGAAGATGTTAAAATCAGTCAAAGTGTGAAAAATTTGGAAACTAAAAATTTTTGCATAGAGCAATACATAGAAGCATGACAACGTGAGCTTAAACTAAATAAAGGTACTTTTATAATCGTTGCCGTGTATAGCTCCCCATTGAGAAATTTTCAACTATTTTTGAAAAACTTGAGTTCTTTGTTGTGCTACCTGTCAGACAAAGGAAAGCAAATTATTGTTTGTGGGGATTTCAACGTAGATTTTCTGAAAGAGTCAGAAAGAAAGCTTGGCCATGAAGTATGACTTGGTTCTTTCAATTTGACATTAGTTATTGATCTTCCTACTCGGGTGGTACAGGAAAGCAGCACAGTGATAGATAATGTTTTCATAGAGCAAGATAAATTTAATCAAGTAAAAACTTTTCCTGTTAAGAATGGTCTGTCTGATCATGATGCACAGCTAGTTACAGAATATGGTATAGCTCCATGCAGTAATGCAAAACAGTCCTCCAAAACAGTGCATTCCATTAACGATTTAACACTTCAAAATATTAGGGAAATTTTGCAACAGTTGGCCTGGGATGAGGTATACAGGCAACATGATGCTGATTTAAAATTTAACCTATTTCATGGTACCTTTGTGAGTGTATTTGAAAACTTTCCCTAAGAAAACAGTGAAATATAATTGTAAGAAACCATGTAAAAAGCCATGGCTTACTAAAGGGATAAAAATATCTCATAAACAGGAAAGGGAAATGTACCTTATAGCTAGAAGGAGTTGCGATCTGAAAACAATGAAACAGTATAAAAACTATTGCACGGTATTAAGAAAAATAATTAAAAAGTTCAGAAATATGTGCATTATGTCTGAGATTAGCACTTATGATAATAAAATTAAAACAATTTGGAATATTGTGAAAAGGGAAACAGGGCAACTGAGGGCACAGGAATACTGTATTTCTGTGAAACACAGTGAAAAGTTTGTTAACAAGAAGTCAGAAGTAGAAAACATTTTTAATAATCGTTTTTTAAGTGCTGTAGTGAAAATGGGTTCCAGCTATTCATTAGAAAATTCAAGGCAGTGTATGGAAGAGGCAGTATCTACACAATTAGATAAAATTGAAATTCAACCCACCTCTCATACTGAAATTAGGAAAATAATAAATTCACTCAAAAGTAAAAGCTCACATCGAATTGATGGCATTTCCAACAGAGTACTAAGAACTTACTCACAACAAATAAGTAGGATTCTCAGCCACGTATGTAGTAGCTCACTGAAACAGGGAATTTTTCCAGACAGACTGAAATATGCTAATGTTAAACCATTGCATAAAAAGAGTATAGATCTGATGCTAACAACTACCACCCAATCTCACTTCTGACAGCTTTATCCAAAATTCTTGAAAAGTAATATATTCAAGAGTAAAATCACATACTTATAGAGTAGAATTACATACTTGTAAAAATGATGTACTAACAAAATATCAGTTTGGTTTTCAGAAAGGCTTTTCAACAGAAAATGCTATATATGCTTTCATTGATCAACAATTAAATGCAATGAATAAATGAACATTACCCATTGGGATATTTTGTGATCTCTAAAAGGTTTTTGATTGTGTGAATCATGAAATTCTTCTAGATAAGCTTAAGTATTGTGGTGTGAGTGGGACAGTGCACAAATGGTTTAATTCATACATAACTGAAAGAATGCAGTAGGTTAAAATTAACAGTACAGATAGTGTACAAAAAACCAGCAGAGTCCTCTAACTGGGAAAGTATCAAGAATGGTGTTCCACAGGGTTCAGTCTTGGGTCCCTTATTGTTCATGATATTTATTAACGACTTGCCACTCTATATTCATGAATATGCGAAGTTAGTTCTTTTTGCTGATGATACAAGTATAATAATCGCACCCAAGAAGTAAGAATCAGCTGAGAAAATAGCAAATAATGTCTTTCAGAAAATTATTTGGTGGTTGTCTGCAAATGGACTCTCACTAAATCTCGAGAAAACACAGTTTATCAATTCTGTGCAGTAAATGACATAACACCATTGATAAATATAGACTATGAACGGAAGTCTGTTGCTAAGGTAGAATACTCAAAATTTCTGGGTGTGTGCATTGATGAGAAATTGAATTTGAATAAACACGTCGATGATCTGCTGAAATGGTTAGGTTCAGCTACTTATACTATTAGGGTTATTGAAAATTTTGATGATAAACATATCAGTAAATTAGCTTGCTATGCCTATTTTCATTCATTGCTTTCATATGACATCTTATTTTGGGGAAATTCGTCATTAAGAGAGAAAATATTCATTGCACAGAAGTGTGTCATCAGAATAATAGCTGGAGCCCACCCAGATCACTTTGCAGACATTCATTAAAGGAAGTCAGGATATTCACAGTACCTTCGCAATACATATATTCACTTATGAAATTTGACATTAAACTCATCCCAAATCAAAAACAACAGTGATGTGCATAGCTACAACACTAGAAGAAAGGATGCTATTCACTATTCTTAATTAAATCTCACTTTGGCACAGAGAGGGGTAAATTATACTGCCACAAAAATCTTTGGTCATTTGCCAAATAGTATTAAAAGTCTGACAGATACCCAACCAACATTTAAAAGCAAATCAAAAGAATTTCTGAATGACAAGTCCTTCTACTCAATAGATGAATTCTTAGGTATGAAGTAGTAACTGTAAAAAAAAAAAATTATTAATTATTTTGTGCAAAAAAAACTTATGTTAAAGTGGCACTTTCCACATCATTACGAAATGTCGTATTCATGATCTATGAAATAAGGATTAATATATGTATGTATGTATGTTTCCAAATGTATTTCAGTGTTTCAGTTACTCGGCTTACAAACATTTAGCTATCAAGAAAATAATCTCTTCTCCCTAGTTGTGGCAGTAGCAAGAAAGGTAGCAGATACAGCTCACTTATGGCCGTAGAACCCAATGAATCTTTCTTTTTCATTACTACATCTGTGTGTAAGACAGATGGGACAGAACTGTCTGTGACTGTTGGTGATCTGTCATTGTGAAAAGAATGAGTATGACAAAGAAACTGAACATTTGTTCATAACACCCCTCTCTTCTCTAGACTGCCATACTCTTGAGGTTTCGCACAATAACACAGAAATGAAAATAAGATCAACTTAAAGCTACGTATGTCTAGGGTACGAAAGCTTAGTGGCAGAAAATTATGCCTCTTCATAATACGGAGTGCTATTCACACAGTCCGAGAATCTTGAAAGAGCTGTGGGAGATGTGGTTTCCGACGTGGTTGTCAAACGCACGGAAACGCTATCATATACAGGTTCTTCGGGAAACCCCATTATAATCTTCTAGTACTTGTAGTGGCGACTGGGTGCATAACTTTATGAACAGGAACCCATGACCGGAAACGTACCGTTACCGTGTTGCAATCATTTGAAAGTACGTTGTTAACGCAACCGCTTTCACAAATAATTTATTAGGTGTGACCCAGTACATCATTTGTTCTACAGTTCCACTCACTTTTAACCAAAGAAACTAAAAGGAAATTTAAAAAGTTTTCACAAACACTGTTGTTCTGTTGTTCACAGTATGGTCTCTTACAATTCGGTGTGTCGCAAGCCCTTGGAGCACCACGATCACGCTTGCTGAAGGTGAGGTAACCCTTTCTCGAAGCATAATTATGGCGAAATGGGTACGCGATCGAGTCGACGTCGTGGGTTACGATCTTGACGAAGGCGACGAGCAGCTCTTCCATTACCGTGGAATTTTGGAAATGTGTGTGAATTCTTATGGAACCAAACTGTTGAGGTCATCGGTCCTACTGCTTAATTCAACTTGAACTAACTTACGCTAAGGATAAACACACACACACCCATGCCCGAGGGAGGACTCGAACCTCCGCCGAGGGGCGCCGCGCGAACCGTGGCAAGGCGCCTGAGACCGCGTGGCGCCCCTGCGTGGCCCGTTACCGTGAACCTCGCCAGAAGGATCATGTCGGTGTATTCTGCAAACGTGTACTCAATCATGTTGCCCTGACACTCACAGACACGTGACTGCACGTGGAAACATGTTAGAGAGTGATGTCAAATGACATCAGTCAACCCGTCGTAAGCACCCCTCACCATAACTACCCTGTTGCATACCTCGTAGCAGATACGTTTTCAAAAGGCTATAGCACGGAAACTGTACGTTTCCGGTCATAGATTCTTGTTTAAAGTATTGTCCATTCAGTCCGCTTTGCAAGTCCTAGAAATTTGTAAAGGGAATTTCAGAACACCCTGTTAAAGTTGGGCAAAATAAAGCTGGTTTGTAAAATATTTCATGCTCCTTAAGACAGGCAGCCTGGGCGGTATGATGTAAGTTGGATTTGCTGTCTTGAGGTGCACGAAATATTTGACAGGGCAGTTTTATTTCATCTACCCTGTATTTACGGGGCAACAACACATGAAACATATGAAAAGAAGTAAATTAGTTCGAAACTACGGCTTGCACACACTTTATTCAACATTTAAACGTCACTACAGATATTGGAATTTATGTCACGACATGTTAGATATGCCTTCCAGCCGGCCGCGGTGGTCTCGCGGTTAAGGCGCTCAGTCCGGAACCGCGCGACTGCTACGGTCGCAGGTTCGAATCCTGCCTCGGGCATGGATGTGTGTGATGTCCTTAGGTTAGTTAGCTTTATGTAGTTCTAAGTCCTAGGGGACTGATGACCACAGATGTTAAGTCCCATAGTACTCAGAGCCATTTGAACCATATGCCTTCCACCATTCGCGATAATGTGGCGCAGACGAATAGCGAAATTCGACATGGCCCGCTGAAGTATCGGAACATCGATGACCTCCTGGATGACTGTCTTCAGTTCAGCAATGGTTTTGGGGTCATTGCTGTACACCTTGTCTTTAACGTAGCCCCACGAAAAGGAGTCGCTTGTGTTCAGATCCGGAGACTATGACGGCTAATCGAGTCCCATACCAATGGCCCCATGGTATTCCAGAACCAGAATGCAGTCCCCAAAGTGCTCCTCTTGCAATGAAACACTCACCTGTCACAATTGGGTCGAGCTCCGTTTTGCATGAACCATATATTGTCGAAATCAGGGTCACTTGGGATAATGGTGATGAAATCATCTTCCAAAACCTCCACGTACCATTCGGTAGTCACCGTGCCATCAAGGAATATCGCACCGGTTATTCCGTGACCGGGTATTGGACACCACACTGTCACCCGTTAAGGATGAAGAGACTTCTCGGTCGCAAAATACGAATTCTCAATCCCGCAAATACGCCAATTTTGGTTATTGACGAACCCATCCAAATGAAAGTGGGCGGCCAACCGCGCAGTTTGAACGTCCTGACGCAAACCGTTCAAAAGTTATGGGTATTGTATTCCTTATAGTTCAATAATTGTCACCTTATAACATACATGGTAAGTTAAACAATAAACAAATAATTCGTAGTAATTTTTGTTGCACAGACATTAGCATATTGCGTAAGGCATGCTTGACAGTCATGGTACGGTACCAACAGCAGACTTGATACACATTTAACTTCACGGTGATATTAAAAGATAACTTTTAGTTTCATGAAATAAAGCTTTTCGAGATAAACAGTCCTCGTGATTTGGAATGCGAACTGACTAGGATGCCTTTAGATGATGGACGTCCTGCTGAGTATAGGACCAGAAAAATTGATACGTATTCTCCGGGAAACTTTATTTGTGTCTAAGTAATGTTAAATGTTTGAAAATTAAACAGCCATGTAGCTGTGAACTTCTACTGTGAGAGGCGGGGGTGACTCACATTTACATTTAGACTTGTTTGATTATTGGTGTCAGTCTGTAACTTACATCAATTCTGAGCTAGTTGCGAGGCTCTGGATGAGTCTTTCTGCGACCAGTACTTTAGTAGGGTCACTGGTCTGATGTTAATTGGAGCCTAAACCTATAATCTGGCGATGTCAACCACGTGAGATCCAGTGACCGGCGGCGTTTCGGCGAGACGTGGTCAGATTCCCTCTCATTTGTCTGCATCGGAGAGCTGTTGGGCTGTTATTACCTCGTTCGCCCATAGTGGGCTGCTGAGCCGATTCACAACGTGGTGCACTGGCTTAAATAGACGAAGAAATTCACTACTGGTCGAGTACACTATTGGCGACAAGCTACTGTAAAATACCTACAGCAGAATCGTCGACAGAAAATCCCCAACAGTTGCAGTGGGCTTGGAGCGGTTTCTTCGAGCATCTTCCGCAACCAATCACGTAACGCCATTTTGTATACGTCTCTATGGCAAGGCCTCAATGTTGTCGCAGCAGCACAGCTTCTGTCGCCAACTATGTTACAGTCGTACCTATCTGGAACGACATAAAGTGGGATGACAGTAAAAAAAAAAAAAGTAGAAATTAGCAGTTTCAGAATGAAACCGAAGGAAATATAATTAATCAACGAAAGAAGTGGCTTACGAAATATTTGCTCGACCGATTCTTGAATATTTCTCGAGTGTTCCCCATTAGCCTGGCGGCTTCATGAGATTGGAATTATAGAAGAAATAGAGAAGAACCAATGAAGAGTGGCACGTTTCGTCACAGGGTCGCTTCGTAGGCAAGGGCGTTAAGGAGATGCTCAACAAATTACAGTGGCAGACGCTAGCGGAAATCCGTTGTGCATCACACAGCGGTTTAGTGCTGAATTTCCGTGAGAAATCTTCCAGCAAGAATTGAGCAACATGTTAGTTCCACCAACATATGTCTCGTACGTACAACGACCAAATGAGAGAAATTAGAGAAATCAGAGCTAACACATAGGCTTACCGATACTCATTCTCAAAACGAGCAGAGAAATGTGTTAAAAATGTTGATGCTAGAAGAACCTTCCACCACATACCGCAAGATGTTTTGTGGACTATAAATGCAGGCACAGATGAATGTTGAATGTTGTGGTTAGAATCTCTAGGCTCCCTTTGGTGTTAGATACTTTCTAGTGATACCGTAGTACGAGAGCCCATTGACCAAAATTTTTGACTTGCAGCAATACGACCGAAAGATTCGATGACCCTTAATCAGAAAATAATAATTTCAGAAATTTTTTGCGTCAAACCTGCTGTGACTGCATTTTCAAGAACGTCAGGATCTTTTATCGAGCTGCATCATAGCAATAAGTCTGATTTTAGGAATGTAGTTGAAAGGTATTTCTCTGATTACGAAAATATATTTTTGAGGCGCCTATAGCGTAGCGCAAACCCGAAGAACCATTCGAAAAAATAGAAAATGAGAATAAAAAAGAGAACCATTACAAACCGACTGAAAATCTGTTCTAGTAGTAGGTTTGGGTCAAATAACACTGAAAATCATTTTTCAGAAGAAAATCTGACAATCTTCCGTTTTGAGACCGTTCTAAAAACGTTAAAATTTTTTACCGATATTTAACTGTTGTACGTAATAAAATAACTTATATAGATGTAGAAAAACTATATCAAACAAATCATTGAAAATTGTACGGAAATAACTGAAATTCTATGCTCCAACACTCAAATTCTGAGATGAATAAGAAAGAACTTAAGTGAAATGAAGTTGCAGGATTTTTAAAATAAATTGCACAAAATGAAAGTGGGATATAGTTTGAAAAGTATGCTTGATTGAAAGTGAAAAATGTTAACGTTTTTAATCACTGTTGGACTCATCATTATTATTATCTTAATCAAAATCACCCACCAGGCCACTACCAAGATCTTCAAGGACTTCTTCTGGAAGACCAATGTAGTTAGTCAAAATCATTCATTTATCTAAAAAAATCTTAGAGTAACATTCGTGTCAACTATACCTTTTGTGACTGTTGATTCTTTGTCTAAAATAACGTCTCTCATTTCTGGTAGTTGACTGTCGGAGAACCACGAAAAATCGTAATCTCCCTCACTGTCATACCACCCGAAATCTGTGGGATTTAGATCTGTCGGATTTTTCGTATGAGAGTTGTTCCGTATTTGCGCAATAAATTTTGTTCTTAGCAAATGCTATTCTAGCTCTCTTTGACGCGGCGGTAGATCTCGCGCGTCTTAATTAGATAAATCCTGATTAAGAGTTGTAGAAGAATATTGATATTTTACATGTTTTTGTAAAAACGCTTGATCTAGCCGAATCGAGGTCGTTAATTTCTTTTTTCTTTGCGTAATCTGCGCATGATTTTTCCTAAAACGTTCAATACATGCCACACTGGAATTCGAACCTGGAACCTGTGTCTTTTGCGGGCAATTGCCTCAACCCTATCACACATTCTTCTGAGTAGGAAGAATGTAACATATAAGCTCTATCTGGGAAAAATACATACAGGCCTTCGGCCAGGAATCTCATTGACTGGAGTAGAATGTCTTCAGTGATGAATCCCGCTTCATACTAGGTCCCGATGATCTGTCTCGAGACACCGCAGACAGCGATGGGATAGCAACACCACGGACACCGATGGGATACGAATCTGACTGACATCCGGCGCTCGGCTCCGCAGGCAGGAGTGATGGATGGTCTGTGGTGCTATTTCACTTCATAGCAGAACCTCTTTGGTTTCATCTGCGGCACTCTTACGGCATAATTATACGTCAACGATATTTTACGTCTCGATTTGTTGGTCTTCATGGCAGATCATACTGAGACCACATTTCAGCACGATAACATCCGCCTGCACACGATGAGAGTTTCTATTACTTGTCTTCATGCTTGCCAAACCCTACCTTGACCAGCAAGGTCCCCGGATCTCTTGGATCATTATTGGCACGGTCCGGCAACCAGCTTGGGATTTTGACGATCTAAAGCGCCAGCCAGTTGGCAAGCTATCCCTCAGGACGTCATCTAGCGATTCTATCAATCAATTCCAAGCCGAAGAACTACTTGCATAAGAGCTGGAGGCGGAGCAACGCGTAATTCACGGGCTCAGGTTGTGAAGTTCTTTCTCTTCAATAAATCATCCAGTTTCTCTGAAATTGTAATAATTTGTTCATCTGTACATGTACATCACATCTACCGATTCCCGTCCCATTCTGATAATTCCTTCGAAGAGTATTTTTTCTCTTAGAGTGTATATTTTGACGTTAAAACGGTGTTCCCATAGGAGCTGGGTGAAATAAAACTTTGGATGGTTGCTGGCGCCTTAAGTGAAGTGGTTCTTACCAGATGAAAGTCGTCCTGGCAGTCAACCGACTTTATGCTTAGCAAGGAGCGACAAACGAGGAGATTCACACCGAGAAAGAGAATTCAAGGTAATTTGAGGAGAGACAAGGTCTTTCCTAGGTTGGGATCTCTGTTAGCATCAAGAAATCGGGTTTACGAAACAGGATTTGTTCAAGAACTCGATCGAATCAAAGGAATAGAGAACTCCTCACTTCCTCCTCGCAATCTCGTCAAAAATCATGATAGAAGACATTTACAGACTTTCAAGTGTCTTTCTATAGCAAAATGTAATTTTTGGCTGCCACATTAATTTACCATGATATTTAGCTCAGCGCCCGGTAAGTTACCATGTGAAACTTAGTTACGAATGTGCCGTTGTCTGCGCTGTAGCAGCAACTTCAGTTTCATCGATTCAGTGAGGGCCCGCCCCCCTCCCCACCACCACCACCTTCCCCATCCCCCCCCCCCCCCACACACACACACACATACATTTACCGCTGAGTGCCAGAAATATCGATTAGCAGACTTCACGCAACGTTACTCTTCTATAAAAGCCTTATCTCATTTATAAATCCGTCCACATCTTGTGGCTGTACTTGGTTAATGCATGGTCGCTTATTCCTGAATTGTCAGTCAGTTGTTTGACACTTGCGTAAAATACCGTCTCTTCGAGGTGTTGCATTATAACAGCATTTATTAAGCTTTCCTTGCAGCTCCAACAACGGAAATAAAACTTTCTCCATGACCTCATAACCTTCTTTATTATTTACCGCAAACTCACCTCCTCCATGTGACTCGAAAGCTCTCACATTTGAAAAACAATCAGAATCAAATTATAAGTAGCGATGAAAAGTTTCCATTTGAAGTCGGTACAGTCCAGAATCTGCACGCCAATCAGGCAAAACCGCCGTGAGCATTGAGGCAATCATCCCACCAAAGCACCTGACTGAAGATACATGTCTGGTGAAGCACCGTGTCCTGCGTGAAGAAATCCGTAAGTGCCTGCTGCATATTCTCGTCCGACATGTAACGTCGACCCTTCAGAGCCTTTTTTAAGGGACCGAAGGCGTGAGAACTGCCATGGGAGAGATCAGGCTTATAGGGTGGTACCTCGAGTTTCTCCCACTCGAGTTGGCGTAACTCCTGCGTTACGACATCTGCTATAGGAGACGTGCTTTATCAACAAGCAGCAGCACCCCTTATGAATGGTGGTTTTCGACAGGCATGCTGCCTCGTACACATTCTTCATTCTTCGCTGGATGTCTACTGGTGTTTGTCCTTCGGCAGCCAAGAAAAGAAAAGCAACACGATGGTCCTGTTTGGACGCATTTGGTAATAATGTCTCCATTGCTCGCGTTTCCGCATTTAGCGCACGCACGTCGGAGAGACACGAATGCCGAACTAATCCCTTGCCTACTTATCTGTATTTATATACAAGGGGGACGCGCTACGTTGCATATGCGCTCTAAAACGATAACTTTTTGATCGTCCCTTATAATAAACAAGGAAATGTGATGTAGAGGAGTCGACCTTCTCATTCAGAAGTCACGTTATTTCTGTCTACAGGTAAGAGGAATTCTACACGAACATGGATTACGTTCACTTTTTTTCATAATATTAGCAAGATGTCGGGATGAAGCTTTAGAACTAACTCCGGCAACATCCAATGTCATATCAGTGCTATTCGGAAAGGAAGGTCCGATCAGTTGTGAAAATCAAAAATGTTTTATTTGCAACAGTTAGATACACCTTCCAGCTAATTCTCTACATAGTCACCGCTACGACTTATACATTTGTCGTAGCTTTCCGCCAGTTCTCTACGCTGGTCTAAAGCTCGTTGCCGGTGCACAAATGTTGTCTTCGTAGCCATAGAGATAAAACTCAGTGGCAACCAATTAGGGGCTATATTGTGGGTGATCAAACGCTTCCCATCGGAAGCATTGAGGAAGCATCTGCACTGACCCTGCAGAATGCAGCCGAGAATTGTCATGGAGAAGGAAATGCATGACAGCTACGTTGTATATGGTGCGTGAAATAGGAGAAATCTCTCATACATCTTCATTTCTCAAGGGAGAGACTGTTCAGCTAGGCATCTTTACGAGCTTATTGTGCGCTCAGAACTGAAATGAGCTACGTGACACAATCAATAGGCATACTATAAATCCAGCTGAACACATCTGTGCAATGCTTCATTGGATTTCCACCATGGTTTTCATTTTCTGCCCAACCAAACCTTACTTTCCAAATAGCCCTCATATTAGGCCAAGAATATTTTAAATCGGGGCTTACGTTGTTTGCGCATTATTAGTAAGTTACACGTTATTTTTCTACGGTTATCATCATTTGATGATGACCTAAGAAGGTGAAAACTAGTCTGTGCGTAGGAAAATAATAGTTGTTGAACACCAGGAAAGTGTTTCTTTTTTTTCTTTACTTAAGGAAATATTACACCAGCTGCATTTCTTCAAGCATAGCATGGCGACTTTCAGGAATTTATTCCTATTTTCAAGTGGTTTGGGTCGTTGTTTGATCTCTCTCTCTCCATCTGTGCGGGGAGGGGGGCGCAGGGGGTGAGGGGGGGGGGGGGGCATACGCGCGGCTGCACGCCTCTTTCATTAGGAAGAAATCCATAACTAAGATTTCTTTACGTGAAACCATAAAACACACACAAACCATCACTCAAATTATCTGTACGTGAAATCATAACTTGTTACGATATCACATAAAGAGCATGCACTGATGATTTATTTGTGTGTGAATTTTTGCGTAATAAAGAAGGCACAGTACCTTAAAACCAAAATCGATGAATGCAGGGCAAGAGAGGAAGAAAGCACAACATAGATATGTCATAAATGCGCGAGAGTGATTCAGGATACGTTTGCAAAATAACATGGTGCATCGGGCATACAGCAAGAATCGGTGATAATATCGGAACCTGAGGTCTCATGAGGGCGTTGCTATACAAACGCGGTCGTAATGAACAGAGACCACCGCCATTCAGACTGTGGAAACTTTGGGAGTAATGTGGCTAGCTACACGTACCGCGAAACGCCTGAGATGCATTTGATTTATGGCGAGTCAACTCTCTCCCATTTCCAGAATCCAGGGTATGAAGGACCAGTTACAAATGATGTGGGCCAGCTTATGTCAGGAGAGGGTAGAATGGCTGTATGACTCACTTCACAATCGAAATCGAGCATGCAACAACGCCAAAGGGGTATGACAAGATACTGATAAGTCGGCTCATACTCGCAAGTTCTTTGAAAATTTGACATCACATATTCTTTCAACCTGTGAGATTTTATCCGCATCCGCCTTCCGTCCCCCATGCGCATCCTCTACGACCTCATCCTCTTTTCCCATCTTCTCCTTTCCCTTGAACACATCCGCATACTATATAGGCCTATTGCCCGCTGAACTGTTTCCCCTCACTCCCTGGTGTCACCCAGCCCACTGCCGCGCCTTCACCGCTGTGTCCCACCCTCTCTCCATCTCCACATCCTCCGACTCCTTTCTCAACGCAACTTCCACCATCTACTCCTACTGGCTGATGAGCTTCGCCCTGACATCTACCCTTCCTACCAACTCTTACCCCATCTTCCTCCTGCCTCCTCGTCAGGGCTCCCTCTTCTCCCCCTCCCTTCTCCTGAGCGGGTTTCCCCTACTACACTCCCCCTCTCCCTAGCTCCCCTTCAGTGTCTCTGCACTCCGTCCTGCCTTGTCTTCTCTCTTCATCTCCTGCTCCACCAGTCTCCTGCCTCTTATTGTACCTGGTCTTTTCAATTTCGCCACCTCCCCTGCTGCCCCTTGCTCTCCCCTCCTTTTCCGTCCTCTCCCTCGGCAGGTCCCACCTGGCAGTTTTATTATTCATGGTGTGTGCTCCAAGTGGGTTTTAAATGTGCTGTTCTGGAGTGTTTTTAATACTGTGGGCGACTTTTAACATGTGTGTGTGTGCCTTCAGTGTCTTCTTTGTTCAAAAGTGGCTCAGAGCACCAAGGGACTAAACTTCTGAGTCCCCTAGAACTACTTAAACCTAACTAACCTAAGGACACCACACACATCCAAGCCCGAGGAGGATTGGAACCTGCGATCGTAGCGGTCGCACGGTTCTAGACTGTAGCGCCTAGAACCGCTCGGCTACCACGACCGGCGTGTTCTTTGTGTTTTAAGAATCGTCAACTGTGTTTATTTAACTTTATGTCAACCTTTTTTAATTGTCCCCTCATGATCGTCTCCATGTCTGTGTATTTTTACCTCCATTATCTCGCCTTTCCCTGCTTTATGTCCCCCTTTTTTATCGCCTTCCATGTAACATTTTATTCTTGTCTTAGTTGTCGTATCGCTCGACTGAAGAGCGGCGGATTGTGCCGCTGACAGCGCTCCCCTGCCTATGCATGGCAGGGGAATGAAATAACAATAAAGAAAAAAAAAAAGAAATTTTATTTCATTTCCTGTTCACCTTGTACGGGCTTCACGTTTTTGTCAGACAGAGTAGTTAGTGGCATCAAATGTTAATAGTTTTGTAACTCATTGTAGGGGTCACAGATCTCCTTTGGAGTTTTTGGTAGTTTTTTTCAGAATAGGAAGGAGAAGCCTCGGAAGAGACCGGAACGGCCCGGCCGTCGTCTCGGGCCAGTGGCTGTGCGCCCGGTGCAGCGCTAGCTCGGCCAGCAGCACGGCGGCGGCGGCCGCCTGCAGCAGCCCGCAGACCCAGAAGATGCCCGCGAGGTGGCGCAGGCGCCAGACGGCCACCTCGTCGTCGCCGGCCGGGCGCGTCGCCGCCCCGCCGTAGGCTACGGCCGCGGCCCAGTGGCGCACCAGCCCCGCCTGCACCGCGCGGCTCACCAGCGGAGCGAGGCGGTCTCGCAGCGCGCTGCCCCTGGCCACGTACAGCACGATGGGGTAGGTGGCGACGGGCCGCTGCAGGCGGTAGTAGGCGGCGGAGGCGGCGCGCGGCGTCTGGTACTCCACGGTCTCGGAGCACAGCAGCGCCAGGTCGCGCGCCGCCGTCAGCCGGCGCACGCACTGCGTCAGCCGGTCCGCGCACAGCACGGGCGGCCGGCCGCGAAACCCGCGCCACAGCGGCTCCCCCTCCACGTCGTACAGTTCCAGCAGCCGCTGCCGGGACCCTGCCGCCGACAAAACACCCAGCTGTCATCTCTCCAGAAAAAAGGATCGGTTTCGCTCCATGACCGGACCTTCAGATTTGTTAATCACGGATTTTAATGAGTCTAACAAGGAGAGGTCCCCTGGGACACGGGACTGAGTTTTTGAAACCATCTGTAAGGTGAAACTTCCTGGCAGATTAAAACTGTCTGCCCGACCGAGACTCGAACTTGGGACCTTTGCCTTTCGCAGGCAACTGCTCTACCATATGAGCTCCCGGAGCACGACTCACGCCCCGTCCTCACAGCTTTACTTCTGCCAGTACCTCGTCTCCTACCTTCCAAACTTTACAGAAGCTCTCCTGCGAACCTTGCAGAACTAGCACTCCTGAAAGAAAGGATATAGCGGAGACATGGCTTAGCCACAGCCTGGGGGATGTTTCCAGAATGAGATTTTCACTCTGCAGGCCCCGAGTTCGAGTCTCGGTCGGGCACACAGTTTTAATCTGCCAGGAAGTTTCCTATTAGCGCACACTCCGTGCAGAGCGAAAATCTCATTCTGGAAAAATCCCCTAGGCTGTGGCTAAGCCATGTCTCTGCTATATCCTTTCTTTCAGGGGTGCTAGTTCTGCAAGGTTCGCAGGAGAGCTTCTGTAAAGTTTGGAAGGTAGGAGACGAGGAACTGGCAGAAGTAAAGCTGTGAGGACAAGGCGTGAGTCGTGCTTCGGGAGCTCAGATGGTAGAGCAGTTGCCCGTGAAAGGAAAAGGTCCCAAGTTCGAGTCTCGGTCGGGCACACAGTTTTAATCTGCCAGGAAGTTTCATATCAGCGCCCACTCTGCTGCAGAGTGAAAATCTCATTCTGGAAACATCCGTAAGATGATTGAGTCGTAGTAAAGTTAGCTTTCAAAATCGCGCCGCAGCGCTTAGCGTGATGCAGTCGCCCTCCGTTCTCTGCCCGGGGCACCTTTGTCGCAGTTGAAGGTTTCGGTGTCTCCCTCTAGTGGAAAAGGGGAAAAGTGGGCTGCTCGCGTGGGTTTAAGTAGTGGCTGTATGGGCTCTCGTGTAGAATTGGCAGTCGGGACATCAAGAAGCGACTTCTCTGCCGGTGCTAGAGGGGTAGCGCGGAGACCCCGGCATCAGCGTAAGCAACGCGAGCAGCGGCTCCGTGGTATGGTTCGTCAACTGCTCGTCGCAAAAGGAATCTTCCTGACAAGGGAACCTCCCAATCGCACCCCCCCACCCCCCTCAGATTTAGTTATAAGTTGGCACAGTGGATATGCCTTGAAAAACTGAACACAGATCAATCGAGAAAACAGGAAGAAGTTGTGTGGAACTATGAAAATAATAAGCAAAATAAACAACGTGAGTAGTCCATGTGTAACATAGGCAACAACAAGGATAATCTGAGCTGAGGAGCGCCGTGGTTCCGTGGTTAGCGTGAGCAGCTGCAGAACGAGAAGTTCTTAGTTCAAATCTTCCTTCGAGTAAAAATTTCAATTTTTTATTTTCATACAATTATTATCTGTCCGTCCGTTTGATGTGAGGTAACTGCGCCGTAGTATGGGGACGCTACACCTAAACAAACATCGAAACACGCGACGTCACTCGACTACAGCGCACGGAAGAGAGAGTATTCCTGCTAACGAGGCTCCCTGGCTGGCAGTTGACTGTTCGCTACTTTGGACGAGAGTGCATTAAATACGTGAGATGTATTTCGTGGGCAATATGTTTTCGGTTCTCATTGGAGAGGCACGTCCTTTCGTCTACTAATCGTACGGTTTTGCGGTGCGGTCGCAAAACACAGACACTAAACTTATTACAGTGAACAGAGACGTCAATGAGCGAACGGAGAGATCATAACTTTGCGAAAATAAAAAAAAGTAAACTTTTCTCTCGAGGGAAGACTTGAACCAAGGACCTCTTGCTCTGCAGCTGCTCACGCGAACCACAGGACCACGGCGCTCCTGACCTCAGATTGTCCTTGATGTTACGTATCTGGCGCATGGACTACTCAGTTTGTATATTTTGCTTATTATTTTCATAGTTCCACACAACTTCTTCCTGTTTTCTCGATTGATCTGTGTTCAGTTTTTCAAGGCCTATCCTCTGTGCCAACTTATAACTAAATCTGAGGGGGGTGCGATGGGGAGATTCCCTTGTGAGCGTGGGTCCGCGAGGGCCCTAATCTGCAGTTCGGCCGTATGCTGTCGACCGGCGAGGAGGTTCTGAAAATCGGCGCGCCTTCTGCGTCCGTTAAAACGGTTGGCAGCGGGCGGTTCGGCAGAGCATTTGAAGGTGCTGCGTTGGTTCAATCCTGGGAGTCGTAACGCACCAGAACTTGAGTATTGATTGTTAACAGATTTTATGAAGTTTAATTGCATTCAATTTACTTATTTTTGTTAATTATACCAGCCGTATGTTTTGGGGGTTTGCCACCGTTCATTCTCGTCTGCCCACCCGCGGCAGGTGGTAATATTAGAAAGCGTGGTCCGTTTGTCCCCTTTTGAGGACGAAAGGGGGGGGGGGGAGTCAGAATAAATCTGTGGTTGGGCTTGCTTCTTTCCCCTCCCAGCTTACCTACGGCTTTATTCGACTGTTAGCCTCTGCCATGTCCGTGAAAGTCTAAGGCACCAGTGACAGTACTGTTTAAAATGCAAGGCACTTAAGACCTGATCCGTTCTCTCGCCTGCCATAACTATTATTATTAGACTCACGGGTAAAAGGCACTCTAAGACAGAAGAAAAATTCCTTTTGCCTCGTGGTAAGAACCAGTCATTTGCATAACGAATTCCTGCTCATCTGGAAGCTGTAACTTACGGAAAATGGTGTTTATGCATATTTGGCTATAATCAAGCAAGGTTGTTAATGTACGCCGTAGTGGATCTTTTTTGTATTGTTTCTAGTCAGCAAAAACTGTTGTGTGTTTTTCCAACTCAATACCTTTTAAGGCTTTTACTCAACGTGCTTATGTGTTTTATACAGGTAGTTGGTTAAGAGGGTTTTTTTCTTGCCATGCAAAAGTTTGCCGTTTCATTACGGTTAGAAATTGTTGCCTTGAAAGGAGAATGTTGTAAAAGTTCGCAAGTCCTACCTGGCGAGCGTGTGTGTTTGCCGCAAGCTCTCTGGCAGAAATTTGTAAAATTTCTTTCTTTATATATTTTGGAAATCTTAATGTTATTAACTGTGAGTGTCCCAAAGTGTGCATGACTCATGCTTTTTGGTTCTTCTATTTTGAGAACTTTTGTAAACAGAATTGTCTTTATATGTTTGCAGACAAGTTAGACTCTGCGCCATTTAATGAATGGAGTGAAATTCACCTGTAATTTAGCTGAGCTTAAATATATTATGCAGCGTCGCGTTGTATACGTTAAATTTCTTGCCTGTACTTGCCTTTTACTGGCGTGAAATTTTTTATAATAATTTGAAAGTCCTTTCATATCATAAATTGTGACTTATTTGTTAAATGATTGTTGTTTTTTGTTTTTGATTGTTGTTTTTTTTTCAAATATCGTAAAGTCTTGCACCAAATTTGAATAAAGAGTGTAACTGAAAATTGTGTGTAATTTCACCAGTTATTCCTTGGCACCTACTTCCACTTTACATTTTGTGTATTGATTGAGATGAATAACCTTTGGTGAACTGGTAGCAATTTTACGGTTCAGTGATGTAAGCCAGCGGTCTTGCCGCACCGATAACACCGGTTCCCGTCAGATCACCGAAGCCGAGCGCTGTCGGGCTTGACTATCACTCGTATGGGTGACCATCCGGGTCTGCCGAGAGCTGTTGGCGACCGGGGTGCAATCAGCCCTAGTGAGGCCACTTGAGGAGTTACAGGACTTAGAAGTAGCGGTTCCGGTCACGGAAACTGGCAACGGCCGGGAGAGTGGTGTGCTGGCCAGCTGTATCCGTATCCAGTGACGCCTATCGCTATCGTTTCAGGATGACACGGCGATCAGTCGGTGGCGTTGGGCCTTCAGAGGCCTCTTCGGACAGAGTTTCGAGCATAAAGTGATTTATGTTAGGGTCCAAGGTATCTCACCCTGTAGCCTTTCACCATGGTGGGCCTTCGTTAGCGAGTAAACGACGAAAAAATATTTCATTATTTTGCATGATATTCTAGAGCCACAAAATTGACAATTGTACACGTAGTGTTGATGTAGGATAATATGTAGTGTATGACTCCGTTGTGCACAAGAGTGGTTCGAATCTCATTACCTGATTCAAAAATTTTTATTCAATTAATTGGTTTAAATTTTGTATTTTTAGATTTCTAACCCTTTATCGCGTAATTTTAATCATTGCAAACCTCTTACATTTACTTTTATTTTTCCTTATCACCTTTCCTTTTTTCGTTTGGAATCTTTCCGTTTGTGATTTTCATTAATCTTCTGCATTAATTTCGATTTCATTTCTTCAGTTTGATCGTCTTACATTTTCTCCCATGTTATTGCATTGATTATTTCTGATCTTCATTTTGCACATTCATTTATAATCCCTTCTTTCGTTTAAATCTTTATCTGCGTTATTTTGGTGGTAGTGCAACAGGAATTTGTGTGACGATTGCTATCCAGAAAAATGTACACCTTGTAAGTGATGAAAAAATATATTTTTGACACCACTGCCGAGCCAATATAAATAGATTACTTCGTGTTTTGATTTTTAACTCATAGATCGGAATTTTCTGACATGAAATATCGTGATAGGTAAGTAAAAATAATTAAAATCACATGCACAAAGATTCCAGATCCAAACAGAATGATAGGAAGAAAGAATTAGAGCAAATGAAAAAGTTAATACTATGATTAAAATGACGTGACAGGGATTAGAAATGTAAAGAAAGCTAAAAATAAACCCATTCATTGTATAAAAATAATGATCAAAGTTATTTTGACAACTAATTAAAAATACAAAAATTAAAAGCATCCTACAACATCTGAGCGTGCAGTCTTCAGGTCAACAGCTTCAGATGCTAACGAAAACGCTACATCACCACTGCAGGCTGCTCCTCAAATTTGATACTCTAGAGCTTCACTCAAAATTATTAAATTTTTTCTTCCGTAGCTCGGAAACGAGGGCTAGCCAGAGCGAATGGCATCAGGGTGTGATATGTGGGGCCCTTAAGTTCATCACCAGGATGTGCCACTCCTCCACACGTGTGGCAAGCAAATTTTCTTTACAATACTGCTTCGTGAAGAAGTTGCACTGATCAGACACTTTACAACCAAATACTTTTAGATGAGAGGTAAGCCGGCCGCGGTGGTCTCGCAGTTCTAGGCGCGCAGTCCGGAGCCGTGCGACTGCTACGGTCGCAGGTTCGAATCCTGCCTCGGGCATGGATGTGTGTGATGTCCTTAGGTTAGTTAGGTTTAAATAGTTCTCAGTTCTAGGGGACTAATGACCACAGCAGTTGAGTCCCATAGTGCTCAGAGCCATTTGAACCATGAGAGGTAAGCATGTGCCTACACCATAAATATTATCTTAAGCAAGCATACTCCATTTTGCCAACATTGTGATATTTTGGATTTGAGGTCCGCCAGTTATGCAAAACACCGTTTTTCTTTAACACCCAAACATGTTTCGGCACCACTGTGCCATCATCAGTGGGTTTCCTTTTTATTTTGCACTTTACATTTGATGAATGTGAAATTTACAGATCCCTTTTATGTTGTAGCTTGTCATAGTTTTCCGTGGCCAGCACTCTCATTTCCCGCATTATGTTGAGGTGTAGTGATGCACACGCAAGTATAGCCGGTTTTATCACAAATATTTTGATGAAAATACTTTCCCACCTCGCCAAAACACAGTATGATCGCGGTTTTTTTTTTTTTTTTTTTCATCAAAATATTTGTGATAAAACCGGCTATACTTGCGTGTGCATCACTACACCTCAACATAATGCGGGAAATGAGAGTGCTGGCCACGGAAAACTATGACAAGCTACAACATAAAAGGGATCTGTAAATTTCACATTCATCAAATGTAAAGTGCAAAATAAAAAGGAAACCCACTGATGATGGCACAGTGGTGCCGAAACATGTTTGGGTGTTAAAGAAAAACGGTGTTTTGCATAACTGGCGGACCTCAAATCCAAAATATTTTTTAACTGCAAACACGGCCAATACAAGGAGTTGCACATCAAAATGATGAATACAACATTGTGATGTTTATTTTTACAGGCAGGTTTAATTTTCACGAAAAAAATTCGAAATGTTCCTGACTTGCTAAACAGTAACATAGAATCGCTTCGAGTAGAGCTTCGTATCAGATTAGTGTATCTGCCTTCATAGGGATGATCAAGTACTCGTGGTTGACATCAAAGTTGACCACAGAGAAGAATCTGTGTTTTCTGGTATCGCTTCCGAAAAACCCTTGTGTCTGCAAGGCAGCAGCTTTAATTAAATGTGCGTAGCGGTCTGCGAATTTGTGGTTCGCTTCTAGGGCAAATACCATTCAGAATTCTGTCCTAGCACATCAGCCGATGCAAGCGATAACTAGGAAGGGGATTCTGTAATCTACTTCGTAACAAACGGAATACACATTTCAAAAGCCGGCCGCAGTAGCCGAGCGGTTCTAGGCGCTTCAGTCTGGAACCGCGCGACCGGTACGGTCGCAGGTTCGAATCCCACCTGGGGCATGGATGTGTGTGATGTCCTTAGGCTAGTTAGGTTTAAGTAGTTCTAAGTTCTAGGGGACTCATGACCTTAGATGTTAAGTCCCATAGTGCTCAGAGCCATTGGAACCATTTGAACATTTCAAAAAAGTTTGCTGCAAATAATTGTTTTATTGACGAAAGTAGTAGGGAGGAAATAACAGTTTTTGAATAATTTTGCGTTACATATACTGATTAATGGTATTGTGTATATTGAAACCGAAGGAAAAAAGTAAAATGACATGGACAATACCGGCAGCGTTGTAGCGATGAAAATTAGCCGTTGCACTACACTTGGGTCTTCGGAAAATGGCTAAAGTTATCGGTACAGAAGGTAAACATAAAACTTCAACATCGATTTTCTAGCAACCTAGGAGCCGTCGAATCAAAAGCCGTTACAGAAGTACTCGGCACACCTACAACATACATAAGACTTAATCTGTGATTGACAGGTCTGATCGTCCTCTTGTTAGTAACATGTTGCTAAATAGCGAGCCATCTAAAGCCGCGTTCACACACCACACGCAGCTAAAATGACGGCACAGGTAGTGGCATAATGTAGCGGCACTACAGTCACATGTGTTAACAGCCAGATACCTGTAGCGTTACTCAAGAGGCGCCATTTTTGTCACGCCACGAAGAGTTCAACTCGGCTGTACTTCGTGAAGTAAGTAGCATTCCCCCACTACTGAATAACATTATTTGACTGCTCTCTGGTGGCTGCACTTCGAAATACCAGCATTCTGTAGCAGTTATCGTGAAATGATTGCTGCTATACTCCATTCGCTTTCATAGTGTTTTCGTTTTCATTCAGTAAAAAAAGTCTGCATTCACACTTTCTTAGCTTCTGGAACTACAAGAACAACCTGACATTACTGTTAAATTTTCGTTTTCATTCAGTAAAAAAAGTCGAAACAGTGGTCTACAGACACACTTTCGCAGCTTCTGGAACTACAAGAACAACCTGTCATTACTGTTAAATTTTCTGTAGCAGCAAGTGCTTGTATGTATATGTGTGTGTGTGTGTGTGTGTGGATAGTATTTGCAAGTGATGTACCTCAATCTTGGAAGGTTTTTGAATGGATAAATAAATAAACTTAATATGTACCATATACAAACAAGCGATTTGTGCAAACCTTATAGTCTGAGAAACCAAGCATTTTATAAATTGTAGATTATATGCAGAAAATATCCCCCAAGTGTGATGTGGCTGCTGCCAAACTAAAAATTACAGCTATCCTGTTAGAATGACTGCATTAATGGATACAACAAAATTATTTACTTGTCAGCTGTTAGTTGGTTTGCCATTGCAGATAGCATTTTCGACCCCTGGAGTTATTTAATTTATAATTCTTTTCTACCATAATTTTATTGATATGTCAGATCTATTTTCGTATCCAACATCTGCGTTTCATTGTCCTTGTTACAAGTCTTTTCACAGTTCTAAGGCCATAACATACAATATAACGTTGATATCCGCCAATATAATTTAAGTTGAAGCCTTACTGAAAACTGTGAAACAAGGTCTAGGTAGTACATGTTGTACTCTGTGTGAACGGTGCAACTACAGCATGCAACGAGCTATGGCGTCACTGTTATTGCATGTGTGAACCCAGCTTTGCTGTGGAATAAGAGACTTTCACACCATCTGTTTGAGTCTTATAGAAAACTGTTAACTGTGCTGCCCTCTGCACCAGGTGTGTGTGTGTGTGTGTGTGTGTGTGTGTGTGTGTGTGTGTACGCTGTAATTGTAATGGACGCTGTGAACCAATATGTAAACTGAGTTGAAATTACTGTGTTGAATTCTTTTAATAGTCGGTGGACATAGAGACGTTATCACATTATCCATGGTGGTGTGGGCACCATTCTCAGTTTGCTCAAAACGATACCAAAAGAACCCAGTGAGATCCGTCCTCTTCGTTCAAGGTCAGCTGCAAAAAGGCTTCGTCCACGTCACACACAAATCCTGTCAGAAGTTTGCGGAATCTTACAATATTGCGAGTATGTCCGCCAGTAAATCAGGTTCTGTTTAGAGGGTGTCAGTCAAAGATGGAGAGTTGTGTGATGGGGCACTGAACAAGGTCCTGTATTTAATGCTTCCACTCATGCATTTCTTGACTATGATACTTGGCAGGTATAATATGTTTTCAACCGCATAGTCCTCAGGTGCAACTTCTACCTGATCTCTCTCATTGTTGTTTGAATTGGTCTCATGATAAATGAGCTTCAGTTCTTCAGTCCGTTGCAACTTGTTTTGTAAGGAATGAACAAGTACTTCAGCAGTGGTGGGGTTGCTAGAGGAAAGTATATCCTACCAATATCCTACCCCCGAGCAGGCGTACAAGCCTTCGACTGTTCCCCGTGTGGTATAACTCTCAGAACGTTTGCGATACAGCGTGGTATGTGAGTGTCAATGATCGCTCTTGATCCTCTGTTATTCAACTTGTCTTCAAGTCCCATAACGGCACACTGACTTATCGGTCATCTCATTCGAGCTACTCTGATGAAGTTGACGGTCGTCTTGTTAACTGTAATACCATTTCTGTTTCCACAAAGAGTGTACCCGGAAGTTGTGGGAATAAGAATAAATGACGTTGATACTTTAATTGCTTGCTCTACGATCACAGTTTTTCAGTAGTAATCAGCTCCAGTCAGGACTTCTATACGTAGATCTTCAGTGTCTCCTCTCGGATATGCTACCCATATACCCCCCTTAAGTCCCTATTTCCCACATGTGGTACTGTCAGTGTATGTGATTATCTGTGGCTGCTTTCGAAAGCTGTAACTGATATGTGGGTGCTGGAGTATCTCATATCAAAATGAATCTTCCTCTATGAGGATTTTAAAGATTAGGATAACCCAAATTTCGTTACCTACCGATTTTAGTTTCCAGTGAGATTGAGTTGGAGAGATTAGTTTAGTAAATGGTGGAGAAAGAATGATTGACTCCCTGTGTCTAAGACGGCACGTATTAGTTTAGCCTTACTGGTTGGTCTTCTGCTACTCACACGATGAGCTTCTAGATATGTGAAGTTGAAAGTCGTCGTTTCAGTCTTGTTCACTGTCCTGGGCTGGCTACTACAGATGGAATGTTGTGCTCATTCTTACACGTCGCACAGGACGCCTTCCCTTATTCGTAACACTTATTTGTGTTGTGGTTACGTTTAAGGCACAAGAAGCAGCGAGACATTTTCTTCACAGTAGCTGCTCTTGTCTGTAAGTTCGCACCATGAGGGGAATGTTATCAGTGTTTAATGTTCATTACCTTGAAGTATGCGTGATCTTGAAAAGGCAGTTTAACCTGAGGGAATTTTCTGTTTGTGATTGTCTTTTTCAGTTCGCAAGACTGTAATGCACTTTTTGCGATCAAGACAATTAAAAGCTTTGGTAAAAGTTTTAAAAATAGTTTAGGTAAATTGGTTCACCTACGTAACGATACTGGTGTATACTAAAGCCACAGAAGGAACATATAGGAGCCTGCTGCCTGGATTCCACGCATGCAATTATAACATATAATTTCTGGACCGCACCGCTTGCTCGTTTCGCTGGCTATTGTATATGGGAGTGAATGAAGTTTCCTCCAGTCTGCAGGTAATGGACTGGGTGTTTCCCTAATTCCCCTAAATGGGTAGCCGTCGGAGCATACGAGGCCGTTGGGGTTGGGTTGTTTGGGGAAGGAGACCAGACAGCGAGGTCATCGGTCTCATCGGATTGGGGAAGGATGGGGAAGGAAGTCGGCCGTGCCCTTTCAAAGGAACCATCCCGGCATTTGCCTGGAGCGATTTAGGGAAATCACGGAAAACCTAAATCGGGATGGCCGGACGCGGGATTGAAACGAGGCCGTCTCCAGGGCGAGTGATGTCCGTATGACAGCTGATAGCATCCAACGTTGCAGGAAACTACTAAGAGACCTGGCAGGTGGCAGCACCTTACAGAAGCTATGTAACAGAAGCAGGAAGTGGCCAATGAGAATGCCAACATTCTACTCCTGACTCTGACTGGGCCTAAATGGCACTGCTCGTGGTGTTGAAGCTTCAAGTCGCGATCCATCTGGGGCAGAGTATGTGTTGCAAAGTAGTCGTCATTTCGGAGTACTGACGTCATCAACGAGTACGGAAAGCTTATGAAGCTCTCGAAAGTGATTAAGCATGCGCAACAGCTTTGTGGATTAGTGAGCTTTCGGTCGAAAGAGACCTTAGTGTAGAGCTAGAAGCTATTAGCTAGCTCGTGTTAAATAAAGGTGACCGACGTGGTTAGGGTTCACTTATGCCAATAAATTTCATTGGCTGCTGTGCAGATCTGAGTGTGGTGTTTCCCTATTGGCTTCAAAATGTGCACCTGTTTTGTTGTTACGCTGATTATCGACGGCAGTTACTGGAAGCCAGATGAAGGCGGTGTACTGAACTCTTAATGATGAACATATTCCAGTGCAACAGTCGGATCGCGCAACATTTCCTGAAGTCATGAACTGTGCGCAGTTGCGAATATGGACAACCATGAGTTGTATATGGAATTACGACAGCGAAAATTTGCACCGGACTGAGACTCGAATCCAGATTTCTGGCTTATCGCAAACGGTCGCCTTATCATTCGGCTACCCGAGCCCGCTTCACATCCAATCCCTAGCTTCCATCTGTTATCATCAACCATGTGTCCACAACCTGTTCTCGTGCATCCATTATGTATATTCCCGTACAGAGGAGACACTTTAAATGAAAGTTGGATGGTAGGTGTCTGTGGATAAATACGATATTGCAGCGCCTATGTTGCTCAGAAGTATAATACAATGTTCCTTACCTTACATCATACTGCTGAACATTAGAGGTGCTGAAATATCGTATTTGATATAAGCACACTACTGGCCATTAAAATTGCTACACCAGAAGAAGACGTGCTACAGACGCGAAATTTAACTGACAGGAAGAAGATTCTGTGATATGCAAATGATTAGTTTTTCAGAGCATTCACACAATTTTGGCGCCGGTGGTGACACCTACAACGTGCTGCCATGAGGAAAGTTTCCAACCGATTTCTCATACACAAACAGCAGTTGACCAGCGTTGCCTGGTGAAACGTTGTTGTGATGCCTCGTGTAAGGAGGAGAAATGCGTACCACACGTTTCCTACTTTGATAAAGATCGGATTGTAGCCTATCACCATTGCGGTTTATCGTATCGCGAAATTGCTGCTCCCGTTGCTCGAGATCCAATGACTGTTAGCAGAATATGGAATCGGTGGGTTCAAGAGGGTAATACGGAACGCCGTGCTGGATCCCAACGGCCCCGTATCACTAGCAGTCGAGATGACAGGAATCTTATCCGCATGGCTGTAACGGATCATGCAGCCATGTCTCGATCCCTGAGTCAATAGATGGGGACGTTTGCAAGACAACAACCATCTGCACGAACAGTTCGACGACATTTGCAGCAATATGGACTATCAGCTCGAAGACCACGACTGCGGTTACCCTTGACGCTGCATCACAGACAGGAGCGTCTGCGATGGTGTACTCAACGACGAACCTGGGTGCACGATGGCAAAACGTCATTTTTCCGGATGAATCCAGGTTCTGCTCATAGCATCATGATGGTCGCATCCGCCGGCCGCGGTGGTCTCGCGGTTCTAGGCGCGTAGTCCGGAGCCGTGCGACTGCTACGGTCGCAGGTTCGAATCCTGCCTCGGGCATGGATGTGTGTGATGTCCTTAGGTTAGTTAGGTTTAAGTAGTTCTAAGTTCTAGGGGACTAATGACCACAGCAGTTGAGTCCCATAGTGCTCAGAGCCATTTGAACCATTTTGGTCGCATCCGTGTTTGGCAAATCGCGGTGAACGCACATTGGAAGCGTGTATTCGCCATACTGGCATATCACCTGGTGTGATGGTATGGGGTGCCATTGGTTACACGTCTCGGTCACGTCTTGTTCGCATTGACGGCACTTTGAACAGTGGACGTTACATTTCAGATGATTTACGACCCGTGGCTCTACCCTTCATTCGATCCCTGCGAAACCCTACATTCCAGCAGGATAATGCACGACGGCATGTTGCAGGTCCTACACGGGCCTTTCTGGATACAGAAAATGTTTAACTGCTGCCCTGGCCAGCACATTCTCCAGATCTCACACCAATTGAAAACGTCTGATCAATGGTGGCCGAAAAACTGGCTCGTCACAATACGCCAATCACTATTCTCGATGAACTGTGGTATCGTGTTGAAGATACATGGGCAGCTGTATCTGTACACGCCATCCAAGCTCTGTTTGACTCAACCCAATCGTATCAAGGCCGTTATTACGGCCAGAGGTGGTTTTTCTGGCTACTGATTTCTCAGGATCTATGCACCCAAACTGCGTGAAAATGTGATCATATGCCAGTTCTATTATAATATATTTGTCGAATTAATAACAGTTTATCATCAGTATTTCTTCTTAGTGTAGCAATTTTAATGGCCAGTAGTGTAGTTAGATAGCTACGGGGTTCTTAGTTACTGACCTTTGATCTATGAAATATAGCCATTTTCACGGGCAAAATCGAGGCTGGCGGACCATATTTATATTTTTTTGATAATGTGTCAGTGCAGACAATTAATCCGGGTTCGCCAGTAAACTTTTCCCATTAGTTCAAGGAGCAGTACGTAACTTAATTTGGTTTGATTGGAGAACACTGGCAAGAAATCGTGGATCCAGAACGCGGCCGGAGTGTGATTTCTCGTGTGACTCCACGGAAGCTCCGAAAAATGTACGAATGGAACATTCAAAGTGATTGTTGTCCTGATACACAAGGTGCTCTTGCGTTCATACATCACTGCACGCATACTTCTCGTAAGAATACCTCTACCTTAGAACTGTACCTCGGCATTTACTACAAAATGGTGTGTAATTTGAGAAAACTTACCTATCTCGAGAGACGATGAAGCCAGCTGGTCGATGGAAGTGATCTTGGGCTTCTGCGGCGGGTTGTAGATGACGTCGAACAGGGAGGAGGTGTAGGCGGGGCTGAGCACCGCGGGCACCAGCAGCCACGGCGCCAGCGACAGCTCGGTGGCGGAGTGCGCCCAGCACCGCCTCACCACGATGCCGCTGAACAGGTGCAGCGCATGCGCGGCACACGCCCTCCAGCCGTAGCGGGGCCCGCCGCGCCGCAACCACACCTCCACCTGTCGCGGTCGCCGGCATCGTCACCAGTCTGCAGCTTTACCTCGTAACAGCAGCTGCTCTAGCATTACATCACAGCCATAGATATGGGAAAAAATAACAACTCTAGGTAACCAAAGCAGTTTGACGGTTTTAGTGTATGTAAGATAAACTATCTGATCAAACGTATCCAGTACACACATTTCATAAGTCTTAAAGTACGATTCTTGATTTCCAACATCCTTTCCCACAAATCAGAGCCCCTAACCACTACTCATTATTCCTTTTCATCATAAGAAATACGTAGCATAATCAAATTCCTCATATACGGTAGCATCATCTTATTGACCATAAACATATCTCAACAGCATAATACACATCGTCGTCGTAATAATATCATAACATCTCAGTCAATTCTCAAAATCGCCGTAGCTTCCTCCAATGATTACAAAACCTAAAAAAAATTCTCTGCTCATTTCAATAATGTCATCTACCTCAAACGTACTTTAAAAATCATGATCCCATACCAAATACATCATTCAAAGCTCTCATAGTATCACAATGGTTCCGAAAAGTATGAAGGGTTCACACAGTACAGACAAAATACAATTTCATAAGTGTGAAGTTATCCAGCTGTGTAATTGCGTAAACATCTGTCACTGACGTATTGAAAAAAATGTTTGTCTCTCTCAGTTAAATGATCAGATAGCTGTGTAATTTATATGTTAGAGAAATATGGTACCGATGTGTAAAGTTGTATAAGCAAATACCATATTAGCTAGGGCTCCTTGTGTTTGCCAGACTCATGGCACACAAAGTAAGCGTGTACCCCCATGAGGATTAATGTAATTATACCCTCAGATGTTACAGATTACAGCAATGGAATGGAATGTATCACGGAAAACCTTTGTATCATTGTACTTCAAATATCATTAAAAATAAATGTTGTAAGTACAAAATTAATAACTCAAATACGTGTACTGTAGCGATAAACTGTGCGTCGTATTGTAAGATAATCTCTGTGGAAGTGTCGTAGTTATTGTCCTGCGAAAGCTAAGTTCTGCGGAAGTCAATGTACTTACCTCATGATAAACAAAAGTGAAATGCTTTGCGTATAGATATCTTAGTTATTACGCTTATTGCCGTGATGAAGAAAGTACTGTGCTGTAATTTCTTTCATAATTTCCGAAATGTCCTGTGTTATTATTTTGTGGCTTTTCCGTATTTCTACGTCCGTCTTCCCGTGTTGGAGCGCGAGTGTCCTCTGAAATATGTAATTTTTGTATTACTTGTGCCAATTGATCTTGTACTTCTCGGATTTATCTTTTGTGTTGCGTATTAATTTGATTCTGATTTTGTTTGAATTTCTTAATTTGTTCATAATCATCTGTGTCAGTGATGATTACAGGTCTTGTGTCATTCAGATCATCATCTACCTTTGCAGAAGTTAGTGAACTGATCCGAAAGTTCGGCTACTTTCTCCGATAGTGTACTTATTTCCTCAGTGTGTTTTTCTAAACCAAGTTTCAGAGTGTCCATTTGTGTTGAAATCGTATCTACTGTGTCCTTTAGGTTTTGCTGAGTTTTTGCAAGTAGTGTAACCGAATCGGTAGATGCAACTGAGTCAATTTTAGTCCACAAGGTCTCATGATTTTCATGAACAATGGTTTGGAGTTCTTTTATGGCTGCTTCGTGATTCTGTAATGCATTTTCATGCAGCGAAAAGATAGATCGAAAATGCTCACAAATTTGTGTTTTTACGTCATTACAGACTTTTTGACATTTCGATTCAATGTTATGTAACTCAGTAGTTAAATCTTCATATGTTTGTTCAAGTGTGTCTAACTTTTGAAGCTTTTGCTGTGTTTGTCTCTGATTTTGTTCCATTCTGTCTAACTTTTGAAGATTTTGCTGTGTTTGTCTCTGATTTTGTTCCATTGTGTCTAACTATTGCTGTGTTTGTCTCTGATTGTGTTCCATTGTGTCTAACTGTTGTTGTGTTTGTCTCTGGTGTTGTTCCATTGTCTCTAACTTTTGAATCTTTTGTCCCATTTGTTGCATTAATTGTAATAACAATGCACTGGTGTCTGAAACATGTTCCTCGGTGCTATTCGTCAATGCATTTGAACCGGCAATATTCGCATTTTGAAAAGCAGTAAATATGTCTTGACTTATTTGAGAAAACGGCGAGGACACAAAATCTGAATCTACAGTATTTGCAATATTGTGTTCTGTCATTTCGGATTCCTGACGCGAGCTGTTGCCGATCGATCGATCGATAATGCTTCCCTGTCCACTAATTGTTTCACTGCCTACACCATTATTTGCAGCCTGCTCCATTTCCCTATGCGCTATTACCAAATTACTACTTTGAACATTAGTTAATTCATTACATGGTGGCGCTAACACACTGTTTTTCTTCTTCACTGTCATTTCTCAGTTTACTTTGGAGCCTAGTATTACGTTTTTCACACGCCGTTATTGTCACAATATTTCACACGACAACACAGAAAAGCACAATTTGAAGAGCAAAATAAGAAAACACATTAACATAGCATTGAAAATGATATCTCTTAATTTGCAAGCGCGGCTGCGAAATACTTGGTGCAAATCTACATGCATACCACAGCTGTTTTACTATACAAGAATGAAAAACTACAACTACAAAGGAAATTCTCTCTACAATTAAGCGCTAGCAATAAACAGAGGCTGCACTAATTACACAAACTACAAGAAAAATCAGAAGATTCCAGTGAGGTATCCTCGGCTAAGGGTCCTTACAAAAATTATACATCACTGTGCTGAAACTGCCACACAGTATTTTTAGCGCAACGCAATCTGACTTTCAAAAATCCCTACAAAAGAATAGCCCTGACTAACATTAACCTATACGTTTCACAAATTACTTACCTCACAAAAATCTTCGTTACTCGAACTACTGCAATACAGCGAGCGCCACTACTGCCAGCTAAATAAAAGATTTAAACTACGGAAGGCACTAACTACTGATAGGCATAGTTAGCAAATGAAAGATTTTAATAGAGAACAAACAATGTATTTACCCTAATAATCATAATATATATGATAGTTCATGACATCCAGTCTTACAAATTTCAAAACTCCGCCATTTCTCTCGCCACATCCACCACTGCTGGCGGCTCACCTCCAACTGCGCTACGCTACGCGCTGTTAACATCCAACTGCCCAACACTACAATGGCAGACAACAATGCAAACAAGCCACAGACTGCACACAGCACAGCCAGTGATTTTCATACTGAGCGCTACGTAGCGTTACCAATAAGAAAACATAAACAGTAGAGATGGCCGAACTGAAACACGTAATTGTTTCGAAACAAATGAAGCAGTGCAACGTAATGTTTCGATACGCTGTTTCGAAACAGTGAAACAGTTTCTGTTTTGTAATCTAATAAACCAACACAATTTATCATCTTGAATGTCTACTGTATAAGTATGTCCATATAAACACAAATGAAGTACGAGAGCGCTAATCATATTGCAGAAAGTATGAAACTAACACTTACGCGTATTGGCAGTTTCGTATTTCCTGCAGCAAATGGGCTGCTTTTGTGTCGTGTGACTTTCATACTTTTCAATTGGCTGAGGACAGACATAGCTGAAGACAGAAGAACCACCACGAACGGAACTGGTGGTGGTGCAATCTGCAGAAACAACGGATATGCTACTAGGATTCCCACATTCCTTTAGTATGGGTAATATACCCATCCTGCTAATTTCCATGCACACAAAGGGAATCATTGTGGATAATAGGCACAGTGACTATAGACTCACAAATAATGCCAAATAATTCTAATAAATAACAAAATATAACAGAATTTTTTTTTGTTTTTCAAGGTGTTTCGAACCGTTACTATAAATTCACCATGTTTCCCAGCCCTCACCATTACACTATCAGTGATATGTCAAACAGATTGCTTGCAATTATACCTACATCAAATTTATGTATATGTCTAATAACTGTCACTCTACGCCTTCTTTTATTCATAACGTTGTAGGCTTACTTGCGTTTCTTAATATGATTACTGTACATGAACAATGAAGCGTATGTTATAAAAAAAAGTGGAATTTAACTGAATGATTATCACATATTTATTATTTTGAATGTGAATAGTATGCGTTGTTTTATAGTTTGGTTAGTGTTTATAAAGCAGATGTTAAACCATTTAGGAATAGGACAGTCAGATAGAAACGAAACTTTATTTTCGGATATCTTAAGCTTCATGCTTTTGCTTGTCAAAAAGATTTGGACACTCTTGAAAGTGTTTCACGAAGTGGTCTGTTGTGTTTCAGTACCTGTGCCGAGCCCGAATCTCGTCCGACACAGAGCGGAATGAAACATCACTGTTTCGATACAATTAGTCCCTTCCAACCACAGGTGGACTGAAACAGCCTTATTTTGATACAACGATACAGTTTCTGCGTCTGGCTTGAGATCGAATCTGGTCCGGTTATCCGAGACGGGGGCGAAATGAAACACTACTGTTTCGAAACAGTGAACCACAGCCGTTCCGAAACACTGAAACAGTTTCACGTATCGATACACTGTATCGAAACATAGAAACAGTGGCCAAGTCTAATAAACAGACTACTTTAAAACTTATAAAATGTGTGTACATGCGTGAATGTATTACAATGCTGTCGAAAATTTTTTGGACACTGTTATGTTTATAGGATTTTATTTTGTACACATTTGTAACGCAAATTCTCAACCTGCGAAAATATTTTTATATGAGACTATCACTGTAGCGGAAGCTGCTGTCGTAAATATTTCAGTAAGAAAGGTAAGTGACCTTGACGTAATGCGTTTTGGGCGCCCAGCTGAGAGATAGTAATCTGACAAAAGAAAGCCATTAGGTGGAGAAGAAAAAGAGGCTATTATCCTCGCTATTGGCATTTCTTTGTCGAAAGCATCGCAAATACGACATGCTCAAACTTGAAAACATGTGATTACACTGTGGAGCTCTTAATTTATGATATTTACTAAAATGCCTAATGAAATGATGAGAAACATTTTACATCTATTGCCTTTGCAATTGAGAGATTGCTCATTTTGTTTAATATCTAGTTTCTAGCTGCACTGCTATTGGTTAGAATAAAATTTAATAGATATGCTAATATAGATATTTTATGCTCACAAATCCAGTAAATAATAACTTTGTGATCTACTTAAAAACAAAACAAAAACGAGGGAGCACAAAAAGACATTTCCTCTCACAGGAATTGCATACATAATTTTTGTCAATGACTGGTAAATTTTTAGTAGTGTACATTAAGGCGATGCATCACTCTAGTGTTAAGATGTGACATAGGTATTAAACATGGCCATTTTTACTGTAATATTTTTTCTGCTTGAGCTTTGTCATGATTAGATATAAGTTATTGCATTTGCTGCTGCTGTTTGCCAGGCATAGTGCTACTGAATGCCACTTTGAGTTACTCTGTTAAGCCAGCTTTACTACTGATTTATTTTTCTTGTCGCTGCACATTGCCTTATATTAGTTGTAATGTTGCATTTGATTTGCTATACTGCTGCTTGCTTTGGCAATTTCCATTTTTTTGTCATTGCTGTTTGTTTTAATTGTTATGTGCTGCTGCATTGTCTCGTCCCTTAGTATATATATCTGAGCTCAGTAGATTTAAGTTAGCTTAAGAGGGGGCAGACTATATAAGAAACTAACTATGATGAATTTGAAGAAATGCATCGAGAAGCTATAAGAAAATGGTTTGGCCAAAAAAGCTGTGTACAGTGGAGAAAAACTATTTTTGAAAGAGGATGTGAACAGAATACAGAAAGGATGCTTGGATAGAATTATTTTTGGTGGGAACAAATGTTGAAATAAGAGGAAAGATCTACAGAATGAAGTTTTGGGTTGGACTGCAGTACCAAATGTTACACTGAAAACAAACCCTGTCCTGTACCTTTGTGTTGTTATGCTATGTGAATTTGTGTTTTTCCTGTCTTTATGTGTTTAGCTAATAAGATTTGCATTGTAGAATTTTTCTGACGTTTAGACATTATTTATTCTGTTAGACATTATTTATTCTGTTTTGTTTTAATGCTCATGTGTGAAGTTGATGTTTTAAAAGTTATTCTGATCTTTTATGTATTTACTTATGTCATAATTCCACTAACACTGATGTATATGTTTATTTCTATTGTTTTGTGAAGCTTGTATTACTACAAATGTTATCTGTATTATTATGTCTTTAATGATGTATTTTGTACCTTTGTTATTGTATTCTTATGTTATCAAATTGTAATTGACACCAGTTCATCAAATTAAGTAACTTGTAAGTTACATTTCACTGCACACGTTTCTGTTGGTTATAGTATATGGACAAAATGTGAGAAGTAGGGATGCATAGTGTTTGCACATGTGTTAATAATTCAGCAAGGAACTGGATAACAGCATTGCTGGTTCTAAGGACAATTCCAAAAACTTTGTGAATGCCTAAGTGGTGGTTTATGGACTTGCTATATTGTACGCTAGACTCTTCGATGGTGATTGTGCACCTGCACAGTCGCAGCAAATGGCTGCTGGCCATCTCTACAAGGACTACAGTGGGTCTGCATCTTTGATGACCCACCAATACCATTATTTCTACAAGCATTACAGTGGGTCTACATCTTTGATGAGTCACCAATACCATTATCTCTACAAGGACTGCATTGGGTCTGCACCTCTGGTGGCCCACCAATACCATACTCTCTACCAGGACTACAGTGGGTCTGCTCTGTGATGACCTACCTACCAATATTCTTCAACATCGACTGACTCTGCTGTGGGTTTGCTCTGTTGTGGCTGTCCGCATGTCAAGAGTCAGTACTGTCTTTCCATTGGAAGGACAACACTACTTCTTTAAGACTGCATGGAAATCCACTACTTCTGTGTGCATTTTCTTTTACTGCTCAGACTTTGAGAGAAACACTGCTATTTTACTGTGATGAACGATCAGGACTGTCTTTATTGACTGTGGGATAATTTTAGATTTTGACCAACATTGTATCAATAAGTGTGCACATTTGATTTCTTTGTTATTATAATTAAGAAAAAATTTTTCATATCTGTATTGGCCACTGCCCAAAACAATTTGTAAAATTATTTTTGGGGAGCATGGGGGCTGTGTATGTAGGCTGTTTATGTTTTCTTATTGGTAACGCCACGTAGCGCTCTGTATGAAAATCACTGGCTGTGCTGTGTGCAGTCTGTGGCTAGTCTGCATTGTTGTCAGCCATTGTAGTGTTGGGCAGTTGGATGTTAACAGCGCGTAGCGTTGCGCAGTTGGAGGTGAGCTGCCAGCAGTGGTGGATGTGGCAAGAGAAATGGCGGAGTTTTGAAATATGTAAGACTGGATGTCATGAACTGCTATATATATTATGACTATTAAGGCAAATACATTGTTTGTTCTCTATTAAAATCTTCCATTTTCTAACTATGCCTATCAGTAGTTAGTGCCTAGTTTGAATTTTTTATTTAGCTGGCAGTAGTGGCGCTCGCTGTATTGCAGTAGTTCAAGTAACGAAGATTTTTGTGAGGTAAGTGATTTGTGAAACGTATAGGTTAATTTAGTCAGGGCCATTCTTTGGTAGAGATTTTTGAAAATCAGATTGCGTTGCGCTAAAAATATTGCGTGTCAGTTTAAGCACAGTCACGTATAATTTTTCTAAGGGGACCTTTCAATCCATATGTAGTGTGTAATTGACTACTAGATGCCACGAGATGTGGACTTGCCAATATACAGGGTGAAAAGTATTTAAACCGACAAACTCTGGGAGGCTGTAAGGGACATAAAAACAAATACTTTTCCCTAATGTCATTTTTTCCTACGAGGATTATTTAAACCGGTGGAGGCCGTATTACGCTCACCAGTTGTTAGAGGCCGTATTACGACCTTCAGTTGTTAGAGGCCGTATTACGATCTTCAGTTGTTAGAGGGCGTATTACGCTTTTCAGTTATAGGTATCTGCTGTCCTCCAGTGTAATAGTGCATTATCTCTGTTTACTAATGGAGTGTTACACATGGGGTGAGTACACTGATATGGTTGGTGCGTACTACGCAGCTGGCTAGTGTGGCCGTGCGGTTCTAGGCGCTTCAGTCTGTAACCGCGTGACCGCTATAGTCGCAGATTCGAATCCTGCCTCGGGCATGGATGTATGTGATGTCCTTAGGTTCGTTAGGTTTAAGTAGTTCTAAGTTCTAGGGGACTGATGACCACAGATGTAAAGTCCTATAGTACTCAGAGCCATTTGAACCATTTTCGTACTACGTAGCACACCACAACGAACGAGCTGCACAGCTGGTTTATCAACAATAATATCCTAATCGCCGTATACCGCATGATACGTCCTTTACTGCTGTGTACCAACGTCTGCATGAGACCGGGTCATTTAGCAAATTACCTGGAGTGGGGCGCCATCGCGCGTTAAGAACGCTGCAATTTGAGGAAACTGTCTTGCAGCATGTGGAGCAGGATCCTTCAATCAGCACTCGTGCAATTGCACGTAACATGGGGACGAATCAGACGAATGTAAGAACAGTCCTTCGAGAGCAATTGTTACATCCATTTCACTTACAGCGTGTCCACAACCTTGAACCAGTTGATTATCCACCCAGAGCACAGTTTTCGCAGTGGTACCTGGAATAGTGTGAAATGCATCCTTCATTTCCATCGTCGGTGTTGTTTACCAATGAAGCAACGTTCGGGCGTGATGAAGTCTTCAACATACACAATTCGCATGTTTGGAGTGAGAATAACCGACATGCCACAGTTACTAGCGCTCATCAAGTGCGGTTCTTCGTTAATGCGTGGGTCGGTGTTGTTGGGGACTGTTTAATAGGGCCGTATCTGAAACCTAGGCCATTAAATCGTAGGAACTATTACAATTTTCTCGCCGGAGCGTTACCAGAACTGCTGGAAGACGTCACGCTCCCTACAAGACAACGCATGTGGTTCCAACATGACGGGCTGCCGGCACATTTAAGTCGTCGTGTGCGTCGATTCCTGTACCGATGGTTCCCAGAAAAGTGGATTGGCAGAGATGGACCTGTACCATGGACTGCTCGATCCCCAGATATGTCCCCTCTGGACTTTTTTGTGTGGGGAGAGATGCGCAACATTGTTTACGTAACTCCTGTTGCATCAGAAGAGGATCTCGTTGCCCGGATAGTAGCAGCAGCAGGAACAATTCAGGATATACCTGGAGTTTTTGCCCGCGTTAGACAGAACATGATCCGACGGTATAACCTTTGTTTACGTGTCAGTGGAGGCACTTTTGAAAATCTACTGTAACTGAAATTGGGTTGTGTTAATGTGTTGTAACTTGGTCACCAAAATAAGGAAAAGTGTTTGTTGGTTTAATTAATTTGTCGCCAAAGAAATCTACCTCTACCGGTTTCAATGCTCCTCATAGGTGAAAATGACATTAGGGAAAAATATTTGTTTTGATGTCCCCTACAACCTCCCAGAGATTGTCGGTTTAAATACTTTTCACCGTGTATATCAGGAGGTGGGGACGATTCTGTTCCAACCAGTCAAGTTGGAGCCCTGACAGTGTTTGCTTGCGAGCACGTGCGCGTTGTTCGTTATGGTCACGACTGTTTCTCAGCGTTGTTTAGTCGTAGTTGATTTTTCGTTCGCCTTTTAAGGCAATATTGTTTTTTCGTATGTGTCCCGTTGCTCTGGGTAATTATAGAGCGACAGCGTTAGTGTAGTTTGCCTGCCAGCGCCCTGCCTACGTCAGTCGGGCCGAGGCAAAGCATGAATAGGGCCAAGGACAGGAATCCGCGGCTAGACAATTCTTCCGCAGACCCTTTGCGCGGCAATGTGACACCACCTGCTCGGCGGCCGTCCCGGCGAGCTGCTGAAAGCGCCGATACCGACACCACCTAACGGGCTAAGGACCGAGCGCATCGTGTCTCTCACAAGTCACTAATAACCACTCACAGTGATACCGATCGTGAACCCTGTCCACAGCCTTGCTTGAGGGACTGATCTTCCTCTTCACCATCCAACGATTCCCATGGCCACTTGCTGAAAGACCTCTCATCCAGTGACGGTCATGTCGGCCGCCATCATTGATACAACTCACCGCCACGTGGGTGCCTCAACAGGTGCTGCTTCATCTAAATCACCTCGTCAGCCCAAAGGGCCTTCTGGGGATTCCGACCCGTGGTCGAAAATCTAAATGGTCTTCCACTCGCGCCCATCGCAGTGACCATGATTGGGATTCAGATGCCTCCAAAGTTGGAGCAGCCGCACCTGTTGGTGTCATGGACCAGGACATGGGTCCCCCTCCCGCCCCCACTTCTTGGAATCCACCGCCACCACCACAAAAGAAGGAGAAGATCCCTCCTACCGTTGTTTGCAGTCCCATGAGCTACATTCAACTGAATACTGAATGGCTGCACCTTATTGTGGGCCAACTGCGGGCATTTTACCAGGAAGACTTCATCAAGTATCTGTTCGACACAAAGGTCGATTATCTCCACGTCCACAACTTTGTGAAGTCAAGGGCTTTGGTCTACTACACTCATCAGGCTTTTGAAGACAGAACAAATATTGTCATCAAAGACCTTCCCTGCGAAGTTACAGAAGCAGACTTTAGGTATGAATTACTCTGTTTCAAGTTCCTGGACCCTTTGGCCCATCAATACAATAAGAGGGACGCTGAGAACCGGAAATTAATCCCTATGCCCACCCATGTTGTCTCCCTTACAAGGAGAAAGGACGTCAAAGACAGTTACCAAATTATCTACTGTGCACCAAGGTGCGTATTGCAACTTTTGAAGGCCATAGTCGCACCCATATGGTGTCAACGTTTGTGACACACCAATAATTACTGCTCACTGCCTTTTCAGTGTGTCAAGTGTGCAGCCTCACATGCATCAGAGGACTGCGAACTCCACATGTGCCTGCTATTTGGGCACCTCCCATGATCACCACCATCTGGCTTCCTGTAAGGGTTGCCCTATGTACCAGAAGGCTATGAAGTCTTCCTGCCCCTACAAGAAGGAAACCAAGTACGAATCATCTATCCCCACCATCGTAGGGCCGTACTTATTTGCCTGTCTTAAGGGGTAAACTCGACGACCATCCTACCATTGAGGCTCGGCCACCTCATGTGTCTGTGACACAAGAGGTCTCTCTAGCTACACCCCCTATGACCAAATTTGCTGCTGCAGCTCAGTTTCCTCCTGCTCAACCGTCTTCTGTCATGAATGCCAACGCCTACAAAACTGAAAGAGTGTCTGCAGGCCCCTCAAACCCACATGTTGAAGTGGCACAGGCCTCCTCTTCAACACCTTCACTAGCCACTGCACACACTTCTGCCCGCCACAGGGTCAAGCAGCCCACCTGTTATATGGCCTCACTGGTAGAGACAGATGCTTCTTTGTGGGATGACATGAGAGGGATCCTCCAGGTCATCTCTCTGTTCAAGCAGTCCCACATCAGGGCTGTCATTTGTGAAACAGCTCAAAAGATCCATCAGACAGAGGGTAGGCTCACTAACGTCATCGCCCTTGTTGATGGGCTGAGCCAGATTTTGTTATAAGGCTAATAGCCCACTGCACAATCATCAGCCCCCTATAGATCTAGTTGTCTGTATTTTTAATGCTGATGACATTGAAGTATGAAGACTGAACTAGACACCTTCCTCTACAGCCACCATGTGGAATATACGTCAGGCTATGGTGGTCACTGTTTCTACCCACCTTGGAGCTATTACTTTTGCTGGTGCGTATTTGAGCCCTAACGTACCACTTCTTGAAGTGGACAACCATACCTTGACATCATTTGACAAACTCATTATTGGCGCCAATCTCAATGCCAAGCATCCGCTTGGCATTCTCACTTTGCTAATCTCAAGGGCAGACTCCTCCTTGACTTGGAAGATCCTCTGGCGCTGCTGGTCTGTGGCCCACACACTCCCATCCATATACCAGTCCATTCTGACTGCCAGACAGATGTTCTGTATGTGGCCATTTCCAAGAGCGTTGCATGAACTGGCCTCTGACCATGACCCCATGCTCCTGCATCTTACCGACTTTGGTCTGTCTTTAGACATCCATTCTACCTTGACCATCACAGATTGGGACAAATTTTCCAGGATCATCAACAACACCACTCGGCAACATTTCGACCTGACAATGTCTGCTGATCTGGTTAGTCCTGTTGATAACACCAAAAATCCTGAAGGCGATGAAGGCCTCTACTTCCACAGTCCCAAGGGCATTAACCCCATGGATGATTTGCCTCCCCTATTGCGTGAACTCAAAATCCAGAATAACGACAACCACAGGCAGTGGAAGCAGTTTTGTGATCCCCGGGATAAGCATCACATGAAGCGTCTCCAGCATGAATTATGCCACAGAAGAATGGGAGGACAATTTGTACGCCTTTCTCCTCCAACACAAATCTGAATGGACTGTTGTCCGAAGCCTTATGGTGCTCTGCAGTGAAGACTAACTGTCCCATCTGCACAGTGGATGACTTAACTTGTGATGCCCTCTGTGTGGTAGAAACAGTGGCTGATACATTTGAAGTCCAGCTCGAATTGCTCATCCAGGAGCTAAGGCCTGATGAACTCCAGGATGAATGCTATGTTCTGGCAACTGTTGCTGCTTTCAGACAAAAACTACCTCTGACTTCCCCTCATCTTACACCCCCGGTGGAAATACAATTGATCCTTCAGCAGAACTGTGGGCAGTCGTCTCCAGGTTAGGATGGCATCTTAAGCGAAGACCTCTGCTGGCTCCCAGGCAAACCATTGGTCTTATTTACCAGCATCCTGATCCACTGTCTCACAACTGGCCTTTTACCCCCACAGTAGAAGCAGGCAAAACTGATTGCCATCCCCAAACCCTCGAAGTATCCTATGGTCCCTACTAACAACAGGCCCATTAGCCTTCGGAATAACATGGCAGAGGTTGTAGAATCTTTGATCCTGCACCGCATTTTCCAGCCTCTGGTGGTGGCTAGAACAATCCGTCTGGAACAGTTGGGACTCGCTTCCCACCTGTCGGCCGAACTCCAAGTTCTTAAGATCACAGAACATGTTACAAGGGCTTGAAATCCGCTATGTCGAATCAGCTTTTGCTGGACCTGCAAAACGCGTATGACAAGATTTGGCAGGACAAATTGCAAGGAAAACGCTCAAGCATACGTCACATGCCGATGGGTACCGTACCTCTCAAGGCTCTGTGCTGTCTTCCGTCCTCTTAAACATTTATGTTAATGGTATGCTAGTCACCCCACACTGCCACCTGGTGCAATACGCTGATGATACGGCGCTCTGTACCATCGCCTGCAACACAAGCCAGCTCAATGCTCATCCTCAGAGGCAGGTGGACGTGACAGTGACCTGGTGTCGTTCAAACAAGATTGTCCTCCGTGCCGCCAAAGCTACGGCGGTCTGCTTCACTAAACAACGTCCAATCCATCGCCACAATATCTCTATTGCAAGAGTCCAGGTCCCATGGTCCCTGATACCAAATATCTAGGTGTCCAGACGGATAAAAAATTGCTCTTCCAACGGCCTACAGAATACGTCACCAAAAATGACAGAAACTAATAAAAGGGTTGTAATCAACGTTCAACAGCAGGGAACTGGACCTAGAAACCAATCTCCGACTGTACCAGATGGTTGTACGCCCTTCCCTCACCTATGGCTCCACTACGTAGGCCCCAATTAGTGCGTCCCAGCTGCAGACCCTCCAGCGTTTACAGAATAAGGTCATCGGTGGAGTCTGCATGCCCCTCTTACCATGAGGGTAGTTACCCTCGATGAGGAAACGGACATGGTCACTCTGAAGACGTCCATTCGAGAGAAGGCAAAGTGCCTCTGTGACAAAGTGAATGCCCTGCGCAGCATGGTCACTGACTTACAAAACATTGGCACCACGACTTCCCAGCACAAGCAACGCCACCCTGTTCCTCTCGCCATCCTTGAGGAATCAGATTCCGAACATGGCTAACGATAGCTCTCTTACGGCCACTAATGAAGTGTCGAAATGACCACTCGATATATCTCGATCATTATAAACCACCAATTTCGCTACCTAATGCAGGTGTGTTACCTATTGCCAGCAACTTGAACTTTCACTATCGGAGAGTGGTATGGGACTTCAGGTCCCACCACCACACCTTCAACGCACTCTGATGATGTCTTTGGAACGACATCATTGTAGGAAAGAACAATTTTACCTTCTACCAAGACAATAAGACCGTGATCCACTGGTGACGCTGTATTTCAACCTAAGACAAAATAAAGGATTCTGTTGTCAGTAAAGGCGCACTAATAGCAAGTTGGATCGCCTAAGAGTTTAGTGACTTCGAACTTGGATTATTCATTGGATGTCACCTACGTAACAGTCCGTCAGGGACATTTCAGTCATTCTAAAGCTGACCAATGTTGCCAATGTGCTTGTGAAGTGGAAACGCAAACGAACAACCACGTCTAAGCCAAATCCAGGTAGACCTCATGTACTGATTGACAGGGCTATCGTGCATTGCTAAGAGTGTTTGTATAAAAAAACGTATGAAATCAGAGGAACGGGACACTCGTGAGTTCCAGAGCGCTATCAGCAGTCTGCTAGCACAATGAATGTGCATGTGGAGTTGAGAAGAATATGGGACAATGGTCGAGCAGCTCCAAGCCACACACTTCTGTCGTCAGTGCTAAGCAAAACTTCAGTTTGTATAAGGAGCGACACCATTAGTCAGTGGATGAGTAGTAACGAGCGATCTGGAGTGATGAATCACGCTATACCCTGTGGGATTCCGATGGAAGGGTCTGGGTTTCGCGAATGCCTGGAGAATGTTACCTGCCATCATATGTATTAAAATAAGGAGGAGCTCGTGCATGGTGTTGGGCTGCGAAAAGATATGAACACATTTTACGACATTTTGTACTGTCTGCAGTGGAGAAACAGTGCGTATATGATGATTATTTGTATGAGCATAACAATTCATCCTGTCATAAGACAGTGTCTGTGACGAAATACTTTGTGTGCAATAACATTTCTGAAGTGGACTGGACTGCCCAGTGTTCCGACCTGGACCCAATGGAACCCCTTAGGACGTAGACTTCACTGCAAACCCAGGGTCCATCATAACCACCTCTTCTGGTTTCGGCTCTTCAGGAAGAATAGGCTGCCATTCGTGCACACACGTCTGGACACCCGACTGAAAATGTGACCAGCACAGTTCAAGCGGTCATAAATGCGAGGGCGAGACATGATCAAATAGTGGTTGACTGTGACGCTTTATCGATTCAGACTGTTGTCTAGAATACATTCGGAAATAGAGCAACGGACAAAAATTGTTTTCTGAGCATTTCAGCTGCAACGATGAAAATGCATTCGATAAAAACGTTGAACTGACGAAGGTATTAAACTGTTAGGTCAACTGAAGATGTAGGAACACTCGTAACAGCTCTTTACATCAATAAAGCTATAGAAAATGTGGCTGTTTGCAATATTTCTTCAAGTAATTTAATGCACAGCTACGGAGCTCGACCACCATTACCAAGCACAAATTAATGTACGATCTTTGAAATTCTGAAGGACATCATCATCATAATCAGAAGTCGATGTGCTCAGTGCTGAGCGTCGTGATCCCACGAACCAAGCATCTCTATCCCCAGTGGTCGCTGTTATCCCTTTTCATATCGTGCCCTCGATCTTGTTGCTGATTTTTACCTGTGGGGCAAATTTGACGGTTACGTCTATTCAGATAATCCCCACACAATGGAGCAGCTGAAGTGGAGAACTGAAAACGCTGTTCTCGTTATCCGACATGCACAGCTGTTAAGCATGTCTCATTGTTGTTGTGCGCTTCAGTTTGAACAGGTCTCCATCCCCACCCCTCCATTTCCCTCCAAAAAGTATCCTATCAACCGATCCTTTCTTTTAGTCAAGTTTTGCTATAAATTGCTTTTCTCGCAAATACTGTTCATTATCTTCGCACTAGTTATGCGATCTACCCATGAACCATGGACCTTGCCGTTGGTGGGGAGGCTTGCGTGGCTCAGCGATACAGATGGCCGTACTGTAGGTACAACCACAATGGAGGGGTATCTGTTGGGAGGCCAGACAAACATGTGGTTCCTGAAGAGGGGCAGCAGCCTTTTCAGTAGTTGCAGGGGCAACAGTCGGGATGATTGACTGATCTGGCCTTGTAACATTAATCAAAACGGCCTTGCTTTGCTGGTACTGCGAACAGCTGAAAGCAAGGGGAAACTACAGCTGTAATTTTTCCGAGGACATGTAGCTTTACTGTATGGTTAAATGATGATGGCGTCCTCTTGGGTAAAATATTCCGGAGGTAAAATAGTCCCCCATTTGGATCTCCGGGCGGGGACTACTCAAGAGGATGTCGTTATCAGCAGAAAGAAAACTGGCGTTCTATGGATCGGAGGTGGAATGTCAGATCCCTTATTCGGGCAAGTAGGTTAGAAAATTTAAAAAGGGAAATGGATAGGTTAAAGTTAGATATAGTGGGAATTAGTGAAGTTCGGTGGCAGGAGGAATAAGCCTTTTGGTCACGTGAATACAGGGTTATAAATACAAAATCAAATAGGGGTATTGGAGGAGTAGGTTTAATAATGAATAAAAAAAATAGAAGCGCGGGTTAACTACTACAAAAACAGCATAGTGAAAGCATTATTGTGGCCAAGATAGACACAAAGCTCATGACTACTACAGTAGTACAAGTTTATATGCCAACTAGCTCTCCAAATGATGAAGAAATTAATGAAATGTATGATAAGATAAAAGAAATTATTCAGGTTGTGAAGGGAGACGAAAATTTAATAGTCATCGGTGACTGGAATTCGTCAGTAGGAAAAGAGAGAGAAGGAAACATAGTAGGTGAATATGGATTGGGGGGGAAGAAATGAAAGAGGAAGCCCTCTGGTAGAATTTTGCACAGAGCATAACTTAATCATAGCTAACACTTGGTTCAAGAATCATAAAATAAGGTTGTATACATGGAAGAATCCTGGAGATACTAAAAGGTATCAGATACATTATATAATGGTAAGACAGAGATTTAGGAACCAACTTTTAAATTGTAAGACATTTCCAGGGGCAGATGTGGACTCTGACCACAATCTATTGGTTATGAACTGTAGATTAAAACTGTAGAAACTACAAAAGGGTGCTAATTTAAGGACGTGGGATCTGGATAAGCTGAAAGAACCAGAGGTTGTACAGAGTTTCAAGGAGAGCATAAGGGAACAATTGACAGGAATGGGGGAAAGAAATACAGTAGAAGAAGAATGGGTAGCTCTGAGGGATGAAGTAGTGAAGGCAGCAGACGATCAACTAGGTTAAAAAAACTAGGGCTTATAGAAATCCTTGGGTAACAGAAGAAATATTGAATTTAATTGATGAAAGGAGAAAATATTAAAATGCAGTAAATGAAGCATGCAAAAAGGAATACTAACGTCTCAAAAATGAGATCGACAGGAAGTGCAAAATGGCTAAGCAGGGATGGCTAGAGGACAAATGTAAGGATGTAGAGGCTTATCTCACTAGGGGTAAGATATATACTGCCTACAGGAAAATTAAAGAGACCTATGGAGAGAAGAGAACCACTTGTGTGAAGAGCTCATATGGCAACCCAGTTCTAAGCAAAGAAGGGAAGGTAGAAAGATGGAAGGAGTAAATAGAGGGTTTATACAAGGGCGATGTACTTGAGGACAATATTATGGAAATGGAAGAGGATGTAGATGAAGACGAAATGGGAGATAAGATACTGCATGAAGAGTTTGACAGAGCACTGAAAGACCTGAGTCGAAACAAGGTCCCGGGAGTAGACAACATTCCATTAGAACAACTGATGGCCTTGGGAGAGCCAATCATGACAAAACTCTACCATCTGGTGAGCAAGATGTATGAGACAGGCGAAATACCCTCAGACTTCAAGATGAATATAATAATTCCAATCCCAAAGAAAGCAGGTGTTGACAGATGTGCAAATTACCTAACTATCAGTTTAATAAGCCACAGCTGCAAAATACTAACGCGAATTCTTTACAGACGAATGGAAAAACTGGTAGAAGCGGACCTCGGGGAAGATCAGTTTGGATTCCGTAGAAATGTTGGAACACGTGAGGCAATACTAACCTTACGACTTATCTTAGAAGAAAGATTAAGAAAAGGCAAACCTAGATTTCTAGCATTTGTAGACTTAGAGAAAGCTTTTGACAATGTTGATTGGAATACTCTCTTTCAAATTCTGAAGGTGGCAGGGGTAAAATACAGGGAGCAAAAGGCTATTTACAATTTGTACAGAAATCAGATGGCAGTTATAAGAGTCGAGGGACATGAAAGGGAAGCAGTGGTTGGGAAGGGAATGAGACAGGGTTGCAGTCTCTCCCCGATGTTATTCAATCTGTATATTGAGCAAGCAGTGAAGGAAACAAAAGAAAAATTCGGAGTAGGTATTAAAACCCATGGAGAAGAAATAAAAATGTTGAGGTTCGCCGATGACATCGTAATTCTGGCAGAGACAGCAAAGGACTTGGAAGAGCAGTTGAACGGAATGGATAGTGTCTTGAAAGGAGGATATAAGATGAACATCAACAAAAGCAAAACGAGGATAATGGAATGTAGTCGAATAAAGTCGGGTGATGCTGAGGGAATTAGATTAGGAAATGAGACACTTAAAGTAGTCAAGGGGTTTTGCTATTTGGGGAGCAAAATAACTGATGATGGTCGAAGTAGGGAGGATATAAAATGTAGACTGGCAATGGCAAGGAAAGCGGTTCTGAAGAAGAGAAATTTGTTAACATCGAGTATAGATTTAAGTGGCAGGAAGTCATTTCTGAAAGTATTTGTATGGAGTGTAGCCATGTATGGAAGTGAAACATGGACGATAAATAGTTTGGACAATAGAATACAAGCTTTCGAAATGTGGTGCTACAGAAGAATGCTGAAGATTATATGGGTAGATCACATAACTAATGAGGAAATATTGAATAGGATTGGAAGGAAGAGAAGTTTGTGGCAGAACTTGACCAGAAGAAGCGATCGGTTGGTAGGACATGTTCTGAGGCATCAAGGGATCACAAATTTAGCATTGGAGGGCAGCGTGGAGGGTAAAAATCGTAGAGAGAGACCAAGAGATGAATACACTAAGCAAATTCAGAAGGATGTAGGTTGCAGTTGGTACTGGGAGATGAAGAAGCTTTCACAGGATAGAATAGCATGGAGAGCTGCAACAAACCAGTCTCAGGACTGAAGACCACAACAACAACAAGAAAAACAACCCATATTACCTTCAGCATTCTCTGTAGCACCACATTTCAAAAGCTTCTATTCTCCTCTTGTCTGGACTGCATACCGTCCATGTTTCACTTACGTACAAGGCTTCACTCTAGACAAATGCCTTCCGAAAAGATTTCCTAACGTTTAAATTTATATTCGAGGTTAACGAATTTTCTTCTTCAGAAATGCTTTGCTTACCATTGCCAAGCTGCATTTTGTATCCTCTCTACTTCGGCCATCATCAGTTATTCTGCTGCTCAAATAGCAAAAACCATAATCTACTTTAAGTGTCTCATTTCCTAATCTCATACCCTCAGCAACACCTCATTTAATTCGACTAGATTCCGTTACCTTAGTTTTGCTTTTGTTGATGTTTGTCGTACAACGACCATTCAAAACACTGACTGCTCCTTTCAGCTACACTTCCAAGTCTTTTGCTGACTCTGACGGAATTACAATGTCGTCGGTAAACCTCAAAATTTTTATTTCTTCTCTCTGAGCTTTACTCTTGCTCGAAATTTTTCTTTGGTTTCTTTTATTGCTTCCTCACTGTACAGGTTGAATAACATCAGGGTTCAGCTACAACCCTGTCTCTCTCTCTCTTCTCAACCACAGCTTCCCTTTCACTCCCCTTGACTCTTATAACTGCTGTCTGGTTTTTGTAGAAGTTCTAAATAATCTTTCGCTCCCTTTTTTCTATCCCTGGTACCTTTAGAAATCTAAAGGATGTTTTCTAGTTAGCATTGTCCAAATCTTTCTATAAGTCTACAAATGCTATAAACGTAGCTTACAGTTTCTTAACATATATTCTGAGAGAAGTCGTAGATTCAGCATTGCCTCAATTGTTGCTACATTTTTCCTTCGGAATCCAAAAGGATGTTTCCCTCGGTCGTCTTCCGGCAGTTTTCCCATTACTTTGTAAATAATTCATGTCAATGTTTTCCATCCATGAATTATCAAACCGATAGTTCGGTAGTATTCAAGCTTGTTAGTACCAGCATCCTTTGGAAAAGAAATTATTAGATTCTTCTTTTCAGTCTGAGGTTATTTCCCCTGTCCCATATATCTTGCACACCAGATGGGATAGGTTAAACCTGGATGGCTCTCCAAGGACATCAGCAGTTTTGGGGAAATGTTGCCTACTCCAAGCGTCTTGTTTCAGCTTAGGTGTTTCCGTGCTATGTAAAAATTCTTCTCGCAGTATCATATCTCCCATCCTATCTTCGTCTACGGCCTAGGCCTTATCTATAATATTTACTTTCAAATTAATTTCCCTTGTATAGCCTCTCGATATATTCCTTCAACCTTTCAAGTTTTTCGCCTTTGCTTTGTACTGGTTTTCCATCCAAGCACTTAATAATCGTACTCTGCTTCTCTTTTCTCGAAGGGTATTTTAATTTTCCCCTAGTTATGCATGTGTACTTCTATAAACTTACATTAGCCCTTTAGCCACTACTTATTCTCATTTTGCAATTCCCGTGAATCTCATTTTTTAGACGTTTGTATTTCCTTTCGCCTAGTTAACTGTAGTACCTCACATCTTAAACCCCCAAAGAATCGTTCAACTTTTCGGCCATAAATTCTACTTTTCCGTTGTCGATGCTATATCAGAAGGTACTCAGTTGAGTATTTCTATTGTATCAGAAACACTGATATTTCATTCGACAGAGATTTTGTACCACGTTTATGATGTCACCATTAAGCCTCCTTTATATCACCTAGTTTTCTGTCGACAGAGATTTTGTAAAGTTTTGATTGTGAAAAGACAGCTGGAAGTTTGCACCAGGCTGGGGCTCGATCCGCGGTTCCTTACTTTTGGCGAGGAGTCACCTTAGGCATCGTGATATTTGAGCGGGTCTCCAAACGTGACTCCAATTTTCATTGTCACTCATGTTGCCATCTATGATTTTCCAAGAGCGGAAACAGAGATTCTTTAGCGGGATATGTGAAATAAGCACCACTAGGGGAACGCATTTATTGGATGGCAATGCCTTATTGTCAATATGAATTGAAATTCACATTAAGACAGTTCTCAATTCAAAGTCATGTTATACTCCTCGGCAGAAAAGTGTAAAGGACCCAAAAGATATGCGCAGATACCAATGTAATTTGGTATACATATATACCATCGGCGAGTATGCAAAAAATGTTCAAATGTCTCTGAAATCTTATGGGATTTAACTGCTAAGGTCATCAGACAGTAAGCTTACACACTACTTAACCTAAATTACCCTAAGGACGAACACACACACACCCATGCCCGAGGGAGAACTCGAACCTCCGCCGGGATCAGCCGCACAGTCCATAACTGCAGCGCCCGAGACCGCTCGCCTAATCCCACGCGGCGGGGGGTATGCAAACGATTAGAGTTGCATTTCCCTGTGACACGTAAAACTGTCACCGGGATTCATTACAGGCGTTCGCGTTTATTATTGTTACCAGGGCTGGTGGGGTTTTATAAGCGGTGTGGACAGTGTCAGGTGTTATCACTGCGATGACATAGAGTGCTGTGTACTTTTGTGAGGCAGCAATATCATCATCTGACAGAACTTGAAAGAGGGTTCATGGTGGATCTTCATAAGACTGGCTTGTCAAATCGTGCAATATCAAGAATTTGGGGTATATCAGCTGTATCAGTGGCCCAATATTGGACTGCGTGGGGAGCGTGAGTGCAGGAATACTAGTCGTCAAGATTCCAGTCGATAACTTCTAACCACCACAAGGAAGAATCTCCGTATTGTGCACCAAGAACATAGTAATGCCTTCAAATGTGCTTCCGCCACCCGGAAGAAAGTAGTGTTATCCTGCAGCACACCACAAATGACTCCGTTTGGAGTGGTTCCGTGACAGGGAAGCATGGACTGCAGACGAACGGTACCGCATTGGGTTCAGCAATGAATCAGCAATGAATCGCGGGACGCAACTGTCAATGTGTATGCCGGCGACTGTTCTTCCAATGTGTTGGACAGGTAGAGCGATGTTACTCCTGGCGTCACGGCGGGCGAACCATCGAGCACATGAGGTCACGGTTAGTAGTGGTTGAAGCAACCCAGATGGCGTAAAGGTATGGACAGGCCACCATGTGTCCTCACATGTTACATCCCATGCGATAGTATCATGGTGAAATTTTTCAGCAGGCCGTTGCTTGTCCTCATCTTGCACGTGTCTCTATGAAATGTCTCCATTACTCTGAAGCCTTCCTGTGGTCAGCAAGATTCCCAAATATACGTACGACAGAACAAGTGTGGCATGAGCTCAGTGGTCAATTCCATTCTAGAATCCAAGGACCAGATAAAACCGTTGTGGGCCAGCTTGCCTACGGAAAGGATACAATGACTTTATGACGGCCTTCGAAATACGATCAGTGCATTCATTGGTCCCTAGGGACGTGCATCGTCATATACATGTGAGAGCTCATTCTGCCAAGTTATTTGTATATTTGACTCAATTCTCAAATGATTGAAATTACATCCTCTTCACTTATAAAGTTTCATTTTGTTATCTCGTCAGCTTTGGGAGCCTCAATTTAGGACAGGTAGTGTATTTGGTAAAATAATGAAAATATATTTCGCATTTTAGAAATAAACTGTAAGACAAAAAAGGACGCACTACGGAGGAATGATCTCCGAGCGGGACGTAAATCGGTAGATGTAAAAAAAAAGGATGATTTATTCGCGAGAACACAAATTGAGCAAGTCAGGAACATGTTGGTCCATTTCTGGTCCTTATGTAACCAGTTATCCGGCTTGGTATTGATTGATAGAGTTGTTAGATGTCCTCCTGAGGGATATCGTGGAAAATTCTGTCCAACTGGCTTGTTAGATTGTCAAAATCTTAGGTGATTGGAGGACCGTGCCCATAATGCTCCAAACGTTCACAATTGGGGAGAGTTTGGTAAGCACGAAGGCAAGCTGTAGAAACTCTCACCATCTGCAGGTGGACATTATCTTGCTGAAATGGCTTGCCAAGAAGGGAAACAAAACGAGACGCAGAATATCGTCCATGTACCGCCCTCCTACAGTGGTGCCGTGGATGGCAACCAAGAAGGTCCTGCTATGAAAAGAAACAGCAGCCCAGACCACATTCCTTGGTGCTGGACGAAATGGCGGTCGAGAGTCAGGATGGTATCCCACCGCTGTCCAGAGCGTCTCCAGATATGTCTTCGCTGGCCATTGGGGCTCAAGTAATCCCAGGGCGAAGATGTGTCTGGAGACTCCTTGGACAACAACCTAACTGTTGGCCCGACAACCAAAAGTGACGATGTGGGATGCAATTTCTTTTCATAGCAGGACCCCTTTTGGTGTCATCCGTGGCACCATTACAGCATATTGGTACATCGACGATATTCTACGCCCCGTTTTGTTTCCCTTCGTGGCATCCATACAGGGATTACATTTGAGGCTCGCCGGATCTCTCCCCAGGTCTACAACTACATCTACATCCTTACTCCGCAAGCCACCTGATGGTGTGTACCTCTATCGGTACTCCCTTCTATTTCAGTCTCGTATTATTCTGACTTTATCCTCATGGTCTCTTCGCGAGATACACGCAGGAGGGAGCAACATACTGCTTGACCTCTCGGCGAAGGTATGTTTTAGAAACTGCAACAAAAGCCCGTACTGAGCTACTCTGCGTCTCAATTGCAGAGTCTTCCACTGGAGTTTATCTATCATCTTCGTAACGCTTTCGTCATTACTAAATGATCCTGTGACGAACCGCGCTGCTCTCCATTAGATCTTCTCTCTCTCTTCTATCAACCCTATCTGGTACGGATCCCGCACTGATGAGCAGTATTCAAGCAGTGGGCGAACAAGTGTACTGTAACCTGCTTCCTTTTGTTTTTGGACTGCATTTCCTTGGGATTCTTCCAATGAATCTCAGTCTGGCATCTGTTTAGCCGACGATTAATTTTATATGGTCATACCATTTTAATTCACTCCTAATGCCTACTCCCAGATAATTTATGGAATTAACTGCTTTGCAGTTGCTGACCTGCTATACTGTAGCTAAATGATAAAGGATCTTTCTTTGTATGTATTTGAAGCACATTACACTTGTCTACATTGAGATTCAACTGCCATTCCCTGCACCATGCGTCAATTCGTTGCAGATCCTCCTGCATTTCCGCACAATTTTCCATTGTTACAACCTCTCGATATACCACAGCATCATCCACAAAAAGCCTCAGTGAGCTTCCGATGTCATCCACAAGGTCATTTATGTATATTGTGAATAGCAACGGTCCTACGACACTCCCCTGCGGCACACCTGAAATCACTCTTACTTCGGATGACTTCTCTCCATTGAGAATGATATGCTGCGTTCTGTTATCTAGGAACTCTTCAATCCAATCACACAGTTGGTCTGATAGTCCTTATGCTCTTACTTTGTTCATTAAGCCACTGTGGGGAACTGTATCAAACGCCTTGCGGATTTACAGAAACACGGCATCTACCTGCGAACCCGTGTCTATGGCCCTCTGAGGCTGGTGGACGAATAGCATGAGCTGGATTTCACACGATCGTCTTTTCCGAAACCCATGCTGATTCCTACAGAGTAGATTTCTACTCTCCAGTAAAGTCATTATACTCGAACATAATACGTGTTCCTAAATTCTACAACTGATACACGTTAGAGATATAGGTCTATAGTTTTGAACATCTGTTCGACGTCCCTACTTGAAAACGGGGATGACCTGTGCCCATTTCCAATCCTTTGGAACGCTAAGCTCTTCTAGAGACCTACGGTACACCGCTGCAAGAAGGGGGACAAGTTCCTTCGCGTACCATGTGTAAAATCGAACTGGTATCCCATCAGGTCCAGCGGCCTTTCCTCTTTTGTGCGATTTTAATTGTTTCTCTATCCCTATGTCGTCTATTTCGATATCTACCATTTTGTCATCTGTGCGACGATCTAGAGAAGAAACTACAGTGCAGTCTTCCTCTGTGAAGCAGCTTTGGAAAAATAAATTAAGTATTGAGGCCTTTAGTCTGTGGGAACGTTTGCATTATTATAGGCAGGGTCCTCTAACCATCTCGGGTTTTTGGCAATCTAACACGCCAGCTGGGCAGTATGTGACATGATATCCCTCAGAAGGTGGATCAACACATTATTGATTTGCTCAATTTGTGAAACTCTTTCTCTTGAACAAATCATCCATTTTTTTCTGAAATTTATTTCCCTGTACATGTACGTTACATTTACCGATTTCCGTCCCTTTAGATAATTCCTTTGTGGCGCGTCGATTTTTTTTTTTTTTTTTTTTTTTTTTTTTTTTTTTTTTTGCCTTCGAGTGGATATTAGTCCGCACTGAATGGGATTTTCACTCTGCAGCGGAGTGTGCGCTGATATGAAACTTCCTGGCACATTAAAACTGTGTGCCGGACCGAGACTCGAACTCGAGACCTTTGCCTTCCGCGGGCAAGTGCTCTACCAACTGAGCTACCCAAGCACGACTCACGCCCCCTCCTCACAGGTTTACTTCTACCAGTACCCCGCCTCCTACCTTCCAAACTTTACAGAAGCCCTCCTGCGAACCTTACAGAACTATCACACCTGAAAGAAAGGATATTGCGCAGACATGGCTTAGTCACTGGCGGGGGGATGTTTCCAGAATGAGATTTTCACTCTGCAGCGGAGTGTGCGCTGATATGAAACTTCGTGGCAGATTACAACTGTGTGCCGGACCGAGACTCGAACTCGGGACCTTTGCCTTCCGCGGGCAAGTGCTCTACCATCTGAGCTAGCGAAGCACGACTCACGCCCGGTACTCACAGCTTTACTTCTGCCAGCACATTGCCCGCGAAAGGCAAAGGTCCCGAGTTCGAGTCTCGGTCCGGCACACAGTTTTAATCTGCCACGAAGTTTCATTAATCCGCAATGTTCTGAACTTTTGCGTTCAAAGACCCACAATTTATGCCGTGGCCAGTCACCGCCACCCAGGTAAGGGAGTGAAACTAATGAAAATAAAAATAAAAATTATCATTGTGCTGATAACTGGGGGAAGTTGGTCCAGTTCACGCGCTGTCCAGTGTTAGGCAGAGCCGCGCCCTGACCTGGTACAGCACGGCGGCCAGCGGCAGCAGCGCGGCGGCCACGACGGCGACGGAGGCGGTGCCCATCGGCGGCCACGAGGAGGTGGCCCCCGCGGGCATCGGCAGGTACCAGTATGCGGCGTCGTGGAAGTGCGGGTGCAGCCAGTCGAAGTAGGGCGCGCGCTCGGCCATCAGCCAGAAGCCGCCGGCCAGCACGTCGGCGTCGCCGCGCTGCACGTTGCCCAGGCAGCCCGTCCAGCGGCCGTCCGCCTGCAGGTCGCCCCACGCGTCCTCGCCCGCGGGCGGCGCCACCGTGCGGATGGTCGCGCCCAGCCACGACGCCATCGTCTGCAAAAGCCGCGCCTCCAGCCCGTCGTCCGACGGGTCCGCGGGCGACTCCGTCATGAGGAACGGAGGCCACAGGAACGTCGACACCACGATCGGACAGCCACCCATGTCCTTCGGCAGCTTCTCCGCGAACAGATCTGCACCCGACTGGAAGCCTTCTGGATGGACCCACCTGCACAGTTGGACAGCACCTATTGCTTTTCGTGTTGCTTTATGTCGCATTTTTTTTACACTAACGAAGTAAATGAGATCTGAAGTTTCCCCGGCATATTTCCAATTTGAACATCTCTCGGGTATCCGACCGGGTAGCGTCGCAATTTCTCCACAATATTTCGGCAGACACACACGCTGCCATCTTCAGGTGGTTCCTGACGAATGCTGTGCTGTTACTCTCGGCGCCCTATATACATGCTGAGTCACCTAACGTTACCGCTGGATATATTACGTAAACCACATCAAATACTGACGAATCGATTCCACAGACTGAACGTGAGGAGAGGGGCTAGTGTAATTGGTTAATACAAACCATAAAAAAATGCACGGAAGTATTTTTTTTAACACAAACCTACCCTCTTTTAAATGGAACCCCGTTAGTTTTGTTAGCACATTTGAACATTTAAACAAATACGTAATCAGTGTCGTTTGTTGCATTGTAAAATGTTAATTACATCCGGAGATATTGTAACCTAAAGTTGACGCTTGAGTACCACTCCTCCGCTGTTCGATCGTGTGTATCGGAGAGCACCGAATTACGTAGGGATCCAAAGGGAACGGTGGTGGACCTTAGGTACAGAAGAGACTGGAACAGCACATTACGTCCACATGCTAACACCTTTTTATTAATCTTCCTCACTGACGGTCATGTACATTACCATGAGGGGTGAGGTACACCTACACACATGGTTTCCGTTTTCAATTACGGAGTAGAATAGAGTGTGTCCCGACATGTCACGCCAATAGATGTTCAATGTGGTGGCCGTCATTTGATGCACACAACTGCAATCTCTGGCGTAATTATGTCGTACACGCCGCAGTACATCTGGTGTAATGTCGCCGCAGGCTGCCACAATACGCTGTTTCATATCCTCTGGGGTTGTAGGCACGTCACGGTACACATTATCCTTTAACGTACCGCACAGAAAGAAGTCCAGAGGTGTAAGATCAGAAAAACGGGCTGGCCAATTTATGCGTCCTCCACGTCCTACGAAACGCACGTCGAACGTGTACCGCACCTCTCATGGTAATGTAAATGTGCGTCAGTGAAAAAGACCAATAAAAAGATGTTAGCATGTGGACGTAATGTGCTGTTCCAGTATCTTCTGTACCTAAGGTCCATCCTTTGGATCCCTACGTAATTCGGTGCTCTCCGATACACACGATCGAACAGCGGAGGAGTGGTACTCAAGCGTCAACTTTAGGTTACAATATCTCCGGCTGTAATTAACATTTTACAATGCAACAAACGACACTGATTACGTATTTGTTTAAATGTTCAAATGTGCTAACAAAACTAACGGGGTTCCATTTAAAAAAGCGTAGGTTTGTGTTGAAAAAATACTTCCGTACATTTTGTTATGGTTTGTATTAACCAATTACACTAGCCCCTCTCCTCACGTTCGGTCTGTGGATACGATTCGTCAGTATATGATGTGGTTTACGAAATACATCCAGCGGTAATGTTAGGTGTCAGGAACCACCTGAAGATGGCAGCGTGTACGTCTGCCGAAATATTGTGGAGAAATTACGACGCTACCCGGTCGGATACCCACGAACTGTTCAAACGAAGTAAATGGTTCAAATGGCTCTAAGCATTATGGGACTTAACATGTGAGGTTATCAGTCCCCTAGACTTAGAACTACTTAAACCTAACTAACCTAAGGACATCACACACATCCATGCCCGAGGAAGGATTCGAAACTGCAACCGTAGCAGGCTTGTGGTTCCGGACTGAAGCGCCTAGAACCGCTCGGCCACAGCGAACAGCACTAAAGAAGTAATTTCCTTCACGTTCACATTCAGCTCTCCTCAAATGGTTATTCCTTGAGTGAAGAAAATCAGATTTTTACAAAGGTGGCATTCGTGGAAGGTAAGTGCAGAGAAAGTCGAATAGTTCTTTGTATGACCCAGATGTCCTTGTGAAGTCAATGGAAAGTTTTGCACCTCCTCAAGAAAAGTCTTACTAGGTGATCGAATAGTATAAATTTGAAAACTTAATAAACAGGTATGCCTTTTCATATTTAAAGCGCACAAATGCAAATTTTGTCAGTACTACTTTTCATTATCGTCTATGTATAGTTTTTAAGCTGTAGACAATCTGCGAGTGTATTTATGTTTTTCCCATGTTCGCTGCAGATCTTATGATGGTCATTAAAGACCGAAACCGGTAACCTGTTAACAAAAAAAAAAAAAAAAAAAAAAAAAAAAAAAAAAAAAAAACGTTTGTGACCATAGACGTAAATTAAAGGAAACTTAATAAATCTAAAGTGAGTTGGGAACCTCTAAAATTGTCTACTATTTTTTCCCCTGGTAGTTTAATGTATCAGCACGGTCCTCTGTTGATTCTACAATGAAATCCAAATTGCCTGTTTTGAACTTTCTCATTGACAGATGAGAATAACTAAATAACCCCACTAACGCATTGTTGCCTGGCCTTACTATTTCGCTCTGACAATTTCTGGTTGCAGTGGAAAAGGGCTTTTTGTTTGGCTGAAGGCCGGGATTTCCTAATACACCTAAATGAGTATCGGAGGGAGCAAACTAGGCTGTCCTTAATGGGGTGGAATTTCCCCAATAACGGCCGGTTTTTTTCCAACTCGTTGCAGAAAAAATTCTGTAAGTGCTGCCAAGGACATCACGTTACATAAGGTCTGTAAGCAGAAGCAGGAAATGGCCAGTGAGAAAGCCTACATCAGGCTCCTGATTCTGATTGGCTGAAAGACGTTTATGTTAAATAATTTCTTGGTGTTTTGAGAAGCTCGCGTAAATAGGGGAATCGACCAGCGGCAAGTCGTGTGCACTTCCGGCTCGGAGTTTGTCTTTTCTAGTGCCCATTTTGAAAGTCGAGAATTAGTGACCCACTGCGATCACCGGGATTACTGGTACGGAAAGCTCACAAACTATTTGAAGGTGCGTTCTCTTCTGTGCGCATCGAATTCTGCTTAGATACTATCCTGTTTTGCTCAGCGAGTCTTGTAAACAGGTGAACATGGACTTATTCGGTCAAACGAAGCCTCAGAGCAGAGCTTGGAGCCATCAGCTAGCTGGAGATGGTGTTGGATAAAAGTTATGGTCTTGGATAGGGTTAATGCATATTTAATCGCAGTGTTTTTAAGTGAAATTTTCCTTGTTGACTTTTAACTATGGTTATGGCAATTATCAACGTCAATTATTAGCAGCCAGTACGGCGGCTGATTAACAAAGGCTTAGACTGAATTTTTTCCTGTAGTTTTTGAGATATTTTCCTGTATGTATAATCAATATTTAAAAAGAGCAGGTTATTGCGTGTAGTGTTGATAGGTGGCAGAACTCCCATGTTGGGAGGTTGGTAGTACGAGGTGCATTCAAGTTCTAAGGCCTCCGATTTTTTTCTAATTAACTACTCACCCAAAATCGACGAAACTGACGTTACTTCTTGACGTAATCGCCCTGCAGACGTACACATTTTTCACAACGCTGACACCATGATTCCACAGCAGCGGTGAAGGCTCCTTTAGGAGTCTGTTTTGACCACTGGAAAATCGCTGAGGCAATAGCAGCACGGCCACGGAGAGTGTCTTTCATTGTTGGAAAAAGCCAAAAGTCACTAGGAGCCAGGCCAGGTGAGTAGGGAGCATGAGGAATCACTTCAAAGTTGTTATCACGAAGAAACTGTTGCGTAACGTTAGCTCAATGTGCGGGTGCATTGTCTTGGTGAAACAGCACACGCGCAGCCCTTCCTGGACGTTTTTGTTGCAGTGCAGGAAGGAATTTGTTCTGCAAAACATTTTCGTAGGATGCACCTGTTACCGTAGTGCCCTTTGGAACGCAATTGGTAAGTATTACGCCCTCACTGTCCCAGAACATGGACACCATCATTTTTGCAGCACTGGCGGTTACCCGAAATTTTTTTGGTGGCGATGAATCTGTGTGCTTCCATTGAGCTGACTGAGGCTTTGTTTCTGGATTGAAAAATGGCATCCACGTCTCATCCAATGTCACAACCGACGAAAAGAAAGTCTCATTCATGCTGTCGTTGCGCGTCAACATTGCTTGGCATCATGCAACGGGCAGCCATGTGGTCGTCCGTCAGCATTCGTGGCACCCACCTGGATGACACTTGTCACATTTTCAGGTCGTCATGCAGGATTGTGTGCACAGAACCCACAGAAATGCCAACTCTGGAGGCGATCTGTTCAACAGTCATTCGGCGATCCCCCAAAACAATTCTCTCCACTTTCTCGATCATGTCGTCAGACCGGCTTGTGCGAGCCTGAGGTTGTTTCGGTTTGTCACACAATGTTCTGCTTTCATTGAACTGTCGCACCCACGAACGCACTTTTGACGCATCCATAACTCCATCACCACATGTCTCCATCAACTGTCGATGAATTTCAATTGGTTTCACACCTCGCAAATTTAGAAAACGATTGATTGCACGCTGTTCAAGTAAGGAAAACGTCGCCATTTTAAGTATTTAAAACAGTTCTATTCTCGCCGCTGGCGGTAAAATTCCATCTGCCATACGGTGCTGCCATCTCTGGGACGCATTGACAATGAACGCGGCCTCGTTTTAAAACAATGCGCATGTTTCTATCTCTTTCCAGTCCAGAGAAAAAAAATCGGAGGCCTTAGAACTTGAATGCATCTCGTAATGCTCTCTTTTATAAATACTCTTTGAATTTCGCATACCAAACAGTGGTGGAGACGCCAGAGGAGCAGTACAGTGCAATAAAATTCTGTGCTTATTTAAACCACACAGCCTCCGAAACTTACGAAAAGCTTCAGCAAGCGTTAGGCGAAGGTGCGCCACCTCCTGAAACTATGTTTAGGTGGTTCAAGGTGTTCAAAGAAAGCCATCTTGTCTGTGTTAACCGAGATGGGTCTGGTGTTTCGGTTTCTGCTGAGACTGAATTCAACACCAACACAGTTGCTTTGATTGTCCACGAGGACTGACAGATATAATTACGTACTTTCAATGAAGTGCTGAGAATTTCATATGGCCATGTCTTTGCGATTATGAATGTTCACCTCCATATAAGTCGCGTTTGTTCCAGTTGGGTGCCACGACTGTTGACTACCCAACAGAAGGCTGTGCGAAAAAAGACAAGCCGTGAGGTACTTCGTCTTTGCTGTTGGAGGGGATGCGTTTCTGAAATCGATTCTCATCGCTGATGAGTTTACATCATTATGATTCTGAAGGAAGCGAGCCATCACAGTGTGGGAACGCGAGTTTTTCCAACTCCAGAAAGGGCAAAACTTGCTCCATCTGTAGGGAAAGTGACGATCACCACAATTTTTAACTGTCATGGTATGTTTTACCAGCATTTCCCCCTCAAACTACTGTTAACAGCAACATATTACACGTCAGCATTGCCTAGATTCAGGAAGCACATTGCAAGGAAACGATCAGAACTTTCTGAGACTTCATCATGACAATGTGTGGCCTCCCGTCACAAATTAAGTCATGCACTTTCTGGCTCAATTCAGCATGACCTGTGCTACACCCGCATTATAGAACACATCTTGAACGCTGTAATTTTTTTATTCCCATCATTAAAGGCAAAGCTTTGGGCATTCGATTTCAGAACTCTGAAGAAGTGCTCAAGAAGAGTGACGCGATTCTCATGGACGTGACAAAGGACGGCCTGCACTATGTGTTCCGAGGACTAGCAGAGATGCTACAAAAATTGTTAAGGCTTTCGTGGGCCACATGTTGACAAACTGCCTAGTGGCTTCTGTCTCGGGTTCTTCGGCCGACGTTCATCTAATGATTTTTCTGACGTTTCGCCAGCACGAGTGGCTGGCATTGTCAGAGCTTCACCCTCCATTGCCGGTGGTGAACTGGAGCCGAGCTCGCGGCCGCAGACTATATGTACCTGGCGCGCCAACGTCCGAGGACTTCTCCGCGGTCATTTCCGGTGCGGTCCTCCTCTTGCTACCTGCGACGGTCGTTCGCTGCAGTACGGGAAGCCAGGATCCGTTGACCTTCAGGCTTTCCTCTTTCTTGTTCAAACTGTTCGCGTGTGTTTTTTTTTTTCTTTCTTTCTACAGCTTCTCTGAACAAGCGCGTGTGATAGTGCTTCTCTACAGCCAGAACATCCGTGTCGCCGATAGTGCAGGGACACTTCCAGACAACATTTGGAAGGAACAACATTTGGAAGGAATCCACCTGATGTCAAGAGCGTTAAAGCGTGGTATGAGAAGTTCAAGAACACAGGATCGGTTGCTGACCTTCCGAGGGCTGGTCGACCAAGAACCTCAGCAGACAGGGGGGAAGCTGTAAGGCAGTTTTTTCTGCGAAGTCCGAAGAAATCGGTGCGCAGGGCCTCACGTGAATTACAGATGCCAAAAAGCTCTCTACATGACATTTTACACAAACGTTTATTGTTTCGTGCATACAAAGAGCAAATCGTTCAGGCCTTGTTGCCCAGTGACAG